>NC_045954.1:9912647-10234416 GCF_004382195.2 Drosophila sechellia
ATAAGATGGTGAAAATCCGCTTGCCACCCCTTAAATGTTTTTATTTTAATGGGATTCTCTTTTCTTTTTTTTTTTGTTTTTGGGGAATTTATGTTTTTAAATATTTACAGGTTTTTACACTTTGGGGCAGCTGTTGTTTCTTACTTAATTATGGGGGACGGGTTCGCTGTTGCCACCCTAGATCAGATTTTCACGTTTAATGTGCTTGTTTGTTCGCTTTTAATTCACTTTTGGCTGCTGTGCCTTTTTATTGATTAATGAAGTTGTTTGTTTAAAGGGCTTTGGACTACAGCCATTCAATTGAGGTTTTTCCATTCGGCCAGCGGTTTTTTATTTCATTTTACTCTCTTACCTTATAGAGAGAGATCCCACCGATTTCATTCCAAGGTTGCGCCTGTTCACGATCAAAGGGCTGCATTGTGAGCTCAGAGTTTCGCCCATTGGCTCCACCTCCACCTCCAACTACAACTCCAATTCCAATTCCAACTCCAACTCCACGTAAAGTTATCTCAAGGTGAGGCGCACAAAAAGCGGTATAAAAATACGTATAAAAATCCCCATTAAAGGGCATAAACGCCAAGGTTGGCTTGTTAAGTTTTTCGGTTGTTACTGTGCTTCTGTTGTTGTTGCTGCTGCTGCGAGTGCAATTGCAAATTAAAAATTGTTTTTCCATAATTATTTCCGCTTTTTTTGAGCTTTCTGCTGTGCCACAGTTGATTGGCTTGTGTACGAAAAAGGTTGTCCACGATTGTGTCAACTTGTCGCTCTCGTTTTTCGGACACTGTATAAAACAAAAGATATATAAATATATAAGTCAAAACGAGACCAGAAATATGTTTCCCGGTTATGCAATCCCGATTGTCTGCAGGCCAAAACGAAACGGTTTTGTGTTTCAGCGCAGGCGATTTTTAATTGCATGTTGTAATTGCTTTCGAAAACATGTTGGACATTCTTCAAAAACAAAAACAAAAAGGATTTTACTTCTGGTGTTTAAAATATATATTTGAAAACCTTGAAAACGTATATATTTTGCAGTTTCTAATAACTTATATGAATAGAAACAAAAGATTTGCTTGTTATTCTATATAAAGTAATTGAAGTCTTTGTCATTCGTGGAGGTGATGTCCGCAGTGAATTAAAGATATAACTCTTACTTCGCGAGACAAACTCGATCGGCTTGGCTCCTTTTGGCCATGTCTCTGCCCCCACGAAGTGTCACTTGCCACAGGGCTATCTCTCTCTCTCTCTCTCTCTCTCTCTCTTTCTCTCGCGGCTATTTGCCATTTGCCTTTGGAACAGAATGGAGTGGAGCTCCATGTGTCATTTTTATCGCTTCACTCCATGGTAAACCCCGAAACCCCTAACTTTGCAGCACCACTCCACCCTGCCCTGCTGGCATCTCGAATCCGGAGATCCGGAGTGCTCCAAGTGGCGCTGCATAAAATTGCCAACTACACAATCGCTGTCTGGCTTGGTTTTTATGACTCAGAAGTGCTTTACGCTGTGATTGAGTAGACAGCCGACCGCAGAGGCGTAGGGCAAAGATATATACCTATATCTATATGATTGTGCGGGGAGAATAAAGAGGAGTCATGTAGATGTGTAAATCGAAATTGTGAAAGTTAAGTAAATGACTGCAACTTGTCGCTGGGTCAATATGAGTACTCCAAGTACTTCAATTCCGCCAATTACCACCCACCCACCACCCATCGTTGGTATCGGATATATAGTATATATGTATGTAAAGTCGTTATTCGGTGGCAATCAAAGAGTAACCAATGCATATGCAATAGAAACTTTATTGGCATAGGAAGGCGATAAAAGCGCCGTATAGAAAATGATTTGGCATTCATAGATTCGTATTGCTTTCCAAATTCCAAGAACTTAAAGTTTAAATTTAAATGGTAACACTATTTAAATTAAACTTAGCTGACTATATGAACTCTTATAATCTTATCATTTCAAGATAATATGTATGTCTCAAAACGCTGTTGCTAGAACAAAGCTTCATTTAAGTCCGCGTATTAAAGTCTTTTTACGTCTTGCCTGTACTTAGAACCCTTCTTCAGAAGATTTATACGTTCGTGTTGGGATATCTGATCTGGGAAACCTTGCTTCTTTGGTTACCTAATAGTAATTTGCTGAAATTTGTTGCTGCCTTCACCCAGAGCTGTATACCAATACATACATACTGTAAATACGTGTGTATCGGCGGCTATATAGCCATGCCGTGATAGCCACTTGCCACTTGGCCACTGGCCGCTCTGGGCTGCACTTACCTACCTGGCTTACCTGGCCAAATTCCCAGTCATTTGGGTTCACTGCGATCTTCCCCCCTTGCTTCCACCACTCACTCCTCCCCTCCCCCCCACCATTTTACCCCTTTCCACGGGGGGCAGTTTGTGTTGGCCATTTCGGTTGCCGTTTTCGGTTGTTATGGCCACTTGCAACACACACACATGCATACATACAACATCATCACGTAGAAAGGTAGACGAGCAACTAGAAAAAAGGCAACGAAACGAAAGAAAAATATCTGAAAAATTGATTAAAGTTCTTGCAACGCGCAAGCGGCATCAATTACCTGTTGCGGTTGCCTCTGAGGTTTGGCAACAGCAGCAGCAGCAGCATCAACCAAAATCAGGTGAAGGAGAGATGAGGCTGCGGCTGCAGAAGATGAGGCACATAACCGAGGCAAAGTTAAATATGATTACAGCGCTTGGCTTTTAGTTTGAAGCATTTTTCAATATATGCGATGATAAAAAAAAATCGTTGTGGCTGTTTGCTGTTTCTTCTTGTTGTTGTTGTCGGTGGTTGGCATAATCAAGCTAAATTTGTTGTTGGTGTTGCCGCCGTTTCGTGAGCTGGCTTCGTGCTGCATCTGTACACGGCAAGAAAAAGTGGTAACATCGGCAAGATATAAGATAAAGAAAAGATAAAGAAAGTAAACAAATAATTAGAAGTAACATGATCATAGAAGTACGGATTATAAACTATGTTATATATATTTACTGACACTATAGTGCATCTACTGACCTTCCAAATCAGCTTTCATCGGACATATTTCCCAGATCATAAACTCTTTCGGTGTAAAAGAGAATTTCCAGTTTTAAGCTTGGGCATGGCTTTTCTTTGGCACTCACTCTCCCTGCTTAATTTTTCTGCTGTCTCTGTATTTTTGTGTTCCTTCTTTTTTTTTTTTTGATTGATGATATTACATTTTCAACTCATGTGTGCGCCCTTCTCTTTTCCACCATCTAAGGCCGTCTCTGTCGCGCTCTCTGGGCTGTGAAGAAAGCGCTTAATTGCTTTTGAATGCTTTCCGTGAGTTGCATTTGCCGCAGCCAGCAAAACTGAAAGAAAAAATACAGGAAAAAGACAGCTGGTGCTGGTTGGGGACCGGCTTGTTTATGTAAAAAATGTAAAATCATTAAGGCAAGCACAGCAACAGCAGCAGCAGCAGCAACTTCTGGCATCGTCTTCGGCTTGGGTTCTTTGGTACTTTGCCTCTTTGGACATTGTCTACGGGCGCACAGTTTGACAAGCACTGCAGTTAAATGCCAAACAACAAAGGGAATCTTTAAAGCTCGCCACAGCCACTCTCGAGATGGAAACACTTGAGCCGGGGCAACAACTCCTCCAGCTGCTCCTCTTCTTTGGGTTTCCTCCCCCTCGATTGTGTAGAAATGCCAGCTAGAAAATCGAAAATCCAAACGCAAAGTGGAAGACTGAGCAGAAACGAGCGAAGAAGCCAAGTCAAGTCTTCGCTTTGTAGGTAAAGCTATTTCTGGGGTACGATGAAAAGGTCGAAACTGTTGGTCTATGAAGTGGTTCTGTTTGAATCTTTAAAGAAAACGTGAGCATTGTGTTACATAAATCTATTCACGCTTTATCTGCAGCTTACATTTTATAAAAATGATGTGTTATATTATATGTAGATTATATTATATGTAGGTTATATGTAGATTGTAATGTATTTTGTGTGATATAAAAATTACTCAAGGCAATGATACTGATAACTAATCAAACAGCGATTATAACTTCCGGAGTTTAAAGCAAACTTTTAAATATTTGTAGTTAAGCAAGTTATCTTTTATTTTTGTATAGGGTATTTTGCATTCCATGCTTTACGAATAGTATAATAAGCCTGCATAGGTTATTACTTCGTAGTAGCTGCTTTTTAGGCTTATTTATTTTTTTTATATTATTTTTTTTACATTATTTTTTTTTTTTTGACAAAACAATAAAGGAAAACTCCCTGTACGCTGTGCAACATTTTGAGAATTGAAGTAGCTGGTTAGGCTCGAGAAACGAGATAGAGAAGAAGGCAGGCAGAAAGAAGACCATTTGCTGCATCATTAATGGAGCCAGTCTGCAGGGGGTTGGCAGAGGGGGGCGGGGATATTCAGTGCACCCCTCTTTTACCCCCTTTTGATCATTGGGTAAATATCAACAAGCGGTCCGTCCATGTCTGCGACTAAAAGATTTTTTCAATTCCTGGAATTTAATCAAGGTGCATCTGCAAGACGGGCACAAAAAGTCGAGGAAAAAAAGAGAAGACCGCTGGCGGTGGTCGTTGTTGTTTTTGTTCTTGTTCAGCTTGTTGTTGTTGTTGTTGCTTTTGTTGTTGTTGTGGATGTGTCTGCCCAAATAGTTAAAGGGCAAAATAAATAAACGGCGTCGTCGGTCGACAAATGTGACGACAACGCCGGCGAAGAAGAAACTATTGCCTATAACGATGTGTCGATAATGAAAGAGCAAGTTAATGTTGCTGTTGCTGTGTGAAATCATTTTGTAGATGCGCGTGATGCGATAATATTTTTTTTTATACACCCCTTTTGCTTTTCTTCTCTACTTCTTTTTTTGTTGTTGTTTATATTCGGAGTTTACGCAGCTAAGAAGCTGTGTCGTATCTGTAAGATACTTGTACTTTTGCTGCACTGACATTTAATTGTTGCAATACACCTGCGAAAAAAAAATATTAAAAACCTGAACAAATACGGAATCGCTTCTCACGCTATGAAAATCAAACGGAAAGAAAAACATCAAATAATATAGAGCGAGCAAAAACCGTAGAAGCAGCAGCTGCGCGGGAAGAATCTAATCAATTTTCAGTAACAAAAGCATGGAAATATATAGCATAGAATAGCGAAGATCCGGAACAACAGCTGTTGCTCGGCTATTGTCTTGTATCCAATGGATACGTAGTCACCCGAAATGTATCTCATAATTTGTATGGGTTGTTTGAAGCGGTTACCTGCTCTCCTCAAAACTGCTCAATTGTTTTCAAAGGATGCCTCATGGTGACGAAACCGGTTTGGTTCCCAGATTTATTTGTTCAAATTTTACACCTGCAGAGATACAGATACACGCAGCAGTCAGAGATTAAGATACACACAAATGGGTTTATTCGACCGGCAATTACAACAAAATAAGTAGTTGCTTAAATTACCAGCCATCTATTATGTAGGGCCACCACCCAAACATGTAGATTAAAATTTCAAGCCATTCTATTTATTTTTGCAAATAATTTAGATGAAAATCATATGCGTGAATTTCTCGATTGCAATGCGATTTTTGCGCATCGCCCTTATTAAACATTCATCGCTCATTCATTCAGTTTCTGTGTACTCGGGGACTATATTAACAATGAATACAAATTAAAGTCCAGCAGACGCATTATGATGAGTGCATAATGTTGGCAGATTTATTCACCAGATTACCAAGAGAATGGAAAGCGGCTTAATAGCAATATGATGAGCGGAAAATTTAAATTCGAAGAGGCAGACACGAAATTAACCAGGGGGAAAATATACTAGTAAGAAGCTTAGGAATTCAAATTATACAAACAAACTCACCTCAGAATCTCAGCAGAATGTACATTATGTATACATTAAATAGTTTATAATTAATTTCCCGATTTGTCCACGTTTTGCCATTTACCTATGTTTACAAAGTTTTTTTTCTCTGCCAATGATTTGTTGCCTATTCTTGTGCGCACTGCTAATTTACGAGGCTAATTTGCTGCGGCAAGTTATTCATTGCACTGCACTTGACTGACTCAGTCTTGGCTTTCATCCCCCTTATCCCCTTTTACCCCTCTTGCCACCTTTTGTTTTGTTGGCCATTTCCTGTCACGTCTCTGCGCCACATGAGGAAGCAACAGAAAAGAACAAAAACAATAAAGAAAAAGCGGCAGCCGAAGCAGCAGCTCAAACTGGTCAAAGAATTTGCAAGGAAAGTTTTGTTGGTTCTGCAGGAAAAATAAAAGAGTTGGTGTAAAGTAGAGGGGGGTTCAAAGTATGCCAATTGCCAGGGTCAGGGCCTAAACATAAAGATAAAGAAGATGAAGACGAGCGGTAGACAAGGTCCCTCTCTCTTTTTCAATTTCTTCAGCAACTGCATTAAGCGGAAAGTTTATCGAATTACGTGCAAAGTGACAAAGTCGTACAAGAAGTAAACTGAAAGCGATTTACCTAAGTGATTATCCAGTGGCTATCATCCTTATGCCAACATTAATCTAACAGTAGCCCATTACAAAAAGTGCAGTCTAAACTAATCGAGCTCTTTAATAAGTTTAAAGTGTAAAAAACTTCCGCTTAGACTTCTGAACACTTTTAAAACTTTCCAGTGTGGCAAAGGAATAATTATACTAAGTGGATATGCCTTTCGCACTGGTTGTTTCCTACTTATAAGCCATATCAGCTGGCTAATGCAATTATTGGTCGACGCACTAGTGGCCCAGATGCTAAGTGTGAAGATAATGAGATGGAATTTCCTGAAGGGCAAGTTGGCTTACTTGGCCAGAAGAGATCGTCGCAAATGGACTGTGAGAGCCCGTGAAAAAGTCAGCTTTCAATGGCCCTTTTTCGACGTCTGTCTCCTGTCTCCTCTGAGTCATCCTATAGATACTCCTCTTAATTTTCGCTCCATCCCAACCTTTTGCCCTTTTTATCCTTGACATCTTTTTGTCTCATTAACATTTGCGCCACACAATCAACGGCAAACGACGAGACTGGACAGCCTTTTTTATCCATTGTTGTTGTGTCTGTTTTTTTTTTAAATATTTTTTTTGTTGCAACTCCTCCATGACACGCTTTTCTGCTACCCTTTCCCACTTTCTCCGACGCAAATCTTCTTCACCTCGCTTGAATGTGGTCCAAAGTGCACAGTGGTACGAATGCTATTACTGGCTAAAGCATCATTACATTTGAATGGCAAAAAAGTAGCTTCCAATTTAATTAATTAACTTTACAGTTGGTTCAGATCTATAGAGTAATTACATATAATTTTATCCTAAGTCTTTGACTGCTTTGACTTAGTCTTCACTTAAGTTCTTCTGCTTTTCGCCAAAGTTTAACACTAGTTTTTGTTTATTTTCTTCTGACTAAGAGTAAATTGAAAACTGTTGCGTCTTTTTACCATTACCCATAACTTTGAAAACTTATGATAGAACAGTTGGTTATTAAACAGGAAAACTGAAAAAAACTGATGGATATTTTAAAAATAGGAGAGGAGTTTGTCCAGGAACTTGCAAAAACCTCCGATTTTTAGCGTATTTTAAACGTCGACCTTTTGTCATATGTTTTATTATCCCTGCTTTCAGCTGCAATTTCAATTTAGTCTCTGTTTTGTTCTGTGTTCGGTGTTTTGCTCTTTGTTTTTATTTTGCTGTTTGTCATGGTTGATGTTGCTGCTGCTGTTGTAGCATTTGTTTGACAAGCACCACGTACAACATGCTCGTTGGACGGAGAGGGGCTGTCCGCGGTATGCGGGGTGGGGTATATGGGTTGGCTACAAAATTAAAAATGATATGGAATCAACGGCGAGCAGTGGGCAATAGGGAGCTGGGGAAATTGGCAAGCAAAAGATGCACTCGACCATGTTAACCAAGGGCCGAGAACCCGGCAAACAAGTCAGTGTCAGTGTGGAAAGGCAAAAAAAAAAAAAAAGTGAAAAAAGTGAACTTTATGACATGTATACACCGAGTTCGAGGCGGGAAATGGAAGTAAGCAAATACAAATGGAAACAATTTAGAGGGCGACGGGTTAGAACCCAATGAGATGAGGGGCTCAAAAGGAGATTTAAATACATATAGAGGAGAATCCCCGATGGTGTAGCATCGAGTTTTGTTTGACTTGCTTGTGCATATCTGATCAACTGCTATATGTTCAACATTTATGCCTTATAAGGCGTCCTTTGAAATTCACCTTTCTTATTAAAGCATTTTCGTGGCATTTCTGTGTCTTCCGCTTTTCCCAACCTCACACTCCATTGTCATTTCGATGCAGTCAGCTATGTGGCAAAATTCTCGTTGCAACGAACGCAGCAAGGGTAGCGATAAAAAAAGGCAGCAGAGATGAAAAAGTGCTGGAAAATAAGCGTGGGCGAATCATTCTACCTTTATTTTCCTTCAGACATTTTCTTCTTCGGCTGAGAGGTTTTTGTTCTCTTATTTGTTTTTATGACATTTTATTATGACTTCAATGGGGGGAGGATGCGTTTAATTGACAGTTGCCGTGGTTCGTTCTTCTCCTTTGACTCCTGCGGTTGCTCCTCACTCTTATATTTTCGCCATTTTTGTTTTTAAACTTTCTTTTCTAACTCTATGGAAATGTCTTCAATGGAACGGGTGCATTGCGTAGGTCAAGAGAAAGGGCACTGCGCACTTTTTTATATGTGGAATTGACAGTTTTATGGATGTTCAATATGTGGAAAATAATGCCACTGACGTTGCAATTTAGTTGTTTTTTCTTTTGTTGTTGAAGTGTCGAAATTGTAGCTGTTGTTATTGGAGATGCACTTTTAGTTTCAATTTTCAGCATTTATGTAGCTTGTTATTAAGTTGTGTGTAAAAAAACATTTGAACACAATCAAGTTTAATTGTATTTATGTTAATATAAACGTTACGTGTGGCGTATTATTTTATCATAACTTTGAAAATAGAAGCTTAAATGTGGATTGCTAAGGAACGCTTAGCTCGTAAATAAATCCCAATCGACAAATGGAGATATTGACTTTTTGCAAAAAAACCATCCTCTGTCTTTTTAGTGAAAAAATTAATCGTTAGCACTGGTAATTAGCTCGTCAAAACAGTTATTCTTTCGTCTATATGACAATTTTCAGCGAAGTTAGGTCGAAAATTCCGTTTGTAGATATCAAGTTTTTGGCAAAAGCCGCGTTTCCAAATTTCGGTCTATCAAATAATCAGTTTTTTGGCCACAACTTTAAAAATAATAGGCTGAATATGGAATGTTATATCTCGTTGTGTTCATATTTAAATTTCCAATCGAACTGTATACACAAATGGAAATTCATTTTTTGACCATTTTTTTTTGCAAATTTTGATGATGTACCCCTTTCCAAAAATGCGAAAATTGACCCTAAAATTAATTTTCCTAAATTCTTCAAAAAGTGATCGGGATCGTTAGCACTGGTAATTAGCTGCTCAAAACTGTTATTCTTTATGATCTTTTTTAACCAAGTTATGATTACAATGCCTATTTGGCTTTTCTCGAATTTTGGTCATAAAATAATACAATTTTCCTAAATCTTTAAAAAAAATGATGGGTGTCGTTAGTATTGATAATTAGCTGTATAAAACAATTGTTTTTTTTTTGCCTCAAGATAATTTTTTAGCCAATCGTAAATTTCAAAATGTTTCCAAAAGTAATTTTATCTAATTTCCAATGATCATCAATGCAAGTGAAATTGGAACACAACAGCAAGCTGCGACACTTCTTTGTAACAATTCGACTGCAGTTTTGATTGGTGATTTTTCTCCTGCTGACAGAGGTTCTGGTTGTTATAGTTCCTGTTGTTTGAGGTTCCTGTTACAGTTACTGTATCTATAATAACATAAGTTGCTGAAAGCTCCTCCTCTTGCTTCCGCTGTGGCTGCAACAATTGCATCAACCGATGTTGCTCTGGTGACTGAAGTTGCAATTGTGGCTGACATATCCCATTACAGTTTCCGTTACTGGTTCTTGGCGCAAAGGAGGTGCAATCAGTACATTCGGTACAAGCAAGCACAACAGCTGCAACATGCAAAAGAGTTGAGAAATACTAGGCTATTTCCTATGTATATTTGAAATTTACTGCCAATAAATGCGAATCTTTTTCTAATATATGTACAAATTCTCGTTCTCTGACTCTCCTGCAGCAACGCAAACTGGTGGAAAATTGCGGCAAAGTTGTGTCGTCATCTCATCGTCGTCGTCGTCGTTCTCCCCAGCCAACTGTCATTGTCTTTGGCATTGGGCAACATTTTAATTGAAAAAGTTTTGCCAACTCTGGCACGCAGGAGAGATGACTGTGAAATTGGCCAAGCTGTTTGGGGGCGTGACAACGGGTGGCATTGAGATCCTGGACTCCCCGGGCAATCCGCAACAGCATCAGGAGCAACAGCATCTGCAGCAGCTGCAACAGCAACCACTAACTGCACCGCAGCAGCATATGCAACAGCAGCCACCGCCTCTGCCGCCACCAAATGCGAATATGAAGAGCCTCAAGTATTACGAGCATCTGCAGGCCACCTACGACTGTCACGATCTGATGGATCATGACCAGGATGACTACGAGGACACCTGTATGCAGCGCAACCATCCGTACAACAATTCGCAGAGACCGCTTTTGGGCGACCGGCGACCGCAACTCACTGTGATGAGTGTGGGTAAAAAGGGCGCAAAGTCTGGGATGCAGGTGCAGAATCTGCCACTGCCACTGCCACCATTGCCGCCACTGAGGAGCTACATCTCACCCTATGTGCAGCAACAGAAGCGGGACAGCGCGAAGGGATTGCACGGATTCAACGACTTCGATGCCCTGTCCCAGCAATATAATCAACACCTTCAGAGCCCACACATTGGCTATCCCTATGGCAGTCCACCGTCGCCAACGGCTCAATCCAGTGATTTTTGCTTTGATCGGCAAACTGGTTTGGTCATGCTGCCCGGCACCGCGGGTGGCCAGGTCAGCTCAAGCAGTTCGAGCAACTGCAGCAGCTCGCACACCACGTCCACCTCCTCGCCCACTAGATATTATCCAGATAATCCCGGTCATGCCACTGGTCTTTATGCCTCCCGCTTCGAGGATGACTTTTGCATGCGTCGTCCTGCCGTCCAGGAAAGTTCATCGCCCATCATTGCCGGTGGTTGTGGAGGTGGAACAGGATCAGGAGTAGGAGTAGGTGGAGGACCCTTCATCTTTGGCATTGCACCGGAGCAGCAGGTCACGGATTATGGAAGCAACCCACTGCCACCAACTCCTCCGCAGCTGAAACAACAATCTGTGATTAGTCGAAGCCCACTGGTGAGTCTGCATTTCCTATTTAAACTTTGAAACAATATTTAACAAATCATTTTAATGTTGCCATGCTAAAGTCAACATAAGCATAAAAAATTTACCATCTGGACAGGTGTGCGAAAAAGCCTTGGCCAAAAAAAAACCTCTTTGTTGAGTTTCGTTCGGGATTTTCCCACAGAAAAGTGGGTTGGATAGTCGGTTTTTTGGTTTTTTTTTGTTGTTGGGAAGGGTTATGAGAAAAATTGTGCAGCATGCAAACCCAGAAACTAACAATCGATTGTTGTGTTCTTCTTCAATTTTTTCTTGCCACAACAATGTGTTTTTTTATGCTGCACTCCGTTTTTTAGTGGCTTAAGAATACACCGTTGTTGCTGCTGGCGTGGGTGTTGCAAGTTGTTTGTTGCTGCCGTTCGAATGGCAACTGCTTTCAGCATTTCGCATCGGAACGTCGCCTGTCTATTTTGATAATGGCCAAAGATGCTCCTCAGCTCCTCGTTTAACTGCCAGACTGATAAATGGTCAGTGGGTGTGCTATAAGATGATGGGGTGCGATGGTACAGGGAAAAGTCTTTTTACTGTCTAACTACCAAGCACAACACCTGCACGAAGACAAAGCCCGTCAATGTCTGAGCCTGTGTCTGGCTGAGCTTTTCATTTCAACAGCCAGCCAGCAGGAAATTCAGGACCTTTCAGGACTCTCCCTCTGCCCCCGCCGACACTTTGCAACCGTGCAACTCTTGGCCCATTAAAGCCAAGCAAATTAAAATGTTGCTCAAATAAAATGTAAGAGCCTTTTAACGTCGCTCTGCTCTTTCATTCTGCCGCGAATTTTTGCACTGCGAACGGAATCCTTTTCTGGATTAAAACACATTTCGTACATTAATAATGAAATTAATTCATGAATAGCAAGTGTGAGCGAAATTAAGAAAGGAGCGGCCAAAAATCACTCAATTAAGGAATTAAATAACAGCGTAGAGGAAATGAGAAAAAATTGGGAAATTTGTTAGACCAAAAGTCTACTTTATTAGTTTGCCATGTATTTGTTTAAATTAAATATATTAAACAATAGTCTTTTCAAAGGATTGAAATACTTGAAATGAAAAATCGCCTTTGCAGTAATGAGACCAAATTGGCCTGGTCGAATTCGAATGTGTCTGGGCCCAGTTAAAAGGCAAATTACGCTAATGAAATGTTTTAACCCTGATGTGGATGCACTTTACACCACTCCAAACGCCCAACCAGCCCACTTTTCTCCCAGTTTTCCCCACCTTTTCCCCCCGTTCCCTCCACTTTTCACCCCAATTGGAACCGCAAAAGTCGCCAAATGTACCGAGCGCGGCAGGGAAAAGCCACAAAAGTAGAAACTGAAGCGAAGGAAAAAGAAAATTTCGTAATTACACTTAAGTTGGTTAATTGTCGGACTGATATTCCGCTTCTTCTGCGGCAACTTTTCCGCCTTTTCGCCATTTGCGAATATCGTTTTTATGGGTATACTAATTATACATTTTTAATGGCATTTATATTACTTTCAATTGGCTAAGTTTAAACATAAATGAATATATTATGCAGGCTCTGCAATGTTTAAAAATTTTTTACATTGCAATAGTTGTGGTTGCTTTGATTGCGATAGATGATTTGCCATTTTTTTGGAAGGGTATTTGAGATCTAGTTTTACTTTATAATTACTAGGTTTTTCTGTTTTCCTTAGCTTTTGTTTTGTTTAAATTTTTTGGCGCGTTAGGCACTCAACGTTAAGACTTTGGGAAATTTTAATAGGAAATCTCTGCGAAGAGACAGAGGGAACCAGAACGGGCCGAAGAAATGGGCGGAGAAAGGGGCTGAGTTTCGGTGGAGAAAGCTGAGTGCATGTTAGATACGGATACATGCAATCTGTGTGTTAATTACGCTACTTTCCCAGATTGCCAGAATGCGCAAATAAGCAGTAGGATTAGCATAAAATATGGAGCTAGGTGAAACGAGGCAGGTAATGATAAAGAGACGGAACTAGTAGATAACAAACCGAAATGATTTTCTGCACTATCTGCCCAATGGCTGAATCGGATTTATGGCCTGATTTCGGGGCATCTTAAACGGACCAAACTATCAAATGAAGTTCAAACATGATTGTGTGTGTGTGTTTGCTCGTTGAGCTGAGCATTGTGTGTGGTTTTTTAAGGACACTATTGAGGTTTTTCGGTCAGCACTCCAGTTCATACATACGTTCTATATATGGCATACAAGGTTGCGGTCTAAAAACGGCGCCAACACGATCCACATCGAGCAACTTTTGTTCGATCGAGTTGCGAAAAATCGTCTTCGATTACACGGCCACAGACGAGACCATATATGCATACACTTATATCGCATATATAAATCGGGCAACCACAAACATGAGACATGAGACATGCGAAAGGGGAGTGGGACAATGAGAATCATTTTGTTTTGGCATTGCAAGCTCAATGGGCAATTGATAAGTAGCGCAATATCGATTACACTAGGCAACAAAGGCTAAAGTTACATGAATGAATCAGTCCAATTATGAGTCACAATGAAATGGAAATAAATTAAAGGATATATATTGTAATATTTTTCCATATAACTCATTTATTAACTAATTAACTATTACTATTACAAAATACCTGTAGGTCAGTGTCTAATATTGCTGACTTACCCGTTTTGTTTGGTTTGTTGCATTTGCTGAACTGATTGCTTTTCCTATATATCTGTGCTACTTTGGTGCTTTTTTCTCACTGTTTTTGGTATAGCATTGCATTGAAAATTATGCCACTTAAGATCAATTTACCTTTTAGCTAGAAAAAGAAACAAAGCAAAGAACTGGCCGAAAACAAAAATCCGAGTTAAATTTGTTGTCTGCCGCAGCAGCTGCAAATGTTGTCGGCTGTTGCAACTTGGATAATTGAAATCACTGTTGCAGATGCACTGAGCAAAATGCTTATACTTTATCACAATATACATAACAAATGTTCTTTTAGAGAACACAGACTTCAAATCTTCTAGCTTTTACCCAGGATTTGCCAAGTTTTTTCTTTCAGTGTAGAGTGGTTGTTACTACCATAGTTGTTGCCACATAGTTAAGTTGTTTTGGCCGCGTCGTCGCACTGTCTGACAAAGTTAAAGCAGCAAATCGGTGGTGTATATATGGGGGTGTTTGTCGGCTGGCAGGGGGTGTTGGGTGGTAATGGTAGTAATGCGGTTGGTGGTGGTGGTGCTGGAGTGGCGGAGGAGAGGTAAAATGCAACCTGGCGCATGCCGAGGAGCTCTCTGACCAACCGGGCCGGTTTCAGCGACCATGAGACAACACACAAATGCATAAGACAAACACTAACGCACCCGGACACTTGGACACTCGGACAGCACTTAATGCCGCATCTGGACCAGGTTCGTAGCACCACCGCCGATCACCATCGCCATTCCCCTTGATGCCACCAACCACCAACCAACCAACATGTGCCTGTTGCATTATTTGATTAAAAAGTTTGGCGCCCAGACCGCCGACATCGAGTTTACGTTTGGTTTTATGGCCCTGCCTTTTTCTGCAGTTGGGAAAGTTGAAGGTGTCTCGGAACTTGAGTTGCCTCCATGATCCGATTCCGCTGGCTCCATTTGGGCAATCTTAATGCCGAGCTGTGTCCCCGCGAGTGGGTTTAATTAACCTGATAGGCTGGCATAAAAGCAGATGCATCTACATATCTATCTCTCCCCCTGGGAAGATCGGGCATATATATATATATATATATCTCGGGTGCTGTGGCGAGACATCTGCCACACGAGTGGGCTGGCTGTGGCATTCAGTTTGCCAGTTCAGTGCAAAATTGGGGTCGTCATCTGCAGAGTTGCAATGCGAAGAGATGGCGACAATTATGGCAAGGATTATAGTGTATCCTATGGGTATTTAAATCTTAACAGGAATTTGAACAAGATAGCCACACTTGTAGGGGTAATTAAAACATGAAGCAAGTTAGAAAGATATTTTATGAATAAGTGAAACAAATGTATGTAACATGGAGTAAGGCTGAAGGCTGGCAACAACCCGGTTGGCAGCGCTGTTGAGCAGCAACATGATTGTCGGAAATCGAAGTTATCGACAATCAGTCATCGAAGGAACGATCGCAAGGCAGCAGTGGAGTTGGGTGGAAGTCAGCGTAGCAGGCAGTCGAGTTCTCAGCAGCAGTCGTTCGGTCACAAACTAAGAATACTTTATATAATTACCGCATTTAGAATTAAACTAATAATTAAATTAATAATAATAAACAATCTTACATGGGGGCTCGTCCAGTCCTAAATCGGTTATATGAAGGTGCAGTTGTTTAAAGAAAAAAGACATTGTTGTGTGCGTGGATATAGTCTTTAAAAGTTGTAAAGTTGTGGCTATATCTATTGCATTTAAAGTTGGAAAAATCAGTTGTACAGATTTTGTTTGAACACAAGTCGGTAAAAGTCGGGAAAGCTGCTAGAGAGAACTGATAAAGTTGAAATTGTCGTGTGCGTGGATTTAGTCTTTAAAGTTGTAAAGTTATGGCTACGTCTACTGCATTGAAAGTTGAAAAAATCGGTTGAACTCATACAGACTCAAGTCGTTTTGCTGTTGTGGAATTTAAAACAATTAAATTGCAAAGGTGGTGAAATTCGTTTCTAACGAAAATCAAAATTTGTCTTTTAACCGGTGGCGCCGTCTGCAAAATCGACTACCGTCGCGCCGTTAGAACATTGTCGTTGTTTGCTGGTGTTAGTGCCTTGTCGCGGAATGTTCACACGTACACCACCTACAAATAAAAAACTTAACACCGACCAAATACAAGCAATTCTAGAGAACGAAAGCGAGGACGAAAGCAGAAAAGAAAAGATGAACGAAGAAGATCAAAAGTTGGCGCCTGTAGGAGAAGCAGAGGCAAAGAAGCAGAATAAAGACGCTAGTGCTAAAGTCGAAGAGAAATTTGAACAAATGATGAATACTCTAACCCAGAGCATGTTGGCAAAATCTAAACAAGAGGGGCAAGTAATTATCGCTGCAGAAAAATTTGAAAAAGTTGTAAGTGACTGTGATGGCAAATCAATTCCTATTAAAAAATGGTTTGAAATTTTTGAGAAAAATGCCGAGGCATATGAACTTTCGGAGAAACAAAAATATGTTCAAGCCAGAAGTAAGATGATTGGATCAGCAGAACTTTTCTTAGAATCTGAATGTGTCAGTGGATACACTGAACTCAAAGAGTTACTAATTGAAGAATTTTCAGGCAGCTATAATAGCGCCGTTATTCACAAAAAGTTGCAAGACAGGAAGAAGAAGAGGGAGGAGACTCTACACGACTATTTGTTACAAATGAAGAAAATAGCAGCCTTAGGTGAAGTTGAAACAGTTGCTTTGATAACTCATATCGTAAACGGCCTCGACATTAAAAAGGAGTATAAGGGTGCTATGCTCCGTTGTAAAACTCTTAAGGAATTAAAGCAAGAATTCGAAATCTACGAGAGTCTGAATATTGTTGACAAGCCGAATATTCAACCAAAACCAAAGCAAATTACACAAGGTGTAAAAGCAGATCACTGCTTCAACTGTGGTTCGAGGGAACACAAACGAAAGGATTGTACACTTCCTACCAAATGTTTCAGCTGTAATCAAGAGGGCCATATCTCAAGCAAGTGTCCGGAAAAAGTAAACAGCATGCGCATTCACGTTGATAGTGCACGAACAAAGCCAGTAATCATAAATGGGATTATCATCAACTGTCTGGTGGACACAGGATCAGATGTGACCATAATTAAAGAAGCTATATTCAAGAAGATGAAAGATGTTGATTTAAACCGCACTGCAACAGTATTGCGAGGTTTGGGAAATGCCTCAACACAGCCGATTGGATGCTTCAGAGCATTAATCAAGACCGACCAGGTGGAAGCAAGCCACAACGTTTTAGTCGTCCACGATTCTAAATTCAGTTGCGATGGAATAGTGGGACACGATTTTATCAGCAAGTTTCGTCTTATCTGTAGTGCAGAAGGCTATACTTTTCTTGACCTGGAAGCAGATAAAAAACAAGCGGTTGAGTATTCCCAAATGTTTAATATTTGTGAAGAATCTTCTTTTACAGTTGCACCACAATACCGAGAAGACGTTGAACGCATGATAGAGAGAACATACGAAACACCACCCAAGCAGATAAAGCAATGTCCAGTCGAACTCAAAATTATTCCTGATGGCGTGATTAAACCCTTTCGCCATGGACACACCCGACTATCTGAAGAAGAAGCTATAGCTGTAAAGAAGCAGGTAGAGGAATGGGTCGAGCAGTCAATCGTCCGTAAATCTACATCAAATGTTGCCAGTCGCATAGTCGTTGTCAAGAAAAAGGATGGTACCCTACGCGTTTGCGTGGACTATAGAAAATTGAACACCATGGTTCTGATGGATTGTTTTCCGGTACCCATAATGGAGGAGGTGCTTGAAAAACTGCAGAGTGCCAAATGGTTTACAACCATGGACTTACAGAACGGATTTTTTCATGTGGCCGTAGAAGAAGCCAGCAAGCCGTACACAGCATTTGTTACCCGAGAAGGCTTATTCGAGTTTAACAAAGCGCCCTTTGGTTTTAAGAATTCCCCAGCAGCGTTTATACGGTTCGTTCAATTTATTTTTCAAGAACTAATTAATTCCAATATAATGCAGCTATATATGGATGACATAATTGTATATGCCGCTACCCCAGAAGAATGCATGGAAAAGACGGAAATGGTACTTAAGAGAGCTGCAGAATTTGGTCTAAAAATAAAATGGAAGAAGTGCAACTTTATGCAGAGGCGAATTCATTTCCTGGGACATATTATCGAAGGTGGACAAATATGCCCTGGAAAAGAGAAAACATCAGCAGTGAATTCCTTTGGAACACCTCAGAATGTAAAAGCCGTTCAAGGATTTCTGGGTCTCACAGGATTCTTCAGAAAATTCATACCTGGATACGCCCAAATTGCGAGACCACTGACGGACCTATTAAAAAAAGATGCCATTTTCAACATTGGACCAGTAGAGCAGCAGTCGGTGAATAGGCTGAAAGAGATTCTGGTAAACGAACCAGTATTGAGGATCTACTCACGAGAAGCAGAAACCGAACTTCATACAGATGCCTCTAAGGACGGGTTAGGAGCCGTTTTATTGCAGAAGTTCGAAGGCAGTTTTCACCCAGTCTGCTTTTGGAGCAGAAAAACTACAAAAGCCGAATCAAATCGTCATAGTTACTACCTTGAAGTAAAAGCCGCATACTTAGCTCTGAAAAAGTTCAGACACTATTTATTGGGAGTCCCTTTCAAGCTCGTCACGGACTGTGTCGCATTTAAACAGACAACAAAAAAAGCAGATGTCCCAAGAGAAGTTGGCCCATGGATTCTCTATATGCAGGATTTTAATTTTCAACCCGAACATCGTGCAGGAGAAAGAATGAGACACGTTGATTTTTTAAGCCGCCATCCCCAAGCATGCATGATGATAACATCCGAGTTGACAGCACGTATTAAAAAGTCGCAGCAGAACGATGATTCAATTAGAGCAATCCTGGAAATTCTAAAAGATCGTCTATTCCAACCCTACAAGCTAAAAGGTGGCCTGTTGTATAGTATGGTCAATGGCAATGAACTACTGGTTGTCCCTGCACTAATGGAGAGGGAGGTGATTCAAAGCGCACATGAAGTGGGCCATTTGTCGTTGCAAAAGACGATGCATAGCATACAGCAGCAATTTTTTATTCCTCATTTGGAATACAAGGTAAAAAAGCTAATTTCTAACTGTATAAAATGTATCATCCACAGCAAAAAGTTGGGAAAGCAGGAGGGATATCTAAATTGCATAGATAAAGGAGACGCACCGTTGCACACACTACACATCGATCATTTGGGGCCAATGGATTCATCGGCCAAACAGTATAAATACATTCTGGCAACAGTCGATGCGTTTTCAAAGTTTGTCTGGTTATTCCCAACCAAATCAACCGGACAGGAAGAAGTGGTCAAGAGGCTGACCGACTGGTCAAACATTTTTGGTTTCCCTAAGCGAATTGTTAGCGACAAAGGAACGGCCTTTACGAGTGGTGCGTTCGAACAATTTATGAGCAGCCATAACGTGGAACACGTCTGCACAACTACTGGAGTGGCCAGAGGCAACGGCCAGATAGAACGAGTAAATCGTTTAATTTTGGCAATAATACCAAAGCTGTCTTCAGACGAACCGTCGAAGTGGTACAAATATGTGCCTGAGGTACAAAAGGCGATCAACTGTCACGTGCATTCATCACTGAAGCTGTCACCATTTGAGGTCATGTTTGGCACCAAGATGTACACCCGAGTTGAGGATCGGTTACTGGAACTGCTCCAAGAAGAAGTGGTCTGTCAATTCAACGAGGACCGCTATGAGATGAGACAGCTGGTAAAACGCAACATCGAGCAGGCGCAGAAGGACTACAAGCGCAATTACGACAAAAAGCGCCGAGCTGAATACAAATACAAAGCAGGTGATCTGGTTGCAATTAAAAGGACCCAATTTGTAGCTGGCCGCAAGATGGCAAGCGGGTATTTAGGTCCATACGAAGTCACAGGAGTCAAAGACAATGGCAGATATGACGTTAAAAAAGCAGCAAACGTCGAAGGACCCAATGTCACATCCACCAGCTGTGACAACATGAAGTTGTGGAAGTACATAGCCGAAAATGCAGACCTATTGTCATCCGGGTCGGATGATGATGATCAGGAGGGCCGAATGTAACATGGAGTAAGGCTGAAGGCTGGCAACAACCCGGTTGGCAGCGCTGTTGAGCAGCAACATGATTGTCGGAAATCGAAGTTATCGACAATCAGTCATCGAAGGAACGATCGCAAGGCAGCAGTGGAGTTGGGTGGAAGTCAGCGTAGCAGGCAGTCGAGTTCTCAGCAGCAGTCGTTCGGTCACAAACTAAGAATACTTTATATAATTACCGCATTTAGAATTAAACTAATAATTAAATTAATAATAATAAACAATCTTACATGTATATGCTACATTGCGTTTCATTAAATATATAGTAAATCAAAATATTTGTAAACAGGATTATTACCTCTAAATTAGTTTAAATGGAACTGTTGCATTTGAACTAGTTTAATTTGAAATGCATGCTACTAACTCCACGACCGCAGGTGTACTTTTGCGGCAGCGAGAGTGAGACGGCTGTCATCGCAGTCGTTGCATGTGTAATTTGCGGAATTTTTAATTATGACACAGAGCACAACAGCACGAAACAGACAGACAGACAGATAGAGATACGGATCCAAATCCGAAAGGTAGAAGCACCGGGCGTATTGGGAATGGGGATGGGGATTGGGAATGGGCAAGATGGGGATGTGTGTGTTTGTGGATTGCAGGTTAATCTGCCGTGTTGCATGTTGCATTTGCCAGTTGGCAACTTATCTAACTGTCAAGCGGGTCTCCCAAAGTCGCCTTAAGCTCCATGTCGTTGCTGCTCCCTGGCTCCATGGCTCCCTGGCTCCCAAATGCCAAATCAATGTGTCGTGGCAGCAAAAGCACGGAAGGCAGCGTTTGGGTTAAGGCAGCAAAGAGGGTTAAGGCTTACAGATATTGCCGGATTAGATGCGGTGTGGCATTCATTACTGAAGCAATCGGAGCAGAGAAAGCTCAGCTTCAAGTGCTGAATTATTGTTGCACTGTTTTTTTTACCAACTCGCTCATGATTTTAAAATAGATCAATTCAAAGCAACAGCTAAAGTTGTCCAATTTAAAGCTGTGTAAAAAAATCACAGTATCAATTGAAATGTTCACTTTGAAATGCAGTTTATAGCCTGTATTTTTAGTTGAATACATACGCAATCGTTTGAGTGTCAATAAATATGCATTTGTTAACATTTGCTGCTATTTATTTGCATTACTTTGCTAGTGAAACTCTTTAAATTCATTTCGCAAATTTAAATGGAACCAGTTAATGTTTGCAAATGCGAAATTTAAATATTGAAAACCCATAAATGTGTGTTCTGCATATTTTCTATATACAGTCATGGTCAAAATTATTTTCACAAAGTGCATTTGAGTGAAATGTGAAAAGTGAAAATACTTTTGACCACCTCTGTATATCCATTTCCCATATTTCACATTATTTTACACACTTTATAGTATTTTTTGACCATTTCTATTTTTAGACAATTTCCCTTTGCCACTCGCCGCCATTGATGTGTGTCTGTCTGTCTGTCTGTCAATGACAATTCAATGTGGTTGCCGCGTGCGGCTTTTATAGCACAGTATTAGTGTGCGAGAGTTGCAGTTGCACTTGCGACTCGTGAATGCATTTTGGCCATTGATTGAAATTGACCAATTCGCTGTGGTGGCGCAGCAGCCACAGTCGCAGCAGACTAACATTTTTGCATTTTTCGATTTTTCCACGTTGGTTTTTTGAACGTAGAAAAGCTTTTCCAATTTGTTGACAATGACAACAAAGAAAGTGACATCAATGTCAGCTGCAGTTGTCTGTCACCCTTTCCGCCCGAATTTTCAATCATATTTTTTTTGTTTTCACTTTGTGCAACCTGTGCAGACTCCGTTTTTGAGCCGCCAAAATCAAACAAACAAAATCGGCGAAACTGAACAGAGAGCCGGCAAACAATGAAACGAAACAATGCACTCAATGCACCTGGCAACAAGTAAACTTCGTTCGGCGGATGTAGTGTTCTACTCGCTGTCCGAGATCGTTTTTTATGCATTTATTAATTGCGAACGTCCGCAAAGCCAATTAACTTGGCCAAGGACCATTTTCATTTTCGCTGCATACTCTCGGGCAGCTGGGGAAAAATAAAAGGGAAGTGCAACGAGATAAATGCGAAATGGTTTACCTGCAGTAAAATGGTGGAATAGTTCGCGGCAACGTAGCGTATGAGTAATGCGGCTAACTGGAGTTCACTAGTGATTTACATTACACTCATAAGTGTATTTATTACGTATTGGTTAAAGAAAAATGTTATGTTGCAGTTATTAGACTTAAAAAACGGACTGTTCTTGTGATTCTTTTTGGAATTGTAATCAATTTAACACTTTAATAACTACTTAAGCTTACCAATACTTGCATACCTATTTTCATTATTGGCCACAACCGGAAATAATTGTGTAATTTTATTATTATTTCTCACTCTTTCCATTTTCCACCCTCTGACTTTTTGGCCAGAAATAGAAACTAATTTCGTGTCCATTTTGGAGTGCAGAATTTGGTTCGCTGAAATTGTTGCACTGCTGGTTTAGTTTCGGTATTTGCGGTTGTACTTTTAGTGGTAACCGCGGCCACGCCCATCGCTCTCAATTTCCGCCCCTTTTGTACCCCGTTTTTTGAGGCAATAAGTGGAATGCCATTAAATAGACCGCAATTTTATTAGTTTCTGCTGCTGTTGAATCAAAACAAAGGGGGGGTAAAAAAAAGAACGAGGTTACCAATAAACTTGCAGGCATAGTAATTTTCATAAGATCTAGCATTACGATCCCATTAGAATTTTAAAAACACGAACAGCACGAAATTGGGTATTTCGGTTTTGGTTTACGACGTAAATACGAACAAGTAGCAAGAAACAAGAACGTAAACTATTTCAAAAACATCATCTGTCAAAAGCTTGCGAAATGGGTTAATATTTTTGAGTGAGACAAAATGGAAATACATAAAATACACTTTATGTTTCAAAATTTTTACGAACCGCAACTCAATTGTGATTTTTATTTCACTTTAAATTGAAAGAAATTTCCACGCAATTGAGTGTGACAATAATTTTGAATTTACACACGTGTATATATTTATGAATTTCAATTTGAATATTTTCTATAAATAATAATTCCATCAATTTCAATTGAATTTTCTTCCTCTGCCAGCAGCTGGTTCCCCCCGCCCCCCGTCCCACGCACACATTTTCGTAATATATTTAACAAAAAAGTTTAGTCCCATGTGAGTTTTTTCTGGAGGGGAAGTTTAGAAAAGTGGGCTGCAGAGCGCTTAGCAGCATCTCCACTGGCTATTGATTCAATTTGCCAAACATGAGTTTATGGGTCTCGCATGCCTCTGTCTCTGTCTAAGCTAGCATAGCTATCTCTTTTTATTTGTTAAAACATGTAAATTACGATTCATGCGGCGGTTGTCAACAGTTTGTGTTTTTTTTTTTTAATATTTCCTTTTTTTTTGCCTCTTGTTAGAATCAAGGAGAAATCCCACGTATTTCTGCTTTATTTCTTTGCTTCGAATATATTTCAGCTGTTTTCACTTCGTATGCATAGAAACTTTGACCCATTTTTCAAGTTTACTGCCCGCCACCACCCACTCACTAAAGTGGCCTTGTCCTTGTGTTTTAAGCATGATTTACATGCTGGCCAAAACAAAAACTTTTAATGGCCAAGAGTGGCAGGATGACAACACGAATGTCGGCCGAATGGTTACAAGTTGGCCAACATTAATGCATACTATTGTTTGTGTAAATTTATTGATTGTTACAAGGTTTTTAATATATTGCTTTATTTATGATATTATGTAATGTAATGAATATGAATTAGAAAATGTAATTAACTTTCTTCTCTAACTATACTTTTATAGTTTTGCGAGCATATTTCCATTGTCTGGTAATACTCTTACATTTATATTATTTGCTTTTTCGTGCTTAACTTTGTGTTGAAGTAACTTTTTGAATAAAAACACCCAACTTTCAGTTGATGGCTAGTAGAACTTCTCGCATGCTCTCTAGTTCTGATTTATTTAATCCTCATTGTTGCTGCAATTGCCACTCTCTAACGTTAAAGTTAAGTTTCTTGTCTCTGCAGGAGATTTTCCTTATATATTATTTCCCTATGTATATATATATATATATATATATATAGCAGGCGGGCTAAAAAAGTTTTTCGGCTAAGGAAAAAATTATTATTTACATTGCTAACCCGCTGTGAGAGGCAGCCAATATTTTTCCAACAATTATTAGACTCAACTTGAGGTCGCCACGGGACATGGCCAACGTAAAAAGAAATCGAAAGTCAAGGGTTAAGGCGACAAACTTTAAGCGGAAAAAAAAGTGCTGGAACCATTTGGAAATAAAATTATAAGTACATAAGTATTTTCAGCAACTAGGAGCGATCGCCGAATGAAATTATAAAAAAGTTGCATATTTACGATGACCGAAAAGACCCAGGAGTAGATGTAGAAGTTTTCGGCAGCCCCAGGAAGTGGGTTTTGACATGACCGGCCCTCAACGTTTTTCGGGCGGTTTATTTGGTTTAAGACGACGCACATGGCAAAGTTTCCTTCTTTTGGCTGCGAGCAAAGTTGCTGTCAAGAGGAGAAACTTGGCTTTGACTTTTGGTTTTATGTACCAAAAATGGCCAAAAAATAAAGGAATTATTTTTAGTCAGCTTAAGGAGGAAGTTAAGTGAAATAGAGCCGGAGACAGACGTTTTAATTTAATTTGAAAGGGGGCCTTAGTCCACTATGGGCCTTATTTTTTATATTCACATATATATGTTTATATGTATATATATTTATATATATATATATGTATAATGCGCCCGAAAAAGTTTGAGGACAGGCGAGAAATTGTGACCATAATGAAAATGGTTAGGCAAATTAGTCAAATATAATGGCAGTTGTTTGTTCTTTAAAGGTTAATGGCCAGATTTAGTGATTGTTGAACAATTCTTTTCAATTTCGCTGAAAGGTCGAACCTTTTTGGCCTTAATGCTGCTCTCGATTGTGTGTGTGTATTTTTGTTTGACCTCTCGACATATTCCAACCCCACCCACATTCCAGCCCAACTTTAAGTTTCACTTTCGTGTGCTTGCTTGCTGCGATATTATCGCCTAACAAGCGGAAAATGGCAAGCGAAGGATGGAAAAGTGTGGAGACGCGTGGAAAACGGGGCGGCGAAGGAAGGAGGAAGGAAGGACCTTCTCAAGTTGACAACAACAAAACGCAGAGCAATTTAGATATTGATTTAGATAGCGTCTGGCAAATATGTTTTGCCACTTGAACGAGAACAATATTGGGAAAACAGCAAGGTACAGCACATACTTACGCTTCTGCCGGATTTTCCACCCCCCCATCGATAAGTTAATTAGTAATTGGTAATTGTGCCATGATTGATGCGCAACCATTTTGTATTAGTAAGTGCTCTTCTATTAGCAGCCAATATTAACCCATTAACAAGCAATCGAAGTGCAGAGCTAAGCCTTTAAACGCAAAACCAATATAAGCCAATCTTAAAATACCAAACGTCACTTCAATTATTTATAATGTATTATCGTCGTGCTTGTTGGCTATCAACAATGTTAAATACATGATTAAATTAGTGAAAAAAATTAAGTGCCATTTTGCAAATTGTGAAGCGGAAAAGTTTAAAAGGTATTTAGGGTGTATTAGTTGGAAGGAAGTTCAATGAAGCTATTATATAAATTATAAATTATAAATAATATAAATTAATAATTGTTTATAACACTTTTATATTTGAAGCCAAAATCACATGTTGTTTAATGAATATATTCGCTGAGTTATGTTTATTAAATATGTACTAAAAGGTACTTTGAAGTCGATTGTTTTTATTAAAAAGAAAGCTTGCATTATTAATTCCATTGGTCATAAACCGATTTGATTTAATCAACAACAAAAAGCAAATAGTAATAATTGCAAACGGTTCTGTTGCTCATAAATTAAATTGTTAAATTGTTGTTAAAAAACGCTGTACACTGTATTTGCCCTTTCTCTGCTCAGTGAATAAATCAAACATACAGAACTCTGTTAATGCAATAATTGCCGGCAATGAAAAAAAAAACTGAACAGTAAATTGAGTAGCAATAAAAGGATATTTAATGGGTATTTTTCCAAAGAGCGAACTAAATAAGCGCATGTAAGGTGAAGTAAAGAAATAAATAGAAACAATATTTAGAGTAATTTAAATAGAAAGTAATCGGTAGTTCAAATTAAAGGAGACTATAACATTTGAAGCCAAAAAGTCGCGATGAAAATGCAAGTGGAGACGGTGGCGTATACGCAATGTTACCTCAATGCGGCTGAAATCAACAAAATGTCTTCTATTCCGATGTTGCACCATTGCCAGCTATTTTTATTCGTCTGTCAGTCATTCTCTCTTCTCTTTCCTCCTTTTCTGCCCCCTCTTTATCTGGCACTTTCTTCTCCCAGAAGAGCAGCTGCTGTCTTCTTGACTAATTTATATGTGCATATTAAATTAGTCGGGCGAGGCAAAAGTGTCGCGCTAGGCATTAGTTTACACCCTCCTTCAACCCTCCAGCTCCAAATGGCTAACACCTATACGACCCACACACACACACACACACAGCTGTTTCAATCTGTTGGCTTTCATTATTTAATTGCCACTCTTGGTAAATTTGTACGGCACACGAGGCGTATGCGCAATGCGGCTGGGAAATAATCAAATTTTGATGGAAATCTAAATGCATCCGAGTGAAATGTAGGCAGTTCTCTTCAATCTGCTCTTAAATACCATGTATATTTAAGTGATTATATCAGCCTAAAATGTGTATTTAAATGTGTTTCCCCTTTTTCGTACATTTTTTGTTTTTGTAGCAACAATCGCTGAGCGACACAAGTGCCGCCAGCAGTGGCAAGGGCTCCAAATTCTTATTGCGTAAGCGTAAATCAAAGAAGACAACCGCAGCAGCCGCAGCAACAACTGAGGCCGCAACAACGGCCAAAAAGGCTGACAAAAAGGGTAAGTGGGTTGCAAACTTAAGAATCTGCCAACGAGCTGAATAAAATTTCGTTAACTTCTCATTGCTAGTTGACTAAAAACTATGTAACTTTTATTCTTATAAACAAAATTAATTCTAAAAAGAACACTTCTTTTTGGCAATTCAATGATTATAATACACAAATTTAGAATAATCCCAAAAGTATGCAACAATTTGAACTCCAGAAGTGGATGTATCATTTAAACTAAAGAAGAGATTTTAATCGCATATCGTTGATAGAGAAGTGTCATGTTTTGATTAAATTATTCAAATTAATTAATAAATTAATCTGAATTATTTATTACTTCACCCACAGCTATTGGCCAGCCACAGCCTTCGATCAAGTGCGTCGTGGTGGGCGACGGAGCCGTGGGCAAGACGAATCTGATACGATCGTATCTGGAGAATCGCTTCAATCCGGAGCACATACCCACGGCATCAGACATTTATAATGGTGAGTTTTCAGCAGGTGTGGGGGGAGTCGCGTTGACGGCGTTCTTCAACAGGTTACTCGATTCAAAAGGACCGCCATAACTTATAGCCACGCCTCTTTCTTTTTTTTTTATGGCGCAACCTTTGCGGCCTTGATTTCGATTAACGGAGACTCAAGAATTCGGCTGGGATTGGGCTCTTGCGCCCGCTGCTCGGCACGTATATGAATTTTTCATTCTGTTGAAAACCAATTTGTGAAATCTTTACCGAACTTTCCGTTTTCCGTGTGAAGGATGTGCCAACTGGATGGGCGGATGTTGGATCTGAATTTTCTGGCTGAGAGGTTACAGTTTTTCCGAAGCCGACTTTCACTGCTTCCGCATTTGGCTAGTGTGTGTGTGCGAGTATGTGTGTGTGTTTTGTGCTATTCACGAATTTTAATGAACGGAAAATTGAAATTTGCGGTTATTCAAACAGAAGCAAACAGAATCGATGAGAACTTGACTTTGTTTTTTTTTTCTGCCTCTTTCCATGTGCAATTGATTGAATTATGCTTAGCCCTTAGCTGATTCAACCCCCGTTACCCAGTTTCCCCCCTTGGTCCTTAACCCTTAATCATCGTGTCTGGCACTAGAGACTGCCGGCAGCCAGTTTAACCCCTCACCGGGCGCCTGGGGGCTGATTTTAATAAAATTTTGCATGAATTTGCACTTCTCAGCACGCTCGCTGGTTTCGGGAGCCAAAAATTGTGTTGCCTGCCAGTCAGTCAGTCAGAATGTTGGTGTTGTGTCCGTGTGTGTGAGTGTGTGTGCTTGTGTGAAGAGGAGGAGGATGAGTCCTGGCCAAATTCGCCCTGAAGATAATCGTGGAATAATTCAACAGATTCAACTAGGTGTAGTAAAGCGCGTTGCAGGCAAGTTGGGTGTTTTTTTAGTTGGGCTTTTGGCCAAATTTGTGCATCACTTTTTAAGCGCTTTTAAAGAATATTTGAAGCTGGTGTCTTCATAGGAATCTATGCTTAATTATGAAATGGATTATTCGAGGGACCAACTTAGAAATAGAAAGCTATTTAGTTTTAAATATATCCACCTTTTTTAGTGTTAGAAAAAGATAAAAGTCTGCTCAACCATTGCAGTTTTGCCTGTCCTGCTAATTGAATAGCATTTTTTGAGTTGAGGGAAATTGAAAGGATTGCGGCTTTATTTTTTGCGTGTTCAGATGGGAATAGAAACATTTTATTTAGACAGAAAATGCCAGAGATATCATTTGCTTACCAGTTTTTTTTGTTTTTTTTTTTTTTGGATTTAGCCAGGGGTCGCCTACACCAGCTGCTTTTGTCCCGCTGTCGTTTGTTAGGAATGAAATTACGCATACGCCGCGTGTCCCGCACATTTTCAGCCAGGCTTTTAGCAACAATTGACCCCAGTCTGTGAATGCCAGGCATAGCTTGCTCTCAACTTTTCGTGGAATTTTGCCCTCCCTTTTGCCGCTTTTCCTGCCAGTTCTCCGCCGTTTTCCACTTGTGCTGCCATCTTTTTTATTCTTTTCTTGCAAATTTTGCTTGGGGCCAAGACTTTGGCATAGTTCGGCCATTAGGCATAAGTTTGGGAATATAATTAAGGCAGGAGCTTGGCTAATTGACTTGCACTAAGTGCGTCAAATTGTTGAATTTATTACACAATCCGCATTTTATTATAGACACAGGATGACTTGATCGCTAATTGACTGAGTGATTGTGCAATATACGTATGTATATTTGTATATGCCTCAATCTGCGACTCAATTAGGTGTCAATAAGCTTGACTCAGCAGGAAAGAAGCGGCAAAAAGGCAGCTGAGCTGACTTTCTTTCTTCTCGCAATTACACAATTGCACACACACTTGCGCACTAACACACAACCACACATGTTGTGGGTGTGGGGGTTTGGGGGTATGGGGGTATGGGGGTATGGCTTTTCCTTAACCGCTAACGATGTTCGCCTTTTGTCCCGACCTTCGTCATTGTCTGACTCTCCTTGCCAACGCACGCCCCCCACCCCCCCTCAAGGATTCTCTTAGGGAATCGCTTCTGCTCACTTCACCTCACTTCACTTCAGTTGAGTTCACTGTTTTTGTTCTCGTTCGCGTAAAGTGATTTTCAGCTGAGCTGGCAAACAATTTCCCTTTTGTGAAAAGGAAAAGGGAATGGCATTGAATGCGCCCTGTGTACTCGTATTCCATTGATTTCCACTTTTACACTTTTTGGCAGCTGAAATGGCCAAGAAATATACGGGTAACTAATAAAGCAACAATGAAGATGGTACAAGGAAATTGCACAATGAAACGAGAGAAAAGTGATTGGGAATTTTACTTATATTTCGGACAGTCGAAATGGGCACACCAAACATAAGAGGATTTGGTAAGAGACGAGGCCTGCAAAGAACCAGTAGGGATTTGTATAGCATTCTTCAAAAATAAATGTAATTATTATGCAGCAGACTACATAATTCTAGAAACGAAGCAGCAAAGTACAGAACTAGCGAAAATTCATCTCTTGAATGTTGCAAGTCCCAGGGATCGCCACAAAAATGTGCTCAAATGAAATGGGTTGCACGTTTTTTTTTACTGAGCTCCATTAAACCGAAAGTGGTATGAGTTTTAGGCCCAGAGATGAAGTCACATCAACTTCAGGCTTTTCGTTCCCCCCAAAATGTATTCATGAATATCATACGTTGCTCAAATTAAATTTATTTTACATGAGCCATGGGTCTGGCGACCTTCGCTGCTGCACCTGCTGAAAACCTACAAACCGACTACCTGCAACCTGCAGCCTGCTCCTACTACGTGCTGCATGTTGCATGCTGCATGCGGCTGGCTGATTAAAAATCCCCGAGCAGCGAAGCTGGGCAACTTTATTTACTCAGGCCAAACAGCCAGTGGAGGAGGATCAGAAGGCGGGAAAGGAGCAGGGCTCACAGAATGAAAGGTTGCCATGATTAACTTTTAGATAGGACATGGTCACAGTCCAGGGGTTGTTGCACGTAGAATGTAGAATGCTGGTTATTGGCTGTTGGCTGCGAGGTCAAATCTGCTTCGCGGGGCATGCAAAAAACAAACCAAGCTAAAACGAAGCCTCAGCACACTACAAACAATTTCGGGGCAATTGTGAGAGAATTAGTCAATCAATGTGAGCAAAAACATTGTAATCTAGTGAATTTTTAAATACTGCTGCACTCCAAGTTAATTTTTTAAATCTTTAGGTCACTGAATGCTTTAGTAACTTAATAGTAAAATATATCATAGTGAAGCTTCTTCTAGTTTTTTGCCAGTGTAAAATCTCTATAAACAGCGCTTACCCTTCGTCACTCTCCTGAGCATCATTCAAATCATTTTCGCCTGCGTTTAAATATGAATGTTCTTTGCACACATGGGAGGTGGCGGTAAAGTGGGTGGAAAATGGCAGGAGTTTCCCAGCACAGCGCTTTACTAATTCACTTGCTAGCTTGTGAACCTGCATTGTCGATGCTCGGCGCCCTCACTTTCCCATTTTCATTTCCCCAGACGCCTTTCCAGCTTAGTTCCAGTGGTGGTGGCAGAAATGACATCAATGCAATGTTGGACGTAATTAAACAGATGTTATTACTGAGCGGTGAAAAGCGGTATATGTATGTGCTGAAAAACAAATGTTTATTAACTGGTGATGGATGCAAAATGCTCAGTTTGATTGATTTATAAGTAACTATAAAAAACATTAGTAAGTCAATGTGTAACATATGCTTCACAGATATGTTAGGGAGTTTGAAATACATCAGAAGGAAATAATCCTTTTTATATTACCAACAAAATTCTCAACTTGAAACTTGAAAACGGCTAGTTCCATTTATTATAGTTTTATAATTTAATTTAAGCCAAGAAATGCGAATGGAGAACTGAATGAATTGCCAAATTTGCAGGCATCCACAACTTTCCCACTACGTCTGTGAGTCTGTGCTTTCTTTTTTTTATTTAAACTATCTGTGTGAGTCAAAGTGCTACCTGTGTCGTGTCACTGTGTGTGTCCACTACTGTGGTTGTGTGCGTGTGTGTATGGGTGAGTGGGTGTTTGAGTGTGCGATGTGCTATGCCAAAAATTTGCACTTGCGTGGAGGGGACAACAAAAGGATTGGGTAAAGCATTTTAAATTAAATTAAATTAAATTCCAACAGCAAAATGCAATCACAAAGTGCGAGAAGAGAAAGGGCGACGCCGAGTGAGAGTAATTTACATATTTTGCAATTAAATTGCATCTGAAATCAGGCCAAAGTGAATCCACGCACCACGCACTCACAAATCAATTGATTGATTCTTTTGTAAATGCAATCGAAATGGTATAATATTGCATACAATGTGTGAGGTGAACGCAAAGCATTTTGCATTGATAACTATTAGTACGAATTATCAAAGATATTCTCTTGCCATTGTATAATTATTACAGCCGATGTCAACGTTAACGAGAGTCCGGTGCACCTGACCATTTGTGATACCGCTGGCCAGGACACCTTGGATCCGCTGCGGGAGCTCTGCTATCCGGACAGCGATGTTTTCCTGCTCTGCTTTTCGGTGGTGAAACCGGAAACATTTCGGGCCATCAAGGCCAAATGGGCACCGAAATTCGCCAAGACCAAGGCCGCCCTGATTTTGGTTGGCACCCAGGCCGATCTTCGCACCAGTCCCAATGTCCTCAACAAACTGCAGGTGAGTCGATGTTATGAACACTGATTTATTAATGCTTCTGCTGCCCGAGGGTGACTGAATCATTATTTATCTGGCTGCTGATTCAAATATTTATGAAATTCTGATTTGATTTCATCTGGCCCGGGAGCTGCTAACTTGATTTTCTTTTTCCGCATCCCTTTTTCCTGCAGACAAATGGCGAGGAAGCAATTTCATATGCAGACGCCTGGGATTTGGCAACAACAATTGGCGCAAAATACATTGAGACTTCGTCAGCCACACAGGTGAGTTGGTTAGATAGTAAGCAGCCGAAGGAAAACGCGGAAAATCGTAACGAAATATATCATAAAAAAAGGAAATATGATAAAATGAGGAATGCAAAGAGTACGTCATATTAATTAAAGGCAAAAGGCAGACAAGTCATTGCTCCGCGACTCCGACTTCAATGCGGTTGAGTCGTGTAAACACTTAAAAAAAAGTAAAGTATGGAATAATAGATACTCTCGAAAGAGGAAAGAAATCATAAATGTTTTTAAAATTTGATTCAACGAAAATAGAGCAAATAAATCTTCTAAACTTTTATAGTAGCCAACAGTTGATAATTTTACAACTAAAGAATTTTATTTAAACGTAACTCCATTAAGGAGTATACCCTAATGACTGCAAAGGATAATCCGGCGGGAGAAGCCTCCTGGCAAAAGGAAAAGAAAAAAAAAAGAAACACCGCCTGGCTAAATTCCGCAGGCAAAAGGAGGCGTCCTCCTGTGGGACGCAGTTCGTCCTGCTCCTGGTCGGTTTTCATCCTTTTGAGTCGCCTTGTCACACGGCACAAACACACAGACACACAATAATCATAATTGTGCGGTTGTTAAGGGGGTGAGAGAGGAAAAGGAGAAGGTTCGGGGGAATCCCCTTGTTTGCCCCAACACTTCCGACTGAATGCAGTCGCTCCTGTCAGCCGTGCATTGCACTCTGCGTGGATTTCCCCGAAGGTAACAGCTTCTGCCACGCCCTTTCTGGTAACACAACGCCCACCGAGGGGGGGGGGGGTGGTGTGTGGAGAAAGGGGAAGGATTCACAAAAGAAGGCGACAACGAAGATGAAGCGATTGCAACAAATTATAAAGCACTTGCCACCTCCCACCAGATGAGTATGGCGATAACGATGATGATGATGATGTCGACGATGATGGTGACAATTTGTTGTGCCAAGTGCCTCGCTAGTTGCTGCAAAATAAGACAGCATAGTATATATATATATATAGTATATATATATATATACTATATATATATATATATATATATATATTATATATATAAAAAGCCACGATTAAGTTGCAAAGCCGTCGGCGGGAAGAACTGTTTCAAATCAGGAAAATAAGCCGATCCTGAGAGGAACAGAAATAGAGATATGTGATTAACTAATAATTAGCAAATAAGTAAGAGCAGAGGTAGTTTTCAAATAAACAAACCAATTAATGACAAAGAGTTAGTTAATTTAGCGAAATGTATTTTATTTGCAACACATCCAGCCAGACAATAGAATTAATTAGTGAAGCAAAAAATGAAGCAGAGAACTTTATTTGCGTGGCTTTATTGATTTAATTAAGCAGTGATTAATAACCATATTATTTCGTTCGCAGGACAAAGTCAAGGATGTGTTTGACACAGCCATTTGGGAAGGCCTTGTGCCCACCGCCCTGCCGCCCACACCCTCGTTTTGGAGGAAACTGTTCTGCCTGGCCTGAAACTCGATTGAAACTCAACTCAACAGCACGATCTATTAACTTTTTTTGATTCGCTTCATTTAACTAGTATTTATAGTAAAGAGTTTTTATTAAGAGATTTTCGTTTAGCAGTGCTTGCACACAGACTGATCTACACATAAACTAAAATAATCTACTTATAAACAATCTACTTTATAAACTTATAAACAAAAAGAAATAATATTTAATGCCGAAACGAAGATGTTTTCATTATAGATTTTAAACTCTTACTCGTAATTATGTTCGTGGTTTTCTCTCATTATTATTCCTTTTTTTTTGCTTAATTATAGCCTTACACTATTTTAAACCTATTATCGCCCGGAATCCACAACTATGTTATATCATTCCATCCATGTTTAAGCATTACGTTTTAAGCAAATATTACAAATATTATATAACGAAGGCAGCATTAAATACAGAATCGAAACATATTCATCCAACAGACTTCGCACTGTTTTTTAAATAATGCGGCATTAGGCCATAAGTGCTGGCAAAAAGAATAATAATAATAACACGAAGGGCGCTACGAGGGGTCGGATTCGAGAGCAGAGTCAACAAAAACAACATTAGCGTTTCAGCGAACTCCTGATTCTCGACTCTTCCAAGTAAACACACACACACAGAGACAAACACACACACCTACAAGGGCACACTCACATGCAGGAGCATCTGGATGAAAAGTTGATGGGAAAACTGAAGGAAAAACATGTGAAGTTTGCATACCACGTATGGCGACATGGGAAAAACTATAGAAGTTACAAGAGACCATTTGGGAAATTGAAATATTTATTTTAAATATATGAAAAGGTAAAGTATTAAATGGAATTACAAGAATGCACGCTAGCAAAAATCTATAATAAGGAAAATATACTATTTTACATAAAATATATATGTAATATAAACAAAAATCCAATTAGAAACCGAAAAAAAGTCTTCAAATTGCAAGCAATAAATGCATAAATTCAGCATAAAAGTAGGCAACAATTTCTTTAAAAATAAAGATTCTACACCTTTTTCTGTGCTCTTTCTACTTTTCCCGCTGATGCTGATGTCCTGATCGTACAAACATTTTACATTGAGCTGGGCAAAAAGTGCAATATTCAAGGCAATGTAGGTGGAGGTCAACCGGGGTTAAACAGACCGAGTAAGAGCAGCAGTAATAACCAAACTGACGGGCGGCAAGTGCAGTGTAAACATTTTCACATTGTCTGCCAAAAATCTGCCGAGCAAACAGTTAATGTGCCTGTCGACAGCAGCAGCAGCAGTAGCAGCAGTGGCAACATGCCGCAAGTTGCCGCAGCAACATGCAACAGTTCGGTTTTTGCGTAGCACATAAGACTTGGAGATTCGGCAAGACGGCATTGCAGAGGCGGCCCATACAACAACAAAAAATCATAATAAATCAATAGCAGGACGAAGGAAACTTGGCCATGCCATGTTCGTAAATTTATGGCTACTTACAGGCGCACAAGCAATAAATACACAATTTATTAGACAAATATTTTGGGGGCAAGAAATTACGTATACGTATGTTTGGTCCTGCTAATGATGCATATCTCCACTTGGTCAAATGAGTCCTGTGACTGTCTGTGTGCGCGTGTGTGTGCTTTCGTGTTCGTCCTGTCCAGATGTCACTTCATTTTGAGGGCCTCCCATGAAATATTGAGTAGATCACAAGGCCTTCGGGGGCATGCCAATCGATTTGGGCCAAATATCTAACCGCTTACGATTAGTCCGGCGGCGGTCGAGTTTAAATTCAATTCAAGTTCCATAATGAAAAATGTGTCTATCGAACTGTTGAATGGGTTGAGCCCCCTGCCTCCTTTTTTTTCGCATTTCTCCATCTTATTTCGATTTTTGTGTTACTTTTCGTTGCTTTGTTTGCTACGTGCCAATAAAGAGCCGTGTGTGGAGTTGGGGCACGCGGCTATTTATGTGGGTCATTCACGCGCACGGGATGTGGACCGCAGCCGCAGCCCTTGTGCCCCCAGCCTTACATATGTGTGTGTGTGTAATTTACTTAGGAAAAGATACAGCAACGGATACGGATACATGTGGCACAGATACGCGGCTGGCAGACACGCCACTTGAACCCCTGATTGCGCCCGGTGACGGTCGCTGGGTTGCTTGGTCGGCAGGTCTTCGTATGTAAGATGATACCCTGTAAACACTGGTGATAGTTCGTAGCATATGACCACTTTGACACTCAAGAAATCTAATAGCAATTTATAGAGTTACTTCATTTCAGAAACCAGAATGAAATTAGTTAATATATGGACTGGGAAGTCAAGTTTTTCAAGTTTGCATTTAATTGTTTATAAATATTTTCTCGGCTGTTTTCAAAACGCCATTGTTCCCCGCGGCAAGTTGAGAGCTCTTGCGATGAGGCTAAAACTTATAATCATGGCATCATCAACAAAATTATCGTTTTGCCACAGACGGCACACACACACACACACAGACACACGCACACACACATGTGATGGGAAATGGAGGTCCTGCACAGATACACTCGCCATTTAAGAGCATAAAAGCGAGACGTGCTCGAAATGTGAATTACTCGTGCCCCAAAACCCACCAAAAAAAAAAAAAAAAAAATCACACACACTGTTGCACTTCGAGTGGCTGAGAGTGTGTGTGTGTGTGTGCGTGTGAGCGAGTTGATTTTGCTCTTTGGCTCCATTTTGGCTCATAACTTTAACTATTTTACACGAACCCAAGGAACATTTACTCGACTTTTTCCTTTGTTTTTCTTGCCCCTTATTTAGTCGCTTTAGTGCTCAGTGTTTTTTTTTTTTTGGGTGAAGACATTTGCGGATGAGGGTAGAGTTTTGTGGATCTGGCACCTTCAATATCTTTTCCTTCACTTCTTTCGGTTTTTTTCTCTTTTGGCAAATTAACAAGCCAGCAGGAGGGTGTGAGACGAGGCGTCAGCAGCAGTTTCAGCATCCCCTTTTAAACATTGATTTCCTGGCGCCTAGGTACATGGAGCAGGTTCGCACGGACGCATTTCCTCGCAGAAGCAAACAACAAATAGAGATATATATATATATGTATATAGACGTGTATATATGTACATATATTTGTAGATAAAAAAAGTGAAAGAGGCGGATTATATGGGCGGGTGGTGAAAGCGCGGTGAAAAGTGGGCGGTGATGGAGATGAAGATACGACTGCTCCATTCAGCAGCTGTGAACGGTGAAAACCTTTTTGGCGCTAATTGCAATTACACGAAATATTATTTGCACACATTTCCAGCCAAAGCCGCAATCAGTGCGACAGAGAGGTTGCTTCTGCTGGAGTGAGAGAGAGATATATATATAGGCGGTCTGTGTGAGAATAAGCTAACAGTTTAATCAGTCGAACGAATGTTGAGCAAAATCCCAAGACCCCGAAACGAAGGCCAATAGTGGGGATCATCGAGCAAGGAGTGGCCCAAATGAGTGCTCTTAATTTAAATGTGGCAACTTAATGAGCTAAATGGACTGCCTGGAATAAATGTTGTAAAATCGGATTATAACCTTTAACCAACTTATTTATATAGCTCCATTTTTAACCCTGATAGCTGCCCTTCAGATCGCATAAATAGACAAAATGCCAACAATGTCCATGGAATGCGAACCCTTCACAGATTTGTTTGCCCGCCTCATCCATTTATTTGCGCACCAAAGTCAGCACCTGATACGCGGGTTCGGTTCCCCCCATTCACTACGCCACTGTCAAATTCAATTGCAGTTGCTATTCACAATTGTCTGGCATGTCGGCCGATAAGCCCACGGCATGGCACTCGAACCCCTTAACCCCTTGACCCCTATTCAATCCCCTATCCCCTTTGGGCCCACAAACAGCGTGCAATAAATCAAACATCAAAGCGATGAGCCAACTTGAAATGGACTGCAAATTTATGCAGCGACAGCTCTCAGTCCCGATCCCCGATCCCAAAAAAAACCGTTTCCCATTTGAATGGCAGATGGCGGAACAACAACAGGAGTAAGCAAATCAAAGGTTGGCACACCCTGGAATTCATAAATAAAATTTAAGAGCTTACAAACAAAAAAAAAAAGGTTTGCAAACCAACAAACAGGCAAATTTAACATCAGTAAAATTCAGGCATTTAATGGACAACGATAAATGTTAGTTTAAGCAATCTAAAGAGAAGCGTGCCTTTTTTTTTTGGATAAACTAAAGGGATATTTTTGTACCTAATCCAGATATGTCAGTTATCCATATGCAAATTAAAGTTTTCATTATAATTTGCCATATACGAGTACCTGTTTAGTTTATTTGCGCCTGTATACTATTTACATGCATGCGACAAAGTTGATTAAATGCAAAGTGGCAAACAGAATTTCATTCCCATTTTTTCATCCTCAACCTGTCGTTGAAAAATATTGAAAAACTTAAGGGGAAAACAGAAAAAAAACCAAAATGAACTGGGGGATACGCAAACACGAATACATTGTGAAAAACTCTGAGCGAGAAATAGCTGATTCATTACATTATATGCAAATAGTTTTAAAGAGGTATTTATAATTGTAAAATAATTTTCGGAAATTTTATTTACAGTATTTAAGTGTATTTTTGAATATTCTAAAATCTTTGTTGCCAGTGCAAGCGGTCAGCAGCACATATTGCAAAAGTTATGAACAGGAAATGAAACGGAAGCTGACAATATTCTCCAACGACGATGAAATGCAGGTGATTCAGCTAGACCATTTCCATTGCAAGCACTTTTCGACCAACTGTGGATTTGTCTAACGATTGCTAGCAGCTGGTTAATTGGCCCAGAATGTTTCGCTATCATCGACAACAACTGTTTTTGGCCGAGGTCTCTTGTTTATTTTTGCAGAGGAATAAAAGCCATCGTAGGGGGTAACGGGACCAACAGAAGGGTTTGCAATGGCCGAGGAGAAGCATCGCATGTTATTCCAAGACCAGGATCCCGGTCAGGATCTGCAGAAACAGCGACCCATGTCCTTGTCGCCATCGGAACCGCCTACCTACGATGATGCAATGCAAACGTCCGCGATTCAGGAGAGTTTGAACTACTCCACCGATCGTCGAAGAACCTTTTTTGCTGAACCCCAACATCTAAGGTCCAGGGTGGAGGAGATGCCATTGCACCAAATGGAGGTCGAGGTGAGCGTGCAATCGGAAGGACTAGCAATGCCACCAGTGAGAAGTAAGTGCGATGTAACTATGAACTGCACATTGCATCCATTGCATATTTCGCAATTTTCAATTGGTCAGATTTCTTTATCCTAAGCCCGCAACCCAAACTGGGTAACCAGGCGATGGACATCGTGTGCCCAGCTTGTGGTCAACGGGGAGTCACCCGTTTGAAGAGGTCACCTAATGCTCGGACCAACCTTTGGGCCATCTACTTGTGCACTTTTGGGTGAGTAGGGTATTTAAATTAGTTTTAAAATTTTCCCTCTTTAACTAGGTTAACTCAGTTTCAACTACTTAACACTTAATATGAACAAAACGATGAGTAAACTTTCAAAAATCGTATGAAATAATGTCATTAGATAAAGTATCTTTCGAGTTACTTACCCAGAACTTTGAAATACTCATATCCGTATATATATATTTATTTTTGAGTTGGTGCTGCTGCGCTTGCTTGTTTCCGTATCTATGGAATGGCTGCCGGACAACGAATCATTACTGCTCCGTCTGCGAGATCTTCCTGGGCGCACATTATCCGCGGAGCTGCTGCTGCCGGCGGCTGTAGTCCGGAAATATCCAGCAGTATCGCAGCCCGGAATCCGGCCGCTAATTGTGAAAGTTTTCCGTGTGTGCGAATAAAGCTGAGTGGGCGGCACGCGCTTCTGACCACAAGGACTCGGCTCTTATTCGCTTGTAATGAGTAACGCAGTGCCGGACGCGGCCGGAAATTGTGTGACGTCAAATCGAATTGCCTACCTAAGCCCATCGTCCTGCGTCCTTCGTCCTCAATCCGCAATCCACAATCCTTCCACCACCGGCCATACACCATTACCATTGCCATGCTCTGAACCGCCCTGCCCTGTCGCCCAAATGATGCATAACTGGCCTAAACAAATTTCCTCATCATCACTCCGTTTCGCACATCCTGCCACCGAGAGCTGGTTGTTGTGGATGCTGCTCGTTATTTGATACCCTGCAAAAAAGAGAGTATTCAATTTAGATACAGTTACTTAAATATAACAATAAAATTGTAAATATGTCTAAGAAAATATTATGAAAATGCACTGTAATTTAATTGGGCAAAAAGGAGTAAGCAAATGGAATGCGATTTTTATATACCCCAAATCGAGCAGGGTGTCCCAGAATTTGAACCATCCGCCGTTGTTTGGCCTCCAGTTGCGCTTTTTTGTTTTCGTGGTTTCTGCCTATTTCAGTGCTTTGCGCGGCTTTGTTCAATTTTTGGACTGCAATTGGCCAGCGGTGGCAGCAAATTCAATTAGCGCCTCGTAGGTTGCAGCCTTCACTGCAACATGGCCTTCGACGAATGGGCCAAAAACTGTTACTGAAAGCCCCAGCTATGGATGGATTGACTAGGCCAGAACTGCGGGGCCGCCGAGGAACAAAGAGCAGAGCTCGACAATTAGTCGGGTCATGGGGCCGCAACAACAATTATGGCCAAAAGAGCATTATGGCCGAGCGGTGGAATAATGTGCAAGCTAAAACTCAATCGCATCAAGTATACGCCGCTTTGTCCACGCGTCAGTTTATTGCTACTGCTGATGCTGGTGCTGCTGCTGTCGTAACAACAATAACAATAACAATAACAAAAACAAAGATAATCATACTTATAATAATGCGTAATGGTATAACAATGAAAACGAGGTGCCAACGGCAGTCCGTCCCAATAAGTTGGCCACTTTAATCAGATCAGCTTCTGCTCCTGGATGGTCTTCTGTTTTTGCGCCTGCCCATTAATGTCAGCAGTAAACAATGCGAATCATTGTGTTATTTCATTTTCCTATTAATAAAAGCGACTCTGCGTTTGCTGCGGAATGTGTATTATATTATTTAGCGGAATTTGTGCTTTAATTTATGATTTTCTTTAAGTTAAATGCAATTTTGATTATTCGTCAGTAGATATTTCAATTTTGGCCGACAGCAAATAGTGCGATCCATTAGAGATCAGGGATTGGATACCCTAATCGAATTTCAGTCAAAAGTCTTTATAATCCTAATTCGCTGAGTTATTAGAAAATTCCCAATTTTGCCAAAAGCCGTTTTTCCGAATTTCTGCCATAAAATAATCAGTTTTTTTTACGAAAACTTTAAAACTAATTGTCTGACTTTGGAATGCCATACCTCGATGTGCTCGTATTAATATTCCCAATCGAACTGCATCCAGAAATATAAATCCTATTTTTGGACCATTTTTTGCAAATTTTGATGATGTTACCCCTTACAAAAAATGCAAAAATCGAACCAAAAATTAATTTTCCAAAAATCTTCAAAAAGTGATAGGGATCGTTAGCACTGGTAATTAGCTGCTCAAAACAGTTATTCTTTCATCGTTATGACATTTTTTAGACACTTTTTAACAAAAATTGCCTTCGTAAATATCGAATTTTAACCAAAAGCAGTATTTTCCGAATTTCGGTCATAAAATAATACGTTTTTTGCTTTACGACTATTTTTGGTCAAGTTATGATGTAAAATCAATTCGTAAATTTACATTTTTGTCAAAAGGCTGTTACCAGTGTTCTCATTTGTAATAGCAGCCGTAGGTCAGCTGAAAAACAAATATTTAATCCTTCCTCAGTCCATCGATTGATTTTATTATTTGCAGCTGAAAATTGCTGTTCGCTATTAATATCCGAACGACAGACGGATCTACCTTTGCATATTCCATGCTATTTTGCAGTAATGCCGCCTTCTCTGGCATTGCAGTTGCATTTTTTAAGCTCCAATATGCTGGGATATTCACGAATATTTCGTGGATATTTGCTCGTCGTCGATGAGTCGTTAACGCAGCTGCAGCTGCAGATACAGATACAGACGCCCAAACTCCCAAAAGGGGCGAGCGCTAATCAAATTACCACACAGCCGCGCAAATCAACTGCAAAATGTTTTAATTAAGAGCGGAAGAAAAGGCGGCGGGGTGGGGCATGAACGAATGCCAAATACTGAATACGAATTGGGCAAATTGCGAAATTGCAATTGCAATTGCGATGCAAATCGACGCACCGGATCCGCCAACAACAGCAACAGTTAAGCCCAGCAGCAACATCAGTGTCCGCACGTAATCGCGTCCCAAATGGCAGAAGCAACAGTAGCAGTAACGGCAGTGGCAATCATGTCAAACTGTTCTTGATCCGCGGGACCACGGGTCACAGGTCACACTGCTGCAACAGTTGCTGCTGCTGCTGCTGCTTAAACTAGCAACTAGCTGCAATAATGCCAGCAGCGACAAGTGCAGCAGCTGCACGCAACAATGGAACTATCATTTTTGACAAGCTCTAATTTCATTTTATTGAGCTTCCTACTACTTGTTAAATGTTTTAAATCAACTTGTAATTTTCCATAATCTAATTTTAGTTACAAAATCGACTAGTAAACAGGCAACATCAATTGATCAGTAGCAGCAACAGATGCGGATTCTGTCCACTAGAAACGATTTTGAAAAACACCAACCAACACGGGGCATGCAATTTCGATTTGCCCCATGGCCATCAACCATTATCCATTATCCCGTTTTTGGCGGCCAAGTCGTCCCATTTCCCACTGCCTATTCGCGAGGGCGGCCCCCTCCCTTACGGCCTGTGGAAAAGCAGCCCCGCTCGAAAAACTTGCGTCACGTAGCCAAGCAAATGAACTGCAACTGACTTCTGGCAACTGCAACTGCCGCGCAACTTTGCGCCCCCTTTTGTGATTTCAGATTTGCCGAAAGGCGCAGGCGTCGGGCGACACACAGGACTCGAAGGACTATTACGAACTCGTAATAGGACTCGGATTTCGCCGATTGCTAGCCCCATTCACCAAAACAGAAGTTCGGCTCCTGACGGCATGTGCGGCATGTTGCAAGCTGGCAACTGTCGACTGACAAGGCTATATGAGTGTATGGCCGCGCATTTGGTGGCTCAATTGCGCCTCGCACGTTGGCCAGGCAGCAGGTCCTTGCGGCAACAACCGACAGCGGCTAGAATCGGCAACCGAAAAACCGAAAATATCCTTCGTGGCCGGCTTGCGAACTACGCGTAGTAAGAACTGAACTGAACTGAACTGAAAGACAACCGAACTCGCAAAATACGGAGACTTTGCCGGTTCGATTGTGTGTGGTTATTGTTTCTTTTTTTTGCCAGTGCTTTCTCGCAGTTGTTGTCGTTGGGGAAGGAAGGAGGTCCTGTATCCTATATCCCATATCCTGCAGCCTGCTGTTCAAGTACAGTATTCCCCCGGCGAACCGCGTGTTATTTCCGCTTCCGTGCGCGTGCAATTAGTGGGCGGCATGGCGGCGCAGAGCCGCCGCCAAAAAAATCGCAGGCCCAGGTGCTCCAAGACAATGTCACTGGCGGCACTGATTTTGGGTCTGGTGGGTCTAACGATGGTAACCCTGGCAGCCGGAAATGACGCCATTTCCGCGCCGAAAGCGGGCAGGGATCAGCAGCAGCAGCAGCGCCATCAGCAGACATCGGAGATTGAAGATGATGGCGGAGCGCGACCGGACAAGGATTTTGACTTTGCCGCCTATGTGAATGGTGAGTGTTTGTATGGATACTTTTCCCGGGGGTGATTCTTCTTTTTTTTTATCGGGTGCACTGCACTGACCACTCTAAAATTCAACAATCGACAGACGACTCAATCACTTTCGCTTCCGCTGTCGCAGTTGGAAAATGGAAATTAGCCTGTCAATTCTCCACAGATAGTTAGAGACGCAGCCAGAAAAGCAATTTGAGTGCTCTAAGTAGTCGCAAAACAATTGAGTGCGTTTGGCTGTGCCAGTTTCAAGCTTTTAGCCGCAAGTATATTTAATTTGATTGGAAAACTTGGTCATAAGTGTAAGGGGAAATCGGCTATAATGGCAGCGGTGTGTGGATAATTGAATCAAGCACTTTGTATTTCTAAGCAGCAAGGGGGCATTTAGCAATCATTTTCAATTGGAAATTGTGGTATATTGCAAAGTCAGATATTACACACTAAATACACAAAGGACAAAAGTAACTGAATTCAATTAACAAAGTTGTTCTGTGTTGATTTAAACCTTTTCAGCGTAATTTATAGATCAATGAATAGAATTGAATCAAGAAAATTCATTTCACTTCTGTAATTGAATTTTCTTAGATTTTCTTATTAGCAAAATTATGGATAAAATTTGAGATTCATTTAGCTTAATTTCTTTGATTAATTAAAACATTTATCTACGGTTACCGTTCCAGTTTGATTATCGACACCGAAATATAAATACAAGAATATATCAAAGTTTCAACTCCTTGCGACCTAAACAATTTTCGTACTTGTTTATTATTTTGCCAACTGTTAAATATATAATTCTGGTCATAGAATAAACACATCAATATGGATCCATCGCCCATATGCAAACGAAATAAAATCCCCTCGAGCTGAACACTTCAATATTAAATGGTTTTTGAGCTGGCCAAATACCCGAACATTTTCGTTTTCATGATAACTTAATGAACAATGAGCTTCACTTGAAGCTCTCCATTTCAATCGAAGATTTTCCAAATAATTTCCATGCTGAAAATTGGTAGGCGAACAAAAGCTAAATCGCTTGTTAAGCAGTTTAGAGAATTTCATGTTATATATAAGCCACTATCAAATTGTCAATTGCGAATGGAGGCATATATATTACAATTGGCACATATATATGTATAACTGAGATAAATTCAATGATATGTCGTCCAAACTGTTTGGTTTGGTTTGCTTTGCGAAAATTGCAATTTAAATGTAGTTAACTGTGTTCCCATGTGTGTGTGTGTGTGTGTGCTTTGCCACTTAACAGCTACACAAAAGTCACACAAACATTTCGAATGAGGGGGCGATGCGCTTGGAAAATGGGAAAAAAGGCGAACTGACCGCACTGACAAACATTTCGAAACGTAAAATTTATTTATACCACTTGTAACTGCAAAATGTAATTTTGTGGAAATCACAAAATGTTTGAGTGTGTGTGGGATGAGGACCACACGCAAACACACAGAATGCCCACACTGCGTATGAGTAATCCGACTGGCAAGCAATTGCGTTACTCATACGCAGTGTGGCCCCCCAAATGTATGCTATACATTTTTGCATGTCAATATGCTTAGCCATCCGCCCTACTGCTGTGACTTCTCCATCCATTGAAAAGCAATTAAATTCGCACAAGCACATGATAGTAATACAATAATTGCAAGTGCCACACATTCGAATGTGTCTCTTTTCTGGTGGCAAGGGGGCATCCCATAACTTGTTGCACCAACGATATTTAGCCACTTTATCATCCCGATGAGATGCGTTTACACTTTAAATAGCCGCCGGCCAAAGGTAACACTTGGCAATCTATTGCTTTTGCTTTTGCTACTTTACTGCATCCGTTTAGCCATAAATTATAGCCCGATAAGAGTGTGTGTGTGTGTGCCACGTGGCTTTCGGCAGGAGTACGTGTGTGTGTCTTATGCATAAGTGTGTGTGCGTGTGGTGCAGGTGCGGCTTTGTTTGTAGTACCCCGTAAAGTACAAACTCTCGGGTAGATGTACTGGTGTCAACAGAAACAAAGCAATATATATGTATATACGAGTATGCTATATATATGCTATATATAATATATTACCATTATCGTTAGTAACATGAAACATAATAAGTAATTTGACTTTAGATTTCATTTCCCAAATATATTTTATAGCTTTGCCAAGCCGTTCATGGCATAGATTAGCCCTATAAAGTGCTCAGTATCTTTAACCTCGACCCTGGCGATTGTCATGCTTTTGTTTATTTTTGGCTGAGTGCTAACATTTCGCTGATTTTACAACCGCGACAGGCAGCGTTGACAGCAAAAGCAAAAAAAAAAAACAAAAACAAAAAAAGGGCAAAAACCCATAAAGCGGTTTGCTCGCAAAGTTCGAAGAGGTGAATTGTGGAAGCCACCCTCGGTTTTTGGTTAGCATCGACATCCGTATGGTCCATATTTTAGCCTGCCCATAAACCGTTTGTTTCCCATTTGTTTGCCTATTCGTTTGTTTCTCGCCTTCTCCTTAAGTTGTGCAGCAAACCATCGAGGAAAAGTATTAAATCATTAAAATAAACTTTATTTAAAAAACCAATCCACAAGCCATGTAGTCAGTTTATATGTTCTCTGAATATCCATAAAAGGTTAGACTTTTAATTTTTGGTACAATTTTCATTTATTAGCGTAAAACAAACTCTACCTCTTGTGAAAGTTTTAGCTCGTGGTAACTTTTATTGTTTGGCGCAATTTACTACCACTAAATTCATGGCAACTGCTGCATTTTGTTAAACTAGAAGCTTATTCGGCGAGCCAGCTTTTTGCCGCATTTTATTTTTGCAAACGCTTTTCCTCTGCCACTCGTCGTTGTTGTTCTTTTCGTGCTGTCCATAAGCAGATAATCAAAAGTAAATAAAAGCATTTTTCATTGTGTGATTCGCCGAAGGAAGAGGCGAAATTCCCGCAGAAAGATTAAGTAAATACTCGTGAATTTTCAGCGCACAGGAGTAATTTCAAATGCCGGAGGCCAGAGGAGAAATTAAAAGGAGCTTTTGCTCAGCCTTTTCGGCATTTTATGAATTATTTCGTAGCTCATTAATGAAAACACGTTTAAGTACTTAAATAATCAACGCCTTTTTTTTTTCTTTTTTTTTGGTTCCCCTTGCAAAACTTTTGTCAGTCAGTCAAACCAGTCGACTCAGTCGACTGTGTGTGTTTGGCTTGGATAGGTGATTATTCCAACGATTATTGGAATTTGTTTTGAAAGGTTCCCGTAGAGGAGCATTTAATTAAGTCTGAAGACACTTTGATTGAACCAATTAGGGGCCTAATCACATTAAACAAGAGAACGCAATCGGCTTAAAACACCCCAGTGCCCTTGATTGTTGGAATTTCTGAACTGTATTGGCATTTGTTGGTTAATCAGATAAGGAATAATTAAGTGCACAATTAATGATGAGATAATAGGAAAATGTTTTGTTTATAGAAAGTGTATTCAATTTGATCACATCTAGCAAAATGTAAATACTTCTTAATTTACCCTTTTCAGTAGTATTGCTTCTCCCTAATAATCATAATTAACCCTTTTTGGTACTTCTTAAACTTTAAGAGTTTTGTGTGGATTAACGAAAAGTTCTAGTGAAACTCTGCATTTTAGTACGCAGTCTAAAAATCCACTTCCCTTGGAACTATTAAATTTTACTGCAGGATTTATACGCAGTGGTTAACGATAGTTTAGCCATAATAGCTCAACGCTTTTAGTTAGCCAAATAATATGATTTGTTTGACTGGCCAACTAAATTTCATTTCTAATATTTGTTTATTTTTGGGTTTATTCGCTATTGGCAAGGATTCCGTTAGCCATAAATTGTTGATGCACATTTTGTGTGCTTTCAGCACGGGGAAAATATGAAATTAAATTAATTTGTTACCTCTTCCTGCGGACAACCAAATTTAAATTGAAACGCTCATTTATATTTATAAAATTTTGGTAAATTAGCCATGAATCGGGAATGTGAATACGATCGTACGTCTTTTTGCGGCCTGCTTAATTGGGCATAAGACGCAGGATACCTGAAACTTTATGCCACAATAGCCGCACACACACAAAGCGACTTGATTATGCAAAGGCTCCCTTTATGTCCTTGTTCCCCGGCTAAAGACATAAAGTCCTGAGACTTCGACCCTATTGGTACTCCACTCATGTGCAATCTGCCATACACTAATCGAGTGCAAAGTGCTCCCTTGTCTGGCCGCCAATTAATAATCCTTCTAGCCCAATGCACTTGTCATCCGAAATTGTCCTTACTCACTCAGCTTAATTAGCCAGCAGTGCATTTCAGCCTATATGCCAGCAATGCACTGTGAATAATACTTGATAAGCCTTAAAACACTCATAGATAAAGCGTCTAACTTCAAAGATGATCGTACATTTAAGCAGTCGAACTAAACAGGTTAAGTAGCTCATAGAAAGGCTTGATCCTGTGCATCATTATAACCCATTAGCCAAGCTATTTCGCTCAGTGCACTCATGCCTAACAAATTATAGGCCAATTGGGCACACCCACTTTGGGTCCGATTCCTCTATGCATTCGGCTGGGGATTTATTTTTATATGCTGGTCGTTAGGGATAATACACCATCCGTTTTAGCCGGCGCTTTCGCCACTCTCGCATCCTTCGTCCTGCGACTGTATGCGTTAAGAGCTTGACTTTGTCCGGGAATTGCTCCAAATGTCGTCGTCTTCCGTTCTTCTCCTTGCTGCTGCACTGCACCCACCAAGATAATGCCACTGAGCAGGGGGATCAGGAGACGGGAGCTGTGGAGCTGTGGAGCTGCGGCAATGGCGGGACCTCCTTAAGTGCTGGCTATGCCCGGAACAATTTGGCACCACATTGCGTATGATTAATATAAATTGTTTGGACTTCATTCTCGCTGGCTTCCACCCTCTGCACCTCTCACTTCCATTCCCATTGACACTTCATGAAGGCAAAGAGCGAGTAGAAGAAGAGAAGTCTTGAATTTGAGAGCACTTAAAGCAATTGCTGCAGTGAATCCGGACATTTATGCTTTTTATATATCTGATTCTACAATGGCCAGATAACCGCCTAAGTCTGTTGTTAATGTGCCATAGATTTTGTATAGATTATTAAATGGCAACATATCAAATATGTGACGTGGATATATTCCACATAGCTTGTTTTGTGCAACACCATATTTCTCAGTGATTTAGTTTCTTTGCGATTTGATTTATCGATCGAACCGCTTGCTCAGACATGCATTTCCTCAGAAAACTCGCTGTCTATCCACATGCTTAAAGCGTGAATTTAGCTTTTCGGCTAAAGAGGTGGCACTGTTGTTGTTCCGGTTCCGGTTGTTGTTGGTGCTGCAGCTACGTTGCCGCTGTTGTTGCAGCTGCCACATGCCATGGCCCAAAGTGTCACATTACTGAAAGTGCGACAGCTACGGCGAGTGCCAGAACACTCTGCTCCTGGTTCTGGTTCTGATCCTGGTCCTGGTCCGGGACCGGGCCCTCATCCTGATTATGGTTCCGCCCGCTGCCTCCGATTCGCCGAATCTGCAGTCGTGATTGGGGTGCTGCTGATGCCGCAGGGGCAGCCACACGCACCCTGCACAACTTTGCTATCATTTGTGGTTTTGCATGTGCCGCGTGCAGCACATCGCCAAGTGCTGGCAATATGGCCACGCACCCCCCTCTCTGCCGCTTCGAAAAAAGAAAAGACTGCGAAAGGAAGAGTACTATGCAGGGCAACAAAAAAGAAATGGCATAAAAATCGCGTACACGCTTCAAAAATTCAACGGTCCGCCTATGAAAACGAACCTGCAAGAGGAAAAGCCACAGGCCACGACGAAAGAAATGCTGGGAAAAAGTACGGAAAAGTGCACAGGAGGGGCAGTGGTCTGGACGCAGACGATTGTTGCAGCAGCTTGTTTAAATTTTATGTCCTGGCTTTTCATACTTGTTAAGCCGCCCTCTCACCCACCTTCACTCAACGAAGGGGCGGAACCAGGTGCTCTTTACCAACTCTTTTTCCTTCTGATGCACGGCGACAGGCGAGAGATGTTGCCGCTGGCACACACACACACACTCTTACTGTTGGGGCACAGGTGCCAAAACGGTGGGCCATCAAAGAGAAAAAAAACAGCAGCAGCATTCGAAAATTGTTCGCTTCGAAGAACAGATTCAAGTGTAATTTTTGCCACCTCGCGTAGGAAATTCGGATAAAAATCGCACTTCCATAAGTCAAAGTGGCTTGGAAAACTTGTTAACTGAAGTCCAAATATTGAGAAGCGCAGAGAAGGGCTCAAAACGTAGGAGAGTAATATATTGAGAAGTGCAGAGCGTTCAGAACGTACATAGGAGAAAGATAAAAATGAGAAGAGCAGAATAGAGCTCGAAACGTAGGAGAGTAAAATAATACGAATCTCAGAAAGAGGTGCATTTAGGAATTTAACTGCAATGTTATTAACAATTATATTCAAAAGTCACAATACATTTGCTATTCAACGAATAATGAAAAATGAACTAAATTGGTCCAACTTAAAGCCAGTGCCAATGGCACGGAGCAAACTCAAACTCACTGCACTCATATACTTATCTACCCAACCGTTTCACTTCCCACAAGCCGCTCAATGAAGTGATAAACTGGCAACATTTAGTCCCTTTGTCTTATCTCCACTTTCCTGCTTTCTGCTGCTTTCTTCTGTTTCTTGTTGTACTATATTTTATGACCGAAGCAGAGTGAGCAAAACAAACAGAATAAAGGAAAGGGGCAAAAAACTTTCGAGCGCAACGAAGGGCAAAGTGCCGGCTCAAAAATCAAATGACAATAAAAAAAAAAAGTGGGGACAGCGAGGGGAGCAGCCATAAAATAAATTAACCTTGAAGTTCAATGCGCAACTCAATTTGCTGCCTTCGAGGCCAAGGAGTCGCCCTGGAAAATTGTTGCTTATTGCTGGCCAAAAGGGGGATTGCAAAGTGTTCATAAAACACCAGCCAACCCTTTAATCTTCGACCGCAATAGTTGCTTTCCGTGATCTATGGGAAAATGAAACCATTTCTTAAAGATCTAAATTATGTTAGGTGAATGATGTCGAATGGTCGAAAACCCATTCTTTTGGGCTAAAATGATCATAAAGATAAAAGAATACAATTTTTATATTGTTAATTAACTATTGTTGAGAACCCGAACACGTTTTGATAAATTAAGGAAAAATAAATTTTAGGTCTATTTTCGCATTTTTTGTAAGGGGTAACATCATCAAAATTTGCAAAAAATTGTCAAAAAATGGAATTCGCATTTTTGAACTCAGTTCGATTGGAAATTTAATTACGAGCTCAACGAGGTATAACATTCCATATTCAGGCTATTATTTTTAAAGTTGTGGCAAAAAAACTGACTAATTGATGTCCGAAATTCGGAAAAACGGCTTTTGCCAAAAAAAAAAACTTGATATTTAAAAACGGAATTTTCGTCATAACTTCGCTGAAAATTGTCATATAGATTAAAGAATAACTGTTTTGAGCAGATAATTACCAGTGCTAACGATCCCTTTCACTTTTTGAAGAAGTTAGGAAAATCAATTTTTGGGTCAATTTTTGCATTTTTGTAAGGGGTAACATCATCAAAATTTGCAAAAAATGACCAAAAAATGGAATTGGCATTTTTGAACTCAGTTCGATTGGAAATTTAATTCCGAGCTCAACGAGGCATAACATTCCATATTTGGATCATTATTTCCAAAGTTCTTATAAAAAAACTGATTTTTTTTTGCAGAAAATGAGCGGAATAAGTGATAATCGATCATAGATAATATTTCCCATTAAATTTCAATAAAGTCACGCTACTTAAACACCTTTAAGAGAGTCGGCTAAATTGTGTTGCGGCGAGGAAAGCCGGTAAAAGCTTCATTCCGAGGCAGCAAGAAAATATGAATAGACTGCCGGGCCGGGCCAAAGGTCAAAGTCTCAGTTCGATAATTACCCATCATAATGGAGTCGGCGAATCGCCTCGACCGCATGCATTATTGAAAGGCATTTCCATCGGAGGCGAAGACAAAGGACCCGACCGCAAAGGAAATTTAAACAAATGCCACCCAACGACCCCTGCCCAATGCATCGTATTTGCAGTCGGGGTGATGGGTTCAAGGGTTCAGGGGTTACGCCACTAACCACGGGACCGATTTCGAAACGCACAAAGTCCATTTACATAAATGGTTATCCTCGATTGCTACCGACTCACACACCCACACACCCACCTCACACACACACTTACACGAAGGCTCACCTTTGAACTTTGGTCACAGCAAATTAAATAAAAGGTTAGCAACTTGCGCGATGATGAGGTGGGGGGGTAAAGTTTTTCACACAGCGTGATGACAATAATAATGATGTCATTGGCAATGATGGCCTTGAGTTTGAACTTGTTTCTAGCTAACTGAACTATTAAGTATTTTCTTTAAATGTCATAGAATCGATTTCTTTTTGCCATTTCTTTCAACTGTGTCAATGTGAAAAAAGGCTAAGCTCGTTTTGCACACTGTTTGCTGTCCTTTGAAATATGGTAATGACCAAAAGCAAGGACATCCATCGATGTGGGCGCAGTTGTATCGCTCCACTCCATACCACTGCATCCCCATTAATATTTCACATTTCATATTCGCAATCGTCCTTCACTAACGCACGCCCCCCCCCCCCCCCTCCATTGGCATACCCCCCACTCCTCAAGGGGCTCATTTACCTGGCTGGCTACTGGTTACACCGACGGACCGACTGGTTCCGGATGTCTGGTCGTGTCAGCGGAGTTGAAAAGGGTTTTTTTTGTTTTTTTTTTTATTTTTTTTTTTCTGCTCGCATTTTCCATTGGCATCTTCTGCCGATTTCCTGTTTTCCCGTTTGAACGCTTCCCCCGCCCGCTTTCCCGCCGCATTTGCCGCCAACAGTTTCAGTTTCAGTTGCGGTCGCTGGATGGGCGTGTATTTTAATTGTGTTGACTTTGTAAATGATCCATTCATAATGCTACTCGAAGGCATTCCCATCGTCATCGTCATCGTCGTCATCATTCCAGCCGGTCTCTGCTCAGCCTGTTTTTAATGGCCAACATTTAAGCCGGCTCCGAACAGCAACAAAGCTTGTACCAAAACAAAAAGGAGTAATCGACAGATTTACAACCATGTAGTACCCTCTGTTTTACAGGTGACTTCACTCTGCGGAAGATTAATAATCTAAGAAAATACACAAGGACGAGGAACAAGCTTAATATGCAAAATTAAAACGTGAAACAACTACTACTTATCCTTACTATACAGTACTGTTATATCCTTCCTGTTCAATACTCCCCCTTCTTACCAATTACAGGGTATCCAAGAGTGAAAAAAAAAACGAATTCAGAGCAAATGAAACGAAACGAAAATCGATAATGAATTAATTTTCAGGCACCGAAGGCAAATGGCGCCGACAAATTTATGATTGTCGACTGGGCCAGGCATTGCCAGGATGTTATAGTGGCCATAGCCCCCTGCCAATTCGATTCCCAACGCCCCTGTGCAGCAGCATTTAACATTTGCTCAATGGGCCAGTTCGTATTTCCCAGGGCCTCATCAAGTCCAATAAGCCACTGAAAGCGTTTAAACTTAAGCGTTTTACTCAATATCAGCACACAGGAAAATTGCATAAAATACTGCAATATATTTCATAGATAGTACTATGGTTAAAAATATACTTCAATTAAGTGCGCAATTAATAATAATTGTCTTTTTTGTTACCAAAGAAGTTGGCTTGAAATCAGACCATTCTGGACTTTGTTAACAAATTGTTACAAAAAGTCTTGACAAAATTAAATATACATAAATTCCTCTTACATATATTGTAATCACCTTGCCTGTGATTTTTGTTCATAATTGCAGTCAAATCTCAAAAACTCAATCTTTGGCAAAGTTTTTGGGCTCAACTTTTGTCCGTGGCTTAACCAGGCTTTTGAATATGTGTGTGTGTCAACGTTTGCCTCAATTTGCTGCATATCCTTCTCGCTTCGTTCTATTCCCTCTATTTGTTTAGGCTTCTAGGGAAAAAGGTGGGCGAGGCACTGGCGCTGGATTCTATTTGGTTTTAAGTGGGCAAATTGCTTATGTAGGGCATCTACACCTGGGCCAACCCAACGGTCGCCGTCCAACCAATTAGTGTCAGTCAAAAGTTTGTTAATACCCAGCTTAAGGCCTGGATATGGATATGACGACTTCGAGTGCTTTATGTGGCATTTAAATACTCTGCAGTCATTTGATAATTTAAATTTTATTCATGCATAAATTATACATTATGCCCACTAACTAATTTCTAATTATTGGCACTGTGTAGGGCTCAATTTTTGATGTATGGCATTCGGAAATGCAAGCAAGCCGACTATCTAATTGAAATGCCTGCGAATGGGAGGCTATCAATTACGCCCTAGTGGCTCCAAAAAGCAGGTCCTTTTCCAGGACCGGCAAAAATGTCAAGTCAGTTAGTCAGCCATCATGTTAGTCGGCGAGATGGCAATCGAGTCGCATTAAAAACTAATCGCAGCCCATGCATGCGGCTCAAATGATTAAGCGTTCAATTTGCCAGCACTCGACATGCAATTAAAGTTAGTTCTATATGTGTCTGTGTGTGTGTGCATTTCTTGCATGTCTGCGCTTTCTCTTTGCTTTCTTTTTGGCGCCTAGTTATTAGTGTGTGTGTGTGTGTGTGTCTGCAGGTGTTTGCACATGGAATGCAACTGTAATTATGCGCACGACTGACACACATTAGCAAACCAGCGAAACCCAGATACACCCAGGTGTATTTATAGCCTACTTAAAGGTAACTAAGACACGGCAAGAGCACAAGTCAAGTGACTATCTTTCAAAGCCCCGCCAAATGGGATCACTATATGCATCACAGGTGTTTCCGCAGAGTCATGAGGTGAGAGCATAAATCCTTGCAATAAGTTGGCCCAGAAGAAAGGCTGCTTGTCTGTCATAAATCTTACGGGGGGTCTAACAAAAGCCAATGCGAACAAAGGAAGTGTGTTGATCTTGGCAACACATTTACTCAGGTCTTACAATGTTCATCAGTAGATAGCTGAGTATTTATGAGTGTTTGTTGAGCAAGGGACATATTATATAATTCCAAAAAGGATGTTTACTTTATGCGTGCAGTTTATCCTTTTTCAAACATGTACAACCATTAAAAACATTTCCAAAACTCGCATTTCCTGCATTTGCATTCGAAAACTTTTGAATTCCTGAAACGACTGGCAACTCTGAGTTATTTTCGCTTTTACCCAAAAAATCTCAGGGGAAATGAGAAACCCCATTCCTTGGACTGCAAACTTTGCTCGTGCCTCATTGTACAATTTACTCTTTGGATTTTTTTTGACATGCAAATGCTGCAGTTAAGTACATAAAGTTTTAGCGAAACATATAGAGTACATAGTCGGCAGTATATCGTCCGATGGTTGGGATTGTGTTCGTATGAGAAATGAGAGCATCGCTCGGCACGCGAATTGTGTGGCAACATTTTGTTGTTTAATTTTTGTGTACCGACTGCAAATTGAAGGACCAGTTCCTCCGAAAAAGAACCCCTTTGCACACCCCTGTAAACCCTGCTCAAACTCAACGCTTGGACGTTGGCAATTTGCTGCATACAAATCGCGGCTGGCAACGCCGTTGCCTGTGATTATTGGTGTTGCTGCTGCTGATGGTGGCAGCCAAAAGAACTTAAAGTAGGTTACTTACAACCACGCACACACACGTATGCATCTTTAAGTGCACTGCGAGAAGTTATCCAGCATATCTGCTTATCCACAATGAAGTCACTAAAACGAATCTGAAAAGTAAGCAGAACATAAAGTTAATAAAAAGTGAAGATAATATTATAAGTTTTAAATATGTGTAAAAATAGATTATTTTGTGGCACCTGGTGCGAGTAGTTTTTGTGCATACTTAAGGCAGCGGACCAGTCGACACGCCCCCTTTCCATCATCACTCGCCTGCTTGCCCCTACCACCACTTTTTTGGGTGCTGTAATTGAGGCAACTTTGCAGAAAGGCAAAACTTGCCGCATGTACGAATAGTTTGCTGCATAATGACAGGCGCGCCGGCATGCATATTTATGCCTCAAAAGCTCAACTTTCCTCCCGCGACACCATCTTGAGTCGAACATTTTTCAAGGCGCGGAAAGTCACGCTCTATTGGCCCCACCAATGTGGCTCAAATAAACGAGCTGCGGGCCACTTTCATTTGAAAAAAAAGAAATGCATAGAACAAAAAACAGAAGCCGGAAAATTCCCCTAGTGAAAAGAACTCCCATTGCGACGAAAGTGATTAATTATTTAGAAAACATTTCAATAGAGTTTGTTTGATTTCAAATGAAACCGCAATGAGCAGAGCAGCTGCCAAAGTGACTTCCGGTTCGGGCCTCTCTCTCTCTCTCTCTCTCTCTCGCCCTACTGCTAGCACTCTCGCTCGCACTCCCGCAGCCTCTCGGCAAAGTCAACCGCCAACTGTGGCCAGCAATAAAAATTTTACAGACAATTCGCTTTTATTGCATTTCATACGCCCAAGGAGCAAGCGAGATGGGGCGACAGCTAGAGAGAGAGAGAGAGAGGGGCAAATAGACAGTTGAGTGCAGCCACAAAGAAGTTAACGTTTGTAGTTTAGTTGGCTATAAGTTGGGAAAACTAATTCGTTTTCGTACTTTTCAGGTTTTAATTCTACACTATTTCTTAAAAAAAACAGTTGCATAAATATTAATATATGAAGTGGTATTTCTCTTAAATATTATATTTACATACATTTTTTCACTGCTATTTTTTTTAGCCGAAAACCACATTCCAATTTTGGCCGGCATGATCAGTGGACATAGGCAACCCAGAACCGCAATCAATAATGTTGCCAGGCCACAAAAACAAAAAAAAAACAGTAAAAAATAACTTCCGCTCACAGCAGACCATAAAAATGTGCTGCATACTTTTAGGCACTTAGAAGCCATAAAGTCAAGAGCTGTGTGTGTGTTTTTATAGTTTCTTCTGATGGAACGGCATTTGTGGGTGGTTGGGCGGTAAACTAGGCGCCAACTTGAGGTGTTTGCCAATGCACTTGTGGAGGCTAAATTAATTAAAAAATCGAATGGAACTAGTTGCAACCGGCAGTGGAAAGGAAGCAATGAAAATTATCCAAGGGAGAGGCGCCTGGGAAATTGCGCCAAACGAAAGGAAACTTTAACAGCCACCGAGGGGGGCGGGATGAATGGGCGGGGCAGACTACAACAACTGCATATAAATGCCCCCCGTGTGTGGGTGTGTGCGTGTGTGTCGAGTGGCAGCAGCAAAGAAAAAAATTAATTTAAATTTTTATGATGCCATAAAAATAATGCATGGCATGTCTGGGCCCCCGGTTAAAAGGAGAGACACCACTGCCGTAAGCGGCAGGATGGGCTGCAGGATTGTTGGGTGGGTGTGGGGGCGTGGCAAGGCTTAGGCGAAGTGAAGTGGAAGCTGGCACACCGTCCATGGGCAACAAGCAAAGGCAATGGCGCCACGTTGCCCCAATTAGCTGCACACTGTGCCTCAGCATGTGGCCATGCCAGCGGTAGGAGTGCACCACCCCCATAGTAGCCCCCTCATATATGTAGCCACCCAGAACCACCCACACACTCTCAGTCGACTGGCATCCTAAGCAGCATGTCATTAGTGCCGCCTTCAAAACAAAGCAACGAACACGCGGAAATGCGATGAAACAAAATAAAGCGTCGGTGCACACAGAGAGAGAGAGCATTAAGTATTCCGCCAACTTGGTCATGTCCTGGCAATATATAAGAGCAATATAACATATACCCACTTGAGTCGCAGCAGATCCCCGGTAGTCTGTTCAACAATATTTCAAACTGTGGCTGCCAAGACACGCGGCGGTAAACAGGTGGTCTACATGAAATGGCAGCGAAAAAAGGAACAACAAACGAAGGAAAGCCATCTAGCGGCAAATAAAAATATATATTCATGTTAAATTAAAATACATATATTTTTGATTGAGCTGTTATATTCACTTAGATTTACCACCCATATAGTAATTTTAGAAACAAGCGCTCATTCGCGGATCAACAGAGCGTATACGTAATAACACTTGCTAAGCTTTAAGCGGCCCGCTAACTGAGCTAAGTAAAAGCGAAACACAAAAACTTAGCTCCTCATTTGCACTACATGCCGCAACAGGATAGATTGCCACGCCCCCAGCCGACCACGAAAGCGTCGGGGCGTAACAATGAATACAAATGAGTCATTTATGACCAACAAAAGGACCACAAAAATATACGTATCTCTGTGGCCACAAAAAGAAATGCCGCAAAAAATGTCAAGGCAAGCTAAATTTTTTTTTTTTTTGCCATGAGGTGAACAATGCTTCTTAAGTATTAAATTTATGAGTGAGTAATGCAATTAAAGTTGAAAGGAGTATGGCAGATTTATTACACTGTATAATTTGCAATTAAACGAATTATTTTGAAGTACTTTAAACGTATGACTTTCTGTCCGTAATCTTCACTCAGTTCACAATTTTTAATTGCTTTCCAAAATTTGCTAAAAATTAAAGAAAGAAGAAAAAATGCCACATTTTCTGCAATTTCCTTGGAAGCCCCCAAGCTGTGATTTATTTGACATGCTGCACATGGCACACGGAAATGTTCTTTGATCGTTTCCGGTCATTTCTCATGGCCGAAATTCGGGTAAATTTGTAATCCCTGCCCAAATGATTCACTTATCGATTGCCCGATTGCCCACCTGGCTGCCCCACAAGTCCTTCGTTCGCCACTCTCTTGCCCACCTCCAAATATGATTTACTGCCACATCTCGACCGTAGTGCTGACTTTAATTGACTCTCAAGTCGCTGGTTGGGTCGTTCGGAAATCTGCGAAAGAGCACTCCATAATTTAAAGTCATTTCATGCAATGGTTAACTACAATGACTTGGGTCTTCAGTCAATACTCTATATATGTCAAAAATACAAATAAAATGCATATAATTAGCATATGAAAAATGTCTTTAAAAAAAACAAAATTCTGTATTTAATATTTTTTGTAGTGCATTTTGGCGCCACTGTGTTCTGAGTCACTTCCGTTTGTCTTCTCTGGCTGCTTTTCATTTTCATGTTCCACTTCCAGTTCGCCGGCAACAGTTTAATATTTGAAAAAGCGCAGGACGAAGCCAAAAGAAGAAGGAGCTGGGCAGAAAGAAGAAGCTCCAGTTTTAGCTGCAGCGAAAGAAGCAGCAAAGGCAGCCCAATGCAATTAATCAAAACGCTGGCCGCGAGTCCTATTCCAGCCCCGCCCCATATCTACGCCCCCTTTTGTTCGCCCACGCCCACTGAATAAACCCGATTTCTATATCCTTTGCCTGCCGTTTGCCCCTTTCGATGCCGCATACACAGAATTAGAACTTTGGTTATGAATACTTAATGAATTTTAAAACCTACAAAATAGGATAAAAAAAATTCCACTGATTAAAAAACTATTATAATAAATAAAAAAATATTAACATATGAATTTAAAGAAGCTTAAAAAAATTTTAAAATGCGTGTTTTAAGAGCGTATTCTTTTTGTTATATTTTGTACATTTCAATACAAAATGTCACCTAATATGATGACGCTCAAATCACCTAGTTTTTTTCTCAGTGCAGCCAAGCGTTAGTGCGAGTCAAAAATGTGTGTGTGTGTAGAAAGAAGGGGGTGAACTATGTACTACTAGGATGTGCAATGCAAAAACGCAATTCGTAGGAACTTCGGCACAGACAGGAAACAAAACTAATTATCGTTAGAGCAAAATTTTTGTTTTACTACTGCTGTTAACCCTCCAATACCACCCCCCCCCCCCACACACTACTTCTTTCATTTTACATGTATAAGTGGGGGAGAGGGGGTTCGTGAGAAAGAAGGCCGGAAATGGGGGCGGGGTCGAGGCAAAAACGATGTGGAACCGCCCATATTTATAATTACTGTTTGCACACTTAACGAAGACACCAAGCTAACGAAGAAAGGGATGAATAGAAGGCACCAAGTACAAGAGAAAGAACATGTTCAACAAAAAGAAGAAGAGGACGAAGAGAAGAGCGAGAGCAGGGCGATGGAAGAGTGAGAAAAGAGGGAGCTGAAATGGCGAACGAGGAAAACGAGAAGCAGCAACAGTAGCTCAGATGGGAGACAACATTTTTGAAACTTCATTTTCAAAATGATGCTCATTAATCATGAAAAACAACCGAAAATGATGACAAGCTCCAAGAGGGGAGTAGGGGGGAAATTTTGAGATTATAGGTGTGTGCGTGCTGATGTGTGTCTGTGTGTATTGGCTGTTGGCGTGTCGCATAATACTTTGTTAGGTCTTAACACGCAAATCAGCCAGAGAAACTGTCACACAAGGAGGAAAAAGTGAGCAAAACAAAAGAATGAGCGGATGGAGGCGGAAAAATGATGGGAAAAATGGTATATTCAGGGGAGGGGGGTGGAGGCAATGGGCAAAGGTGGTCTTCGGTATGGCGACAGGTTACTACTTTTCTAGTACAGTCCGTTTCAGCTTGATAGTAAACTTTATTTCAAGCAAACGATTGATATGTTTAACATTTTCTTGAACTTTACAAAACAAATGAAATCGCAATGCAAATCAATAAATTCCGCTGTGAAAGTGGAAAAAATAATTAAATATTTTCACTCACGTCAGATAATAGCCAACAATTACGCGCATGTAATTACACAACTTAAACGCACTTCTTTGTTATATACTATAGTTAGCTCAATTAAGCCCTCGACCATCCCCACTTTGACCTTGCACGCACATCCAAAGAATTCGTGGCATTGAGCTAGAAAAAAAAATAATATTGGCTAAAACAAAAAAAAAAAACAAAAAAAAAGAACTAAACAAGAAAGTATGTAAGTTTGACTTGATTTACGAGCAATGGATTATCAGCCAGCTAATAGTGGAGGCCACTTAAATTTTCATATTTGCTGGCCCGATCCTTGGCTCGTGCCATTAGTGGGGCATTATCTGACCCTTAACCCACTGAGCATTATCTCTGTATCTTCAAGTTCGACCTTGTGTCTGCAGCTGTTGCCCGACTCACACGCACAACAAATAAAACGCAAATTGTATAGCCAAGCCCTGAAAAAAAGAAGCAAAGAAATCGATGTTCCATATACCCTATATAATTGACCAAGTTAAATAATACATGAGTCTTACTACCATCGAAGTTTGGTATTAGCTGAAATCAGTACTGAAATCATTAAATATTTGATTAAATTTTCCTAATTTTACTAATTTTTTTCAAAATCCCCGAAATGGGTGGCCAAGGCAAACATACCCTTTTCAAGGACCTGGCGAATATAACCTTAGCATTGACATTGTCTGTCCCTGGCCTTGTTTGGTCCCGTCCTTTCCTCCTCTTCCCACCTCCTTCTCCATCTTTCTCATTTTCTGTTATTTCCCATTTTCTATGCGCTTTGGTGTTTGCTTGGCTCTTTTTGGGGCTTTCAGCGGTCGCACGTAGCAAATTCCATTTACGTGTCCTTGAATTTTGCCTAATATTATTGCGTTCTGCTTTATCCCAAGCATTGGAATCAAGGCGAATTGTAATAGAAATAGAAGAAGTCCAGGTCGAAGAAATTAATAATCAATATGGCAGACTCCAAAAATGATGGAATCACAACGAATGGAAATAGCTGGCTGAAAGAGAAGCAATTTATGGGCCATTTCCTTGACGACAGGTGGTGGCGTCTGTCTATCCCAGGATTTTTCCCATAAATTGATGGCGGCTTAGGGACTTATTTTCCGTGGGCCAACGAACGAGATTAATATTTAATTAAATCGATTTAATGCTGCCTGTGGATCTGTTGACAACGGCTTGTAATATACCAAAACCGCTGACAGCCGCCGAGTGATTTATTCATGTTTTGCTCTCCACATTTGTTGGATCTGTCTGTTTGTCTGTCTGCAAATATTAATTACATATCCAGGGCGAAAAAAAAGTTGCAGAAAAACCGCTTAACCCAAGAAAGTTGTGCTTTTCAAGCAGCTGCAAGTTGTTTTCGAACTGTCAGAAAACTTGATCCGCTGAAGAAAGGGATTTACAGGTGTAAAAACGAGTCAAAACTTTCTAAATGAAAAAGTAACGTTTTCAAAACTCTACAAAGCTGCCAGGATATTAGGCTTAGAATTAAGCAATGTCGGTTTTATGGGTAAATAAATTTGATTTTGCCAAGCATGAAAGTATAGCTCGATTCAAAATGGTTGCCAACTCTTTGTGCTATTTTTGCCAAAATCTTTAACTAAACGCATGAATTCCGCCACTTTTCTACCGCATTTTTTTTTTGCGTAAGAGTAACGTTAGTGTGTGCGCCTTAATTGCGCCACAAATACGTGGCATGCCTCAGTCAAGGATTGTCGAAAATCTCTTTTACTCCTGCGGTTGGGTCACGATTTTTCTTATAAGGACACACATCCCACCCAAACTCCACTCTTTCATTTTGGCAGGCCTGCTTTGGCTATAACTTTCCCAGACAGGCGAAGCCAAAACCGAAACTGAAACTGAGAAATGAAAAACCAAACTGCGTTTGAAAGTGTCCGCATTAGGGTGGACCAACATACTATACTAATAACTTACTTAGTTAGTAATAAGTGGTGGGTTCATATGATGAAGTTGGATTAAAGATCAGTTAGAGATTAACTTATTTTAATGGGCAACAACATTTCTATGGCAAACGTGAGGTACCCTGCTGGTGATGTGGCTGATGTTTTATCACTGGTGAGTTAGAAGCTCCGCCGAAACTTGAAAACGTTTTGTAAGCGTTCACGTTGTCGTCTCCAGTTCTCCGGATATCCCCCCTCCAGTTTGCCGGATTGCCCCCCTCCCACATTTTGTCCGTATGCCCGTGTGTCCGTATGTCCGTCTGTCCGTATGTTTTGCGTTTCTGGCAGAGTTCTGCGGAGTTTGTCACTCGCATGGCGACAGAGCTCGCCGAACAAATGGACCAACAGTCCGTGTATCTGTGTCTCGTTTATGATTGCATTATGGCGAAAAACAGCTTACACATCCCACATGTACTGTAGTCCAACTATCCGTCTCCCTTTCCATCGGCGCAGGAACAAAACAGGAACATCAACAGCTACAGCTGCGTAAATTTGCATAATTCCACAATAAGCTGTAAGCCGGCAAGGGATAGCATTTCCGGTGGGTGGCTGGTGAGTTTTGTCTGAGTGAAAAGTTTTGAGACCAAACTGTTTCGCCAGACTAGAAAGTTTCATCGGCTTGTAAATGATGTTTTCCTGCAGCAACGACGTTGGCGAGGTAAGGGACTTGCGTTGTGTGGGATTTATCAGTTCGGATCACTCTCATCACCCCCATACCCCCCATCAGAGTTACCATTCTCAGATTTTGATGGCTGGAGCGCAATCCATCAACAGTTTGGACAGTTTGTGGCCAGAGTCGGTCACAACCAGTGGCGCTTAAGAGTGATAAGTGCGGATTTCGACCGGGCCACAGCAACTATGCTAATTAATTACATTAGTTGCACAGAACTATTTGGGGGCTTTAAATCCCCTTAAAAAGTGACTAAAAATGTGCAATGAAATGTGTAGAGTATTTTGTGATCTAAAATCTGTTTCAGAAGTGCTTAAAATTATGAAGCTTATCTTATATTGTATATATTCTATTTGTACTGCCATTGAATGGCAAAAAACTAATAGAAAAGGTCTTGTCGCAGGACTCGTGTTTCAAGTTGCCCACAATTGTTGGTCAACAAAGTGTTGCTGTGATGGCTGCCAAGAAAGTCACTTGGCCAAGACAGCAAAAAACGTGGTAATCCTGGTATTAAAGTTGCAAGCCGGCTGAACTCCAACTGATACATATCCAACTGATACACATTTGCTGTGCAGATATAAAGGTGTCACAAACTGTGAGAAAAACAAAATGGTAAAATATAGGAAAATAACTGAAATATGTGACCCTTTGCTTCACCCCTAATATTATAAAATCATGAAAATGCCGTTCACAAAATTGACTTTTGGTCTTTTAATTGGCTTGATATTTTTCGAAATTCTAGATTTCTCAACAGAATGTTGGCTTCGCAAAAATTTGGCAGCATTCGTTTTCCTATGACGTCAGTTAACTACCAAAACCAAAGTATTCTTGAGTCAATGCCAATTAAATCGATGACAGCATGACAATGGAATTGTGTGCGTTAGCCATGGCCAACGTTTTTGCTTAACCAAATTCATTGGTTTTGGCCCTCGACGGAGTCGAAAGCCCTTGCAGGCAAAGAAAATACATTTGGCCAGAGAAATTATTCTTTAATTTTACAAAACGTAACGAAGCGCAAATGTCAATTAAACTTAACCAGAAAAATATTGTATACCGTTGAAAAATGAAAAGTTATAAAAAGTTAATAGTCAGAAGTAGATTCTAAATTAGGTTTCCTATTGCAACATAGCTAGTACCATGGTATATAGTATTTTATTATAATGCTAATATTTTTTTTCTCCGTGCATTTGTCTCTTTAACCTCCTCAGTCATGGTTTGCATTTGTTCCCTGGGCTCCGGTGTGTTGGATTTTATGAGCTGGACTTCAGCACGGAGGAGATTGGTGGCCAGGAGGAGGTCTAGGAGCACGAGCCTCGGCCGGAGTTCAATTAATTGCTCGTCTCGGCCACGCAGCTGCCATGTAAAGGCCTTGTAAACAGGCCGCTTGGGCCAGTGTGTGCGTTTGTGTTTGTGTTTGTCCATGTCTGCGTTTGTTTCCGTGTCTGTGTTGCTCTGCGGAGCAGTGGCCATGTTGTTTGCTCCGCGTCTTGGTCAAAGGACCCTCCTCAATCCCTGATTTCCCGCCCCCAGCTCGGGAATGCGCGTGGTTTTGTGTGCCAAAACGCTTAACACTCCGCTGAGCACGGGATTTCGAAAAGTTGACGAACAGTCAGGAAAATGGGTGGGCTGTCCAAAGTGGCGGTGCCAGGTGGGCGGGGCCAACTTGAACTGCTCAGTGAAGCGCCATAAAACCGTAATCAGTTTAATGGACATATCACATGGCCACTTGCCATGCAACTGCAGACATGAGCTCATGAACTTGCCGCAACTTGGCAAATGTAGTTCCTTATATTATTATCCGCGGGATTAAAAAGCTGGTTTGTATATTCTCACAAAAATTTGAAAGTTTAAATGATTAAAATATAAGAATTAATTCTATTGCTTAAATTCTAGATCTAGTGGACAATGAAATATTCAATTTTTATCTACTATTTCCTACAATCTCTTAATTTTACAAATCTCGCCTGCTTTTAAACATGCCTCTTGCTGTACAGAGTATCTCTAATACACTTTGGTTGTTTCCTCTGCTGGCTTTGATTAATTTAGGCTTTAATTTATTTAATTATAAGCCAAAGGCATAGGGAATTTTGTCACTTGTTGCCGCCCAAAAATTCGTGTGTGTGTGTGCGAAAGATTTTCCGAATTTGCTTATTGGCCGTAGGGAAATAGGGTAGGGAGAAAAGCCGAGGAAAATTGTTGTTGAGCTCAAATGAAGTGAAATGAGAGAAATCGGCTTAGCCTAAGTCACCACACATTGCTCTTCCACCATTTTCCTTCCCCAATTTCCTTCTGTCCATTTGAGCGGCAAATTACTTTCAATGGCATTAAGCGCTTTCACAGCCCCTTGGAAAAGCGTCCCTTGTTTTCTGTACTTTGGCACCCCCACCGCCCCCATAAAAGCAATTCAAAGGCATAAAAAACACCATGAAACAACAGGTTGGTCTGCGTCCACAAAAAAAAAGTATATAAAACCCAGGCAACACGAATTTTTCTCGGCTGTTTCATACCTTTTTTTTGGCAAAGGAAGACGCCTTTATGGATTCCTGGCAAAAGGACATAAAACATATCCCACATATATCATACATTTTGGCGTCCACTTATATTGTTATTTCATTTATCTATTATTGACTGGAAGAATACTACTGGCAAAAAAGAAATTGTGCTCCATGAATAGGAAATAGTTTGTAATAAACCATTTTGCTTAAAAGAATTTAGTTTACTTTTAATTTAAAAGGGGTGACAAGTTTGCTTTAACTTTGTATTCCGTTTGTTTTTCACAAATTTTTCTTAACTTTTACTAAATTGATTAGGCATTCCAAAAAGTGTAAATTGTATACCCTAACAAAAAGTTTTTAATCTGGCTCACCTGACTTCTCACCTAACAAAAAGCCATTTCAAGATTTAATATTTAATATTTAATTAAAAAAGAAACATTTTAAGATGCCCCCCACCCAGCACTTCAAAGTGTGTATTTTTATAGAGTATCTAAATTATGGTTTGACTTGGATTTTTTGCTAACTGTCATACTTTAGCATTTAGGTTTTATTTCAAAATATTTTGCTTGAACTCAACTGACTACATGTGAGAGAAAATGTTATGAAAATGAAGAGGAAAATGTGTCAAGGGAAGTGGAAGGAAATGTCAAAATATATAAAAAGCCAGGTAGAGAGACAATAAGTAGACTGAAAATGGCTTTGTCGGTTTATTAAGCATATTTCGTAAGAATTTTTAATGCGAAAATCCGACTTTTTCTCCTTGCTTTCCCCTTTACCCATCATTTTAGCCTAGAGCTTTTCTCTAAAAAATGTGAAAAGTTGACATTTTCGGGGTTTTTCTCTGCCCAATTTTTATACACTTTTTAGGTTTTTTTTTCCGCTGTTGTTGGCCCATTTGCAAATATGTTGCAATTTCAGCATCATAAAAATGCAAATGGGTCGACGTGTGTGTGTGTGAGCCAGTTTGAGCTGAAAGCCAGAGAAATATTAGGCCGATTTAAATGGGAAACTTTGTAAATGTTGCACTTACTATTGCCCATCCACAAGTACATCAATATACATATATAAATATATATATGGCTTGTGTTTAAATATGCCACGACACCGATGAATAGTCAAGGTCTTAGTTAATGGCTGGATTGAGTTATAGAGTTATGGCTTAAGGGCTTGGCAGTTTGTTTTCTTGTCTACACTTAGAAATGAGGATTACAAAACGTTTGTTGGTCTGTGCAAGTGCCTTGTAATCCACGCAAGTTATATTTCGAAATTGAATTGCATATGAGCTTTTGGGAAATAACTTAACAGTTTCTCTACTCGGATGAAACTGATCTAGAACAGTTCCAGCATCTATGATATTGAGTTAATGAATGACTCAATTTTGGCTTATTGTTATCCACAACACACTGTGCAACATATTACTCATACGCCCTGTTGCACCATATTGTATTCAGCGACAACAAATCCGACTCAAATTCATAATAGCTTCCTTGGACGTCAGTGCAAGTTGTCATTTATAATTAATCCAAACTTCTACTGCCATTTGCATGCGGCTTGTTGCGAAATGGTTGAGCACATTACGCATACGTCACGTTGGACGCCCACCAAGTTCTTACCGCAGAATGCGATTTGTTTGTTATTTTATTGAGAAAACATCAAGAGCAGAGCGAATGTCGATGACATATATTACGCATACGCCGCGTAGTTGCTGGCAGAAAACCAACCAGTAGAAAGGACCAACCAATTCGAAAGGAAACCAACGACCAGCCACCCACCACTGGAGTTTTTCAAGGTCGTGCAGCTCGACAAGCAGGGCAGATGTCAAGTGAACGAGATTGTCGGCGGCTAACTTTTGCATTTCGCCCCAGAACAACAATTTCAACAATTTTTGCAATTCCATTTAAATCGAGAGGGCGCTGTTGTTGTGTGGGTGGTAGGTCAAAACTTGTTGTCGCATCAACAACAACAACAGCCGTAAAGACAACAATAACAATGGGTTTGTCCCACACATTGTTACGGTTGCGGACATTTTAATTAGACTTTAGTGGCTTTTGTGTCGCCATTGTTGTCTTGCTGCCAACTATGCACTAAATAAATTTAAATGCCAAACACACTCAGACCGACACGCACACACACACACACACACACGGCCATTCAAGAGGCACATACATACATAGATACTCCAGCTCATACTCCACTTGACACACACACACGTGTACAGACACTCAGCGACACACGCACACATATTTTGCATAGGATCCAAAGGATCCAAGCTCCGCTCTTTACCACAATAATTTTACTCTTTATATGGTAAACAGATTTTATTAAAGCTAATGGAAAAATAATATCGCAGGGCTCGTAAAAAAATACGCAAAGTCTTTTAAGCGCGGAAAAATGGCGCATTCAAAATGCATTCAAAACTGAATATAGTGCACAAGATTTTCCTTTGGTTTAAAAATTATTAAATTTACAAAATAAATAACAAAAAAGCGAGATTATATTAGACCAAAACAAAAGGCCATATTCTCACTTATATAAAAAAAACTTAATTATAATTAATACAATAGTGCGGTAAATTATATTTCTCCTTATACCAAAATTCCGCTTGTCGTTATTTATTTAAGCCAGATATGCATACAACTATTTAAGCCCGTAGATATGTATGCTAAGCCATTATGGTTGGGATTATTCAACCATTTCTAATCTGCGGGTACCAGCAAAAATTCCATGCAAAACGTTATCTAATATGCCGTTCGTTTATTTTATTTCCTATTCGGAAGCAGATTTTTATACCTTTTTAAATATTCACATTTTTGTGGCTTGTGCAAAATACCGTTGGTTGGTTGGTTGGTTGGTTGGTTGGTTGGCTGATTTCAACTGCTCGAAAGTAGGCTATTTTTTACGCTTTTAAGTAAAAAGAGGAAAAATGCACTATGGCGACTCTCGGGCAACAAATTGCTCAGTTGAATGGACAAATAGATCGTTGGATAATTATGCAAAAAGTTGTGAGCGAAAAGCCAGAGGTGCAAAGGAGGACCATTGCAAAAATCAACAGGCCATAATGGTTTAATTAAGGCTGGGTGATGGCAAACTGAAGGCGGGTCTGGAAAAACCCCGCTGTGCTGCACTGCATGAAACTGAATCATCTGTCCGCTCGCTCGTCCGTCTATTAATTAGCCTAAAGTGGATAGAGGAAATGTCCGGAAAAGTAGAGGGTTTGGGGGGGTAAATGGAAAACGGCAGCAGTACGGGGTCAGGAAGAGCGGACTGTGTGCCTGCTGAAATATGCAACATGCTCATTACAAGCATAATAATTAAACTCCGGAGTGCCACAAAATTCAAATATGCACTGGCGCGGGGAGGGGGGCAAAGAGTTTGGGCTGCCTGAAAGATGGGTGGTTCCAGGGGTCAGGGGTCAGTTTGTTTACGCGATTTTGTATGACATTCATGCACGTACATGCACTATATGTGCGTGAGTGTTTGCCATGGATTTGCGTTGTTTGCCTGGGATGCCATGAAGAAAAACAAGCGTTCCGCACAAGCAAAGTCAGCAGCATAGAACGTGCCCCACTCAACCCCCCACCCGCTCCCGGTATCTCCCCTCCCCCCTCACTGTGTGCCCCTTTGGGCCTGCGTGCAAATTAATGCGACATTTATTCATTATGCCATGAAACAGTCGTAGCAATGGAGAGGGAAGCAAAGGGCGCACTGGTTTGCTGGTCAGAGGGGTGAAAGGATAACTAGGGGGGGAGGTGTGCGGGGTATAGGAGCCTAGGGTGGTGGTCTGGAAGGACAGATGGAGCAGCCAAACACTCCACCGCCTGGTCACAGAGGCGATGAGAAGGCACTGTGGGCTTGAGTGCGATGCAAAATGATTAGTCAAAACAAATATCTAAGCAATATTAAACTTTTATAGTAAACTATTAGGTAATGCAAATTAAAAGTCGTTTGTTAGTCTTCCATTTTCTCAATTATATATATTATTATGCCCTCTTCACTTTTCATTTCGGCCCACTGTGCAATGACGATAACCTCAATGCGGCGCCCACTTGAGAGCCTCTGCCTACCAACTCCCGTATTCCGTAGTCCGTGGTCGGTATTCCGTAGTCCCCCATCTCGCTCTGCTGTCTGTGCCGTCTCCCTCGCACTCCCCATCCACAACGTGTCGCCGCAGAGCGTCGAGGGACATAAAAAGCATTTGCGTGATTTTATTTCACATTTTCTTTTTTTTTTCATTTCACTTCATTTTTTTCGTTTTTTTTCCCGCTGTTCTTCACTCACTTCGGCTCAACTTTGCTTATACCGCCGGCGCTTCTTTCACTGTTTTTCCATGGGCCGTAGAGTAGGCTCTTCTCCGGAGATTGGCTGAGTGTGTTTCTTTCTCACCGAGCTTGTGTTAATTTAATCACAGTGAAAAGAATTTAATTAGTCGCACAGCAGAGCAAAACAACAAACAAAACCAGAGCAACGCACAATAATGACAATAATAATAGGAGGCGTGCTGAATAAAATTTCCATAATTCGAGAGGCCTAGAAATGGCAACATCTGGCCTGGTCAAATTATTAACTTGACTGGAATGCGCCACCAGGTGTGGACAATGGCCAAAAAATAATATATATGTATATATAGTGAGAAGAAGTCTAAGAGGAAGTAAAGGAAACATTTCCCGAGGAGATGCAGTTCGCAATTCACTGCGAGAAATCACTTTAAATGCTAATAGATTTATATAACTTAACAAGATAACTTAACTTAGATAACCTAACTAGATAACTTAACATATATAACTTAGCTTTACCGCAAATCCAACTTAGACAAGTCTTTAAGATTGGACTATATCAAACTTTTGGCCAATATTTTTGTCTGTGTCCGTCCAAAAAAAAGGACATTTTACTGGCAATTTGCGCTGTCTTTTATCGCTCGTTTGGCCCAAGCACATACACACACACTCACAACATAATGCCATTTTTATTTTAATCCTGCATGTGCGTCCTTAACCCCTCACCACCCCTCGCCTTCCCAATTCTTTTCTTGAGTTTCCCCAAATGCCAATTCAGTCAATGACAGAGCATAAAAGATCCACCGCACGAGTGGGGCACCAACGAAAAAAGAAAGAAAGAAAGAAAAAGAGAAGAATTCTTGACTATTCAACTATGAGTAGAAACCTATTTTGCCCAGGTCATGCATGCGGATGTACACAGAGATATATCTACATATATCTGCATATATGTATATATGTATATATCCGCTGGAAGGGCGGCCCAAAGTGGAAGTCAATTCAAGCAGCTTACTTTTATTTAAGCAAACGGCAAAAGAACACACATTCGCTGGGGTATATGTTCATATATAATTGTATATATATGTATACATATATATGTACATTTTCCCTTTTCGGAATGTTCTTGAGATGCCATGGCTGCTGACCTTTTCTATGTTATTTTATTGTGGGAAGGACTGTGGCGTCTTTTCTGGCTACCCACCTGAATGACGAGCAGCCGTGGGGCACCATTCTCTGCACTCACTCATCATGCCGCCTGCCGCATTCTACTTGCAGATTTCAATTTGCAAGAAGAGGCCTCCATTCCGGAGGACATATTTGACCAGCACGACGGCGACATTGGGGATGAGGACATCGAGTCGGCCCACATTCAATATGCTCCATCTGCTGCAGCTGCCACCACCGCCGAGGAGGCGGAGAATGAGGATGATGACGACGACGATGTGGGTCTGTTGGAGGAGGACGACGATGCATCCGAGGCAGCTGATATCGTGAGTACACACATGACAATGCACTTGAAAAAATATGCACTGTCACAATTATTATGTTTCCGATGGCTAGTGAATCAATATTTTGCCAAAAGATAAAAACATCGGGGGCAAGACTTCGAAAGCCGCAATAATCACAAGTTGCAAGAGATTTACATCAGCGGTTCCTGTTCACATTTTCAATAATATTTTCGATATATAAATTCCACTAGGTAAACATTTGAATATATAGTCACCGACTTTTTTTCTCCCCCTTTTTTATGACATTTTTTTAGAGCACATAGCCAAACATAAGCGCACACAGATGCTTTATAGAGAGCCCGATCCTACAGTCAAGTCCAATCCGAATGAGGTCAGTTCCATTGAGCCAAAGTGGGGGGCGCATTCAGAAGGGGGGTGGCTCTATAAGGAATGTCCATTGAAATGTCGCACAATGCGAGCGGCCAAGTCAAATTACTTTTTGAGCCGAAGAAGGTGAGGCTAAAGCCACAAACTTTGGCGAGCAATGATGGCCCACAGCTTAGCCCGATACTCGATTCCTGCATTGAAAATCACTTGAGCAAAAAATGAGTCCAAAGTCGAGAAGACCAAGAGTCAGCAGGTCACTTGAAAGCATTTTTGAAACCAAAATAGAGCCGGAATAAAAAATTTGCCAGAGAAAGCTCGGATAAATACATTTTACAGCTGAAATTCGAGTACGGACTTATATTGTTACGTCTCAGTTTTCAAAGAATATAAAACAGCAGGAGCACTCTTATTCATTGCAAATGTGACAATGGTAAAAAAAACGGTCCAAGAATAACATTTCATTTAATGAAGACTGACAACCAGGACCTTTATTCCACAACGTAGGCCGTTGGAAGTGGAAGAAAACAAGGTTTAGCACTTTAAAGTGCAGTCAGTATCGTACCAGTGCATTTACAATTTCCTCGAGTGACAGTACCCCTGGAAAATGCTGTTCTCCACTCCTTTAATCAACGATTTGCAGACACTTGAGTGTGGAGTGTTGAAAGCAGTTTGGGAGCCAAAATGAAACTTTTATTTTATTGTCTAGCTGCACATGTGCACCTTAGCTGGTCCCACTAAAGCTCTTCAACCGAAAATCCTTAGAAGAGGTTCCAAGGAAGAGATTTCTATGAAATTTTGGTTCTTATATTGGATTTGAGTAGCTTTTCCATAGTTGTGCACTGAAAACTTGTAGTTACACTACTTGGTAAAATATTAAAGGCTTTTCTATGCTTCTACTAATTAAGAAGAATTAATTAAGACCATTCCAATCTATTGATTGCTTTGAAACAAATATTATGCCATATACAATTTAACCGATTTTCCGCTCTGTGCATTGCAACCACTTACAGATACTTGAATCTCAAAGGCCCACTTCAAGGAATTTCAGTGTTTACCTGGACGCTAAGAAATACCAAAATAGCAACAACAAGAAGCGTTCCATGGAGCAAAAGAAGAACAATATAAGCCACCGCAACTACAAATTGAAAAACAATAAAGAGAACAATCACCATCGGCTAGCCAAGGAAGCTGCCGCCGGAAAATCGGAAATGGAAACGGTCCTTGGTGGCGGGACCAAGTTCACTTCCGGCGACGAGCAGCCACAGCTGGAGGATCGGGAGCAAGTGGAGCAGGAGGAAAACGCGAACTTTGGCAGGCAAAGTTTTGCGTATAAAAAATTGAAGAACATGCACGAACAGCAAAGTCAACAGGACAAGAAGCGTGGCGATGATGGCGACGAGGTGGACTTACTAGAGGGCGAATATCCGCCGTCCCAGCTGTTTGATGCTATTGAAATATTAAATGAACGAAAATTTAATAAACCATCTGCCCAATCAACGGGCAAGTCGCGACCCCAGCTGCAGAAAAAGGATAAAGACAAAGACCAAATGGAGCAGGAACAGGAGCAGGAGCAGCATAAGTCCAGACAGGTGGACGAGGCCATTGGCGATATCGAGGACAATTTGGATAATGATGAAATATTGCCCACTAACAACGGTGAGGACGAAGACGATGGCGACGACGACGACGAGGACATTAAGTCGGTCATTGACAATGATGAATTGGCCAAAAAGTACCCAGTAGCCACATCAACAACCACCAAGGTCCCAACCACTTTGGCTACATCGAAAACCACCAGCCGGAGCAGTATCATCAGCAGCAGCAGCACCACCACCACCACAACGGCAACATCCACAACAGCAACATCACCATCGACAACAACGAAACCAAGAGTCCCAACACAAACAATTGGCCGCAAGTTGAAGAGGAATTTCTTTGGTCTGGCCCAGCCAGAAACCAGATACTATGGTAGCTATGATATCGGCAGGATTCGTGCCCAGACCCCGGAAGAGGATACCACCGAGGAGGAGAAGGACGAGGATGTGGGCGAGTTGCACTATTACGACACCAGCGGTAGCGGTAGCAACTCCAGAAAGTTGGTCAGTTTTGATCCGGAAAAATCCGAGGAGAATTACTTAAGCAGCTACTATCCCGGCAAAATGAATGCAACCGAGAAGAAACAGCAGCAGACACAGCAACATGCAACACGTTACGTGGATGACGACTATGCTGAACAACAACCACCGGCGGAGAAGTCTAAGTTGGAAAATCCCTGGGAGAAATCGGAGGAAAAGCCAGAGGATGCGGAGCAACTAGAGGATGGCAAATTGGAATCTGATTTGGAATCTGCATTGCAGCGATATCACGAGGGTAAGTCGTTTGCACATAAAACTGTAAAATAAGCAACAAAAATAAAATTAAAGACCAAATTGAAATGAATGCGACATTGAAAGGCACAGTGTGAAGTGAAGGTTGTGAAAAAGGTTAAAAAAAAATCAAAAATTAATAATCGTATTAACATGACAAAGTATGAAACCAAGTAAGAAAACATTAGATATTTATAATATATTGATTCCTTAGATTTCTATGATCCATTTAAATATATAGACCTTTCCGACAGGCTTTTTACCAACTGAAGGTTGCAACTGGAGTAGACGACCACTGTGCGGCATTCCATTGCCCTTTGATTGGCGAACTAAGCAAAATGCCTTGCTCAATGGAAATTTTCCGACCCCACAGAACCATCCGAATTCGACCCACTGTACCGCATTCCACACCGAGTTCGGTTTTCGGACGCCAGTTAGAGATCCCATCAAAGTCAGCTATGTGAATGTGAATGAGTGCGTCTGCCGTAAATTGAAAATATGTAAAGGAAATCCCCAAAGCAATCTGCATTCTGCAGACGAAGACCCTCAGACAGAGAGATATGTGCATACGTACATACATACATATATGGGCATACAACGATAAGTCAAACTGTTGGCGGCAGAATCACTTTAATTCCAATGCAAATGTACCGAACGTTTGGGGAAAATACTCGACTTAAAGAGCCAAAAATCTACAAATTTGCAGAATGTCCTAATAAGTTTAGTTAAAGTTAAGCCAAAGCCATAATGCATGCAAATTTTCTTTCAATTTTTTCCCAGAAAAGAAATCAAACGAAAGAAAGTTTAGCTTGCCCCAGGGAAGGGAAATGCTCACACCTCTCGCCCCTCTGCCATTTCCTGGCATTAAACAATAAAGCTTACAAAATAACAAATATCCTAGATATATATATACGAATGTGTACTATAGCTGAAAACGGAAGCAACAAAATCTGTCCAGAGGATTGGCCAAGAAATGAAGTTCTGCGGAGGCGGCGATGGCAGACGTGCCCTGACTAGAAGAAGGAAATGCTCAAATGCCCCGGTTGATTCGAGAGTTCCAGCATAAATTCGTTGGCTATTTCTTGGGGAGTTCTCATGCCTCCCTCGCTGGCACAAATCAAGTTGAAATGAATTTGTGTGTGGTTCCTTGAGGGTAGAGAGATTGCTGAAGCGGCGGTCCTAGGGATTTTGTGTGGTTTGTAAGGATTTCAGAACAAACAGTGAGCTGGGTCAAACGAGAAAGAAGGGCGAGATAAGCAGCAAAAGCCTTGAATACCCTGCAATCGAATATTTATACCCAAGGAATCTAGGAGCTATTTATTCTAAAGTGTACCCTTTTGCAAATAATACAAAAAAGTTAATTAGTTAAATTAAACATCAAGGTGTTTTTGTTTGTCAAACTCATTGCATATTTCATACTACCCTTTTGCCTATTTGCAGGGCATTGGATAAAAGAAGCTCTTGTTGTCCGTTGGCCTAATAGAAATCTATTACTTCCGAGCCCTAAAAAGCGTGCCGAGACTAAAAAATATTTTTTTCTTATTTTTTTTGTTTATTTTGCTTTACAGCCACCACGACCACGCCCACTGTCACCACCGGCCCCTCGTCGGCATTTGAACGCTTCAAGGCGCTGCGAAGGAGTCGCCAGCGAACTGGGCACAAGAGTCACAAGAAGCGGTACAAGGACTATCTGAAGAGGCAGCATCCGAAGGTGGAGGTGACATCTCCGCCGGAAGCCGCTCCAGCGGCCACCATCTCAACCAGGCACCTTCAAAAACTGCAAAAGGAGCGGGAAAGATCCACACACTCTGCACCGATCTTCGCGATCGGATTGCGACCCCAACGACCCTTGGTGGCCACCGGGAAACCCTTCTACGAGGGTCAGGTGAACTACTACGACAATCAGCAGCAGCTGGATGTGGATCTGAAGCACCACACGGAAATGGAGCGTTTGATTGCCCATGACAATGGCAACTGGTATCGCCGTATTAGTCCGGTTTTGCGAAATGGCGTTAAAAGTGATCCGCCGGTGAAGGATCACCACCATCATCACCATCACAGTGGCCAACATCCGGGCAACCATCATCACCACCATCATGGTTACAATCACAATGGGGCGCACAACCACCATCATCACAGTCACAGCCACCAGAAGTTAGGTCATCTGAAATCACGTCCTCGTAATCCCTATCAGCGGAAGACTTCTGTGGGAATTGCTGCCCCCAGTCCACCACCACCGCCCACGCCACCGTTGCCACCACCGAAACCTCAACTTGGTCATCAAATAACCGAACTGGAACATCTCGAGAGATACTATGCCAAGTGGCCCCATCTAGCCAGGGTGCAGTTCCAGGTCTACGACGAGCACTATCGCGAAACGCATCCCGAACTCTATAGCGACTATGAGGATGACTATGAGAGTGCTGCGGAACTGGAGGAGGCGCAGCAGGAGCGTGGTGAAGAGGCCAATCTGCCACCCTATATCAAGAAGTATAATCGGCGGAACAAGCAGTTACTCAATCTACTGGAGGGCACGCTACCCACACCCACTCTGAGTCCTGGAAATCCTCTGGGCAGCACTGAAACTGTGCGACTGGATGATGAGTATCTAAAGGAAAAGAGGCGACGTTACCACCAGCATCAGCGTTTCGAGGATTTGTTTGCCCAGCAAAAGAGCAGGTATAGTACCACACAATCGACGCCCAAAGAGGAGGTTACCGTGGCCAAGGAGCAGCCATCAAACCCAGTGACTTCCACAACATCACCCAACAATCAGTTGCCCGAGGAAGATGCAACCGTTGTCTCTGGCGAGGAAACCGATCCGGCACCCGAAACTCTGGACTTTTGGCAGCGGAAAATGTCCAGTAAGGCGGGAAAGACGCGAAGCAATCAACCGGGCGGTTCAGTCTCAACAACCACGCCGAAACCAGCGCTCTTCAAGCTCCCATCGTATCCAGCCATCGCCGGCAGCTTTCTGGGCACACCGCGCAGTCGCAGCCGGAGTGCCCAGTTCGTCGCGAATGTGGCGGGCAGGGGTCAAAGTAGTTGGCCACGTTTGGAGACGGGCAATTCAACGGAAAAGCCCGCTGGCGGAGGAACCACCGAAGGAGGAGCAGCCGGAACAGCCGGCAGGGGGACAGGTGGTGGAGGAGGAGGAGGAAGAGGAGATCCATCCCCTCTGAACTCCTTTGTTTACCATCGCGTGGTAGATGGCATTGGCGTGGGCGGAGCAAGTGGACCCGCCATTTCCGGCTTCGTCGGCAGCAGTAGAGGTAAACAGTCGCGTCTGCCATTCGTGGCCATCACGGATCGACGGCTGGAGATATCGCTGGCGGAGCGACACAAAGACTTTGAGCAGAATCACTTTCCGATGCCTTAAGCCGCGAATTTGTGCAGCAATGGAAAAGCTGGAAAAGCTGAAGATTAAGATGAATGGTAAAGGAAAATTTAACGATGAGTTGATAGCAACGGATGGAAAGGGAAATTATCGACAAAAAATAATACAAAACCCCTTAGGCAAAGAGCTTTTAAATAATTAATATCAGTATAAAGTTCTTTTTTTTCTGTAAAATTGAGAATTCAGTAAATTGAAAATGAATATTGAGTTGAAAACTTCCGACTGATATTATAAAAATAAGGTTTTTGTTTCGTTTAAACCAAATAAAAGTAAAATTCTAGGAAAACCCTTTCGAATTTCAGTTTTCGAGCCACTTTTAACCGATGCCACCTTCAAAAATAAATGCTATTGATAAATGTAGATTCCCCTTTCCAGACTTGTTACCAACCTAAAATCTAAACATAATTCTAGAACTATATTATAGTCGCCGCTTTCGGATGTATTATTTTTGGTGTTTTATGTTTTACACGGAAAAGGCAGAATCGAATCAAAGGATATATAGAGATAATTGTCGAAAACGATTTTTTTGTGTGGTGGATATATAAAAAAAAACATTAAACGATAAACGTTAGAAAAAGAAAACGATTAAATAAAGTAAAAAAAAATGTAAAACTAAAGTTAAGCGAAACCCCTTTTTTGTGTATAAATAGCGAAAACACTTGTAGACAAACACGTACAAATACATAAACACGAATACACACACACAGACACACTCAAAGAGCTGTTAGAAATCAAAAAGTGATAACCGACAAAAATATAATCATTTTCGCCATAGTTTCGATTGGATATTATTTAGTTTTAGAAAGCATTGCTTTTGGGTGTAAAGTTGCTGAAAATGAGAAGAAATTGTTAGCAAGAGCCACTTCAACAGTGCTGTCTTGAGCCGAGATGAAAAAATTAGAGAATTCAGAAAAAAAAAAAACGTTGAAAAGAATTATTATTATAAACAATTTGTTACGGATTCTCATAAGTTCGAAGTCCAGAATGGCAGCACTGATCTCCACACACAAACACACTTAAAGCTTTCCTATCGCCCTTGCACGCAAAATCCATCGAAATAGGTTTCAAAATTAAGAGAAAAAAATGAAAGCAAAATAAGCAAAAATTCAATTCGAGCAGAAAACAAATGACAATGTTGCACAAAACTACAAATAGTTGACGCAGAAGAAAGTGTATAACTACATATCAAGGTAAAGAAGAGACAATTATAGATGTCAAAATATTTTTTTCAAACTCAAAAAAGATACTTATAAATTCCGTAATAACGATAAGTTTATTGACATTTTGTGAAAATTTGAGTTCATTTGAAAGTATTCTTTAAATTATTATGCACTTAAAAGTACGTTAAAATATAAAATTGATTTTTTTAAAATATGTAATAATATTAACAGTCAGACAAAAAAAGGAAGAGCTGGAACAGAAAAACAAGAAATAAAAGTGCAAAAGGAAGAATATTGAAACTCCGAAAGATTTTCTCCAAAAAGAAGTCGAAAAGTTAAGAAATTAAATATACTTTGTGTGGACAAATCAAAAAAAAAAGAAAGCAACTAAGAAAAATGCATTTCCACAGCTTCAGCCGAATTACGAGTTTATACACACGCACACTGACACAAATTATGTGAGCGGAAATGAAAATTTCATAAGCAAGGCGGATAAAGGAGCGGGCAAAAGAGAGTCGTCGTGGAGAAAGAGGGGAAGAGAGTGCAATGCGGTGTAATTAACATATCAAAAGCGAAACGAAAAAAAGCGCCAAGCAATTAAAACTAAGCGCAGTGGCAAAATTATTCTTAAACTGGATTCATAAAAGTAATTTCGTTCTGATAAGAGTAATCTTTTTGGCTCAACTTGAAACTTTCAACTTTAAACAGTTTGGGTTTAAGGAAAAGCGAATTACCGATTTCGATTTTCCGGATTCGCAGAATCGTACGCCGTTTGTTTGTTGTTGTGCAATTTAATTGGAATTTGAGTTGATATATATAAAAATAAAACAGTAGAATGGAAGGCAGAGCGTAAAAACCTTCAAAGGTATCAGCTTATCAAAAAAAAAAAAATACAAAAAAAAGGAAAGACACAACACAGAGAACACACCAACATATACATGTATACACATCTCATTATGTGGTAACATTTTAATGAAATGAAATTCAATAAAGCAACAATTTATTATTTACGCATAATCACAGACTCGCATTTTGTTCTTGGCATGGGAAACTCGCAGGCAGGCATTTAAATGCATATACAAGTTTTCAGCAATTAACGCACTTTTTCCAGCAGTTTTCAAACATATGATCCAGTTGAATCAAAGACAGTTCAACGCATTGAATACCTTACTTCAGTACTTTAAGATAATTAGTTATTAAAGCGTCTGACATTTATCCACTCTGCGTACAGTTTAGAACTATAGCATTTAAATAGATAATGTTCAATCTGAATCGTAAAAGGTCACATTTCCCATTAAGATGCAAATTACAGATTGGTCTTCAAGAAATTATCACCTCAACAATATCAGACTTGATTTGCATACGAACATGTGTCCCCAGCGCAGTGATAATATATATACATACATATATCAAACATATACATATGTATGTATATGCATATCCCATTAAATTCCCTGTTCTGCCGATCAGAGCGAGACGGCTGTATAAGGGGGTACAAGTTGGTGTAAGGGGGACAACGGCTCGTTTATCAATCGCAACGGGCGTGCATTTAATTACTTAAACGCTTATCGAATAACGACCACGCACAAATCACCGGCAAGCAGGACTATTAAGTCCCTGACGAGAAAGAGACGGGCATAGTCGGTAAGAGAGAGACGGCTGCATTTGTCGCTGCAGTATTTCAATTACACCAACGTTCTATTGCATCTCTTTTCTTTTGTTGTTGGTTTTTTTTTTTGCAATTTTCTTGCTCACGTGCCAGAGGTGAAAATCTGTCAGTTGATTTGCATAAAATGTTGCCACACTCCATTGCGCTTTATGTGTTGTTTTATATGTACATATAGCATATATAGCACACTATGTTGCTACACACACTTGCCAAATAATTCCAATTCAATTTGCGAATCACTCTTTTAACTTTGAAGGCAGTTTCGGTTTCCACAAGTTCTCGCCCGAGAAAATAAAGTTAAATCAAATGGTGTCTGTATGCGGCGGTAGCGATCGTATTCAGTGCCCGACGGACGGGCACTTTCACGAAGCGCTTACAGGGTATCTTGGTATCTTGGTGAAAATTTGAATAGACACGTAGCCGAACAGCAGACAGCCAGCCAAATGGAGACATTGCAGCAGAAGGAGTGGCGCTTCCAAAACCGCCGACTTAAGGCAAAGTCACACAGCAGCAGCATTACACTGCAAAATATTTCTCACTTAAATGCTTAAACCTAAACTAGGCGCTTTATGATAATGCTCCCAATAAATATATAATAAATATATATATATAAAGAAGATATCTATAATATTCCCACGTTGTGTTTTTAAACATTAAGCTTATATTGTGTTCCTATTTACAATACTTCTTGCATCATTTGTTTCAGTGCATCAGTGTCGTCCTGGTGGAGGGTGGGGGGAGGGGACTCAAGTTGAAGGCAAACTGCTTGCGGCGCTCGTTTCAAAGCGTTGAAGAAGCGACAAGGAACAGGACGAGGAGGAGCCCCCTGCTCCCGCTAGCGACATTTTCCTGGTCGTGCCAAGTGCAGCGGGATTTCTTGCACCTACGTGTGTGGCCTCGTCTGTCCGTCGGTTTGTCTGTCTATTTGTCTCTGTCGCTGCTTCAGTTTAACCATGAGGCTGTCTGCGAACATCTCGATGCACTGCGAGAAAAGTCAGCTTAGCAAGCTTTTTAAGACTTTTAAGCAATTTTAAGTAACACAAAGGGAGAAAGAACTAGATCTGTTTATAGTTTTAACTCATTTTAAAGAAGTGCGAAGAAAAAGAATTTTTCTTCAAGTACTCCTGCAGCTATAGTTTTCCACAGCTTTCCTTATCTTCGCTATCCTATTGCTTTCATTTTCCATCTGCGACAATGTACGTAGATGAAGAAAATCACGTAAACAGATTTCTGTTGTCTCAGCAACCAGTCGGATTTCCTCGACTTTCCAGCACACGACGTTGCCACATTCTGTTTTCCTCAGCCAGGCATTTTCAATAATTAAACATTTGCGTGCGAAATGGCCGCGCAAGTGTTTTCCTTCCGCTGTGTTGTCGCTCAATTCCCGGAGGGTCGCTGCCTCGCAATCATAATTATAATAATTATAAAAACAATAATTAAAGCACATAAGCACTAGCGTTGCCGGTATTTTGGGTGTCGGGCGTGCGGAAAAAGGAAAATATTTAATTGAAATTTTAATAGAACCCTAAGCCGGGCACGTAGGCGAAAGCGGGCATAACTGCCATTGCCTTTGTTTGTTTTCCTTCACTTCACTTTTGTTTTGTTTTCCACATTTTTTTTAATGTCCCGTTCCTTTGCATTTTCCTTTTTTGGGCCGGTGAGCTGAGTCTGAATTTTTGACAAGTTAATTAGGTTGTTTGTTGGCTCGTTAGTCCTTTTGTCCCTGCGCTTTTCCTCCGGATTTCCCCATTTTCAAGGTGGTATATTTTAATGTACTTGTGATAAAGTCCTTTTAATTGCTAGCAGACAACACCTTACTACAGCTCATCCCGGCTTACCTCAACCCATCTCCTCCACAGCTCCGACTGTCCTGTGTCCTCTGGTCAGCAAACGCAGACTCACTTACGCAGGCAGCCCACCCACACAAGCAGGCACCGCACACACACACACATATGTACATATGCCTAGGGGCAGGCAGTCAAGTTGTCAAAGTGGCAAAAACAATGAAGCATACGCCATGTGGACCCGCCTGATGCCTTGCAGGAGAAATAGTTGGGGAAAAAGGGAATATGAGCAATCCGGTAGTGTGTAATAAACAAACATAACTAGTAGTTGGAATTTTACCAAAGAAAAAATGGCAGCAAAACCAGAATTCCTACACAGAAACATGCACTTTGCAAAAATGCATAAAAAAATGCCAAAAATATAATACTTAATCAGGGTAAGTAACTATTCCAAAATGTTTCCTATATTTCGTAGTCGATTATACACGCAAATATCTAAACGAATTATTCTAATTGAATTGGAATATGCCTTAGAATTTATGATACCTAAAGTTGCCATCATAGTTAATGAACCGCAGCACTTTCAAATTTTCGATTTTCGAATTCAAAATTAAATTCCCGTCGCTGGCAGACAGTGTGGCAGAATATGCACCCATCTGTTACTCTGCCACCAAGCACCAACCAACCCAGCTGCGGTTTCAATTCTCCGCCATTGGCGTCCATGTGGTCCTCTCGGCAGATTCACCCCTGAAAAAAAAAACTCTGTCACGCTGTTTCAACGACCTCAAACTAGAATTTTGTGGTGTTTTTGGTGGGCGGGTGAAAATGTAAAACCAGCAAGACTGACTCCACCGCATTTGATTTCTTTTAAATTTTCGGGCATCTCTTACGGCGATAACCGCTCCCCTTCCCAGATTTCTACAATCTTGTTATTTAGGAGCCAGACAACATTTGCCTAACGCTCTGATAATTAAATGTAATTGCTTCACAGCCGGCAGGCTAAGATTCAAGCATCTGATTCACTTGCGGCTAGCCATGTTGATTTGTCAAATTTCTTATCTTCTCTACTGAGCCAGATCCTATCCAAATCCTTGAAATTAATCCTGTTCTCATGACACATAATTATTATTTTGAATGCTCACTTGATAACTGGTAACTTTAAACTAATTCGCAGTGCCGTCATTTTGCGCGCTTAAATTTTTAACGACGCTGCCCACGCTGCGTATACGCAATCACATTTTAATTAAAATGTTTTTGCTTGCTGAAAAGTTGCCACTGAAGGGTTTGCAGTTAATCCATTTTGATATCCGCAATCCGCTTGCTAATTAATCAACTTAAATGAATGGCTAGAGTTTCAGTTTTGCTTTTCAAGCCACTTGAGTGGATTGACTTTTTTAGCGCCCTTTTAGCCCAAATGAGATAGCCAATTTGTTAATGTATTATTCGTAATGTTCCAAATAAAAGTTTGCATGGCAATTGAAGTACGATTTAAAACAATGCACTTTAAAGAAAGTAATTTATATTTAAAAAAAATATATGCAATTTAATGAAAAGAAAAATGGAGTCCATGTTAACTGGTTAGCCGTTTTGCTGACCTCTCCCCTTTTTTTTTTCTTCCGGCCCCGATTTTACTCTGGTTAACAAACAAGTTCCGTTCGACTTCAAGTTGGGGGGGGTAAGGGATATTATAAATTTCTCATAAAGCAAATTCAAAGCGAAAAAGAGTTGAAGCCGAAACGAGGGCAGGTGCAGGGTGTGGGGGAAATGAGAAAATTCTAGGGGCGTGGTGTTGTAAGCGGAGAAAAGCGATGCTGCGACAGCCAAAGGCAAACCGAGTTCTCGTCAGCGCTTTTCCAACTTTTCGCCAGGGGAGCAAACACACACACACACAAAGGGCGAAAAAAAAATGGAAGGGGAAAAGTGTGGAAAATCCGTGGGCTTGAAGACAAAGGGCGCGTTGCGGGTTGAACCTAGCCAATTTTTCACGCCTTTACCAATGTAAATGACAGATTTTAATGCACGTTTTATGCTCTCGATGCGTACACGATTTCATTTTCAACACTTTTCGCATCATTTTCCCAACCCAATCATCGTCCTTAGTGTGTGAAGTAGTTCGCAGGACGAGAGTGCGAGGGATAAGTCCTGGTCGAAATCACCGAAAAAATTTAAACAGAAAGTACATTTCAATCCCATTGATTACAGTCACTCGGGTAAATCTTTAATAATACTATACTTAAAATATTTTCTATTTAATAATGCTTGAATTATTTTTGTTATAAATGTATAAATCTTTTTTGAAGCTGCCTTTTGGGCCAAAAATCTATTTCCTTCCCATGTTATTGCCTTAAACCAATTTAATGTTGTTTTTATGGCCCATTGATCGCAGCTGATTTTTCGCCTTTTTCAACCCTAAGGAAATTTTTAAAGGGAAAAAGGCTTTCCATTAAAACAAGTGCACCGAAAAAGAAAACAGCGTTAAAGACCAGTAATAATAATACACGAAAGTTCCATTTGGCCCTGTCATCATCACTTTTGCCGCAGCCTCAGCGGCACCTGGTTGCCACTGGGGGGTCAGAGTCACCACCCATCCACCACTGTTTTGTGGTGTGCGATGGATGTACTCCCATGTGCTGGGGACTCAACTTTAAGTGTTCGCCGCCGAGTTGAACTTGAATTCGATGGCTTCCTTCGAGGAGCCCCGGGCACAATGCAAATATCAGAGCCTTTCCACGAAAACCATTAAAAATGCACCCAGCCGAGATTCATGAGGGATGGGGTGGTGGAGTGAAGTGGAGTGTAGTGAAGGAGGGTGGGCTTTGAGCCATCATGTCGGTGATTTGTTGGCCCATAATAAATCAGGGCATAAACGGCTTATGGCCGAACATGGCTACAACATATCTCATGAGTGCACTTCGAAAAAAAATATATATATAAAAGAAAGAACAAAATATGCAAGTCAAGCGTAATCAAGATATATTTATAATCTTAAATTAATATTTTAAACAGCTAACAAATTGTCAGTGAAAGTCAATCACTTTTTGAGTGGTGGGGAGCATGGGATTTTGACAAATGAGATGTCAATCGATGCGTTTTTTCACACACTCTTCTGGTGCGCTTCGTCACTATGTGAACTGCCGGCCACAGTGACATACCCATAAAGGGGATTGTGTGCTCCACATAGCCAATAATGCGGCGTAAGGCACGAAAGTTTACGCTCAATTTAGTTGGCAACAAAAAAAACCACATATCTGTGAGAATATATCCGTATATATGCACTACGTGCACATTTATATTGGCTTTCAGTGGCAGCATTCCGGCAAATAAAATTCAAACAAACACAATAAAAATATTTATTTAGTTTCGAATCGGGTGTGAAGGATGGGGCACCGAGGTGTGCATATACATACATCACTTGTCCAATATTTGCGTTGAACATTTCGAATTTGAAATTCCCGAAAGAACAACATTGGTGCAAAATGCATATCGCAAATGGGAAATTTGTGTAAAGCGAACAACTGGCACACTAAGCTCTCCGATTCAATTAATTTCAAAGTTCAACATTTTCTGAGAAAATGTCTCTGCTAATTTTAATATAACTAAGGATTGCCATTTCTTCGTATTCCATTTAGTTTTTATAAAGAATTTTTACGATGCACAGTAATGTGGGTGGAATCCTCTTCCTCGGGGGGAATCCCAAATTGAATTGGCAGGAAATCCCCCCTCCCCGCTACCATTTCCATTGCGTTTCATTTCATTCCGGTTCCGTTTCGTTTCGTTTCAGGCGAGACAAATTGCCCACGCCTTGCATCATTTCACATCCGAGCCGTTGATGGATTTGTCACTTTATGACACTGGGGGAATGGAGCATACTGAATCGGGCGGACGACGTTAGCTGGTTTACATGGTGGGCTTGCCTTTTTCGGGCATATCGCCAGCCAATGTCGCAATGCGCTTTTTCACATACTTGGTACTTGGATAAAAGCCGCCAAGGGCGACACAAATTTTTGAGAGCTTCCTGAACGGCGAACCTTGGGCCAAAAATGCACTCTTCGATCTGAGGAAATGAGATCGAAAAATGGGCAAAAATAAGACGACCAAAGATTTAAAAACCACATCATCCACCATGCTACAAATCCATATAAAACGTCGAGAATACACACTTCTTTTCACAAATGCCTCTTTTAAACAATTAAAAAATTGTGCATTTCAATTGGCGACAGTGAGACTCGACCCATTTTGGTCATTTCGAGTGCAATATGCTCCAGTTCAGTAAGCTGTTGGTCGGATCCAAGTGTCAAACCCCCCCTTAAAAACTCAATTCACAGCGTTCGCCCCGTCGATTTTCGACCGCCAAGCCATGAATCGCTGAGGAATGCGAGAAGTGCTAGCGGAAACAAATGGGCCAGAGTCAGTTCACAAAGCCGGAGGGGCCAAAAAGCGCATCACAAGCGGTGGAGTGGAGTGGAGGGCAGGGAACGGTTTAAGTCCCCTTCAAAAATGGGGGGTTTTTTTGGGCGTATCAGCGATGATTGAGCTGTGGGCTCTGCTTTCAACTGGTGTGTTAGTGTGATTGTGTGTGCGAGTGTATGTTGCGGACTGAAGAGCCGGTTGAATGATGGGGACAGTGCATATGACAGAAGCGACTGACTGCCATCCATGGCAGACCCTACCCCCGAAAAAAGAGACCAAGGGGTCTTGGATATTCCGGGACACTCGCTGTCAACTAACTGCACCGAAACTGAACGCTCGGCGAGCACTGACGCGCCCATTAGAGACTTCTGAAGTGATGACAGGACAAGGTCCCAGCCAACTTCTGACTTGCAGTCCAACCTGCCCCACTCTGCGACTTTCATTCCCAATAAGCACTGCCAGAAATGGGAGGAACCAAAGATATCAGAACCAAAAAATCCAAATCAGATGCTTACATGCACTGCACACTCTTCAAATGTAATTGCTGCATCCAGTTGCATATTAGAAAATATGATAAATAATGAGTTTCTTTCAGTGCATCGACCGCTCTACGATGCCTTCTAGCTAACCATTCACTCTGCTAGTCAGTCAGCCAGTTCATGTGTGTTGCGTTGACATGGTGCTGGAAAAAAAATGATTGGCCTGCTGCTGGATGCCGGCTGCACTCCACGGATTGAGTGTGCATCGGGCTCTGGGCCTCCGTGGCTGCCATGTGTGCATCAGTGAGGGATCTGGGCATTTAAGCCTTTTATGTGTCGCTTTCAATATTAATTAAATGCTTACAAACCCAAAAGGGGGACACGCCGAACGAAGCAAACGAGACCAGGAAATGTTTTTCTCTCTCAGAGTTTTCAAAAAACCAACTTTACCACACACACACACCCCATCCCCTCCCTTTGTGCATTTCCCTGCAGTTTTCCCCAGCCCCCCTTTTCACCAATTGAGTGTCGAGTTTTGCCGACTTGGCCAGTGCGATTCCTTATTGTTGCATCATTCATTAGTTGTTGTCTGGTCGAAAAAGTTCTTCGAAGCCAACTCTGGTCTGTAGTTTTGTATCCCTTCCCCTTTTTTTCACTTCCCAAAGGGTCATGTAAATCAGAAGTTTGTGTACGGGGAGGAACATCATCAGTAGTAATGACTGTGGCCTCCATTGCCATTGTTATCCCATGCTTCCTGTTAAATATTATAATGCGGCTTTAAGAGTGAACCAAGCTCATGTGAGTTAATTTCTTACGATAACTAAATTTAACTACTTCAACTCTTCAACTATTTAACCTATTTTGGTTTAATATTCAATTTCAATTTCTATCAAGACATCAGAAGTTTATACTTTCACCGACTCAAATGAAAAAATGTAATAAAAGTGCTGAGATGAGCACAAATGGTTTGGGAAAATAACAAACACAAGACCTTTCGCTCAATCTGAAAAGAGAAAGAAAAAGGGTTTTTCCTCTAACACCTCCAGGGATGTGTGTGTGTGTGTGTGGGTGAATTCGTATCCCAAAAAAAGGACAAGACAATGTGACCCCTCCTATCCAGTTTGGTGGGGCGTGTGACAGATGCAGTCATTTCAGCTCAATCTCTTCAAATTAAATTGACCCACGTCAGAATTGGTTGAGGGGAAAAAAATGAAGGTCTCACTGGGGCAGGCTGTCCTCCTGTCCCTTGCATATCAACTTCTTTCCCTTTCGAGCGAAATAAAAGGAATCGAAATAAAGGATTATTGAGCATTCTTATGCCCTCAATGACTCGCATTGAATGCAATATGGCAGTCATGCCCAATTAAATGGTGTTTGGATACTCTAAACCTTAATGTAAAATTCATTTTCAAAGGCGACTAGATGAATTTAACAAAAAAAAAAACCCCGTAATATGAAAAACTACATCTAGTTGGCCGAGAAATTAACTGTCAATTTTTCGTTGGAACAAAAGTTGTATTTCGACCTTCAGGCTAGAGAAATTTCATTTTCCTTCGAGTCGTGCTACAAGCCGGTCGCATTTTTCTAACAAGTTTCAAAAATGTATCAAAATTTTTAGTTAAAAAAGTGAGTATGAAGAAAATACACTAAAAGTACAGTCACCTCAAAGCGCGTACACATCGTTACAGCTACACTGCCGACGGCACATGGGTTGTTTCCTCGCAATAATCCGAGGAATCCAAACCAGGAAACGACATTGATAATGATTCCCCACATGACGCTCCATAACTGCCGGATGGGCACCAAACGGAGGCCCAGTTCCGGAGGATCATCCAGCTGCAAAAACCATGACACTGGACTACTTTCTTAATGGAGCTACCACGAGAAGGATATACACTAAAAGTGCAGCCCCCCAAGGCGCGCACACATTGTTACAGCAACAGTGCCAACGAAAAGTCGGCACACGGCTTGGTTCCTCGCCCGAATCCGAGGAACCTAAGCCGGGAAATGACGTTTATTATGATTCGCCACATCTTCGACCATATTCCTCACTACTCATGAACACGATGCGTTATGAAGCCGGATGAGCACCAGACGACGACCCAGTTCAGGAGGATCAGCTGCAAAAACCATAACACTAGACTGTAAAAGTACAGTCCCCCCAAAGCGCGTACACATTGTTACAGTTACATTTCACAAGGCTTGGTTTCTCGACGTTGATAATGATTCGCCACATTATCACGATGCTTTATAACTGATACTCTGTTGAATTGGCTACGAATTTACATACTTTACACATTGCACGTTATCTATTGCGATTTACAATTAGTTTTGCCAATTAACACTACTTAAAATACGCAGAATTTGAAATCGAATTTCAAGTAACACTAAATACACTAAACGAAAAACAGGTTATGAACAATGTTTTGATAGGAACACTACACACAAGCTTACACTGAAAACACCGAATGTTGTAGCAAATACACTGAAGACACAAATAAAATATTGTATGGCTCAACCAAAAGAATAACAACATTGATTTGTTGAGCTAAAAATGCGCTTTATTGCAATCTTGAATTGAGATTTTAATACATCTTAATCGGCTGCATGCGTTTCATGTCGCTGACTGTATTTGGATGTGTTTTGATGTTTGTAGGTTTTTGTATTTTATTTATTTTTTTAATGTAAAGGTGGTCTCGTTTTATGTATGTATGCAAGTATGTATAGTGACATGTATGTATGTAAATACTAACATCAGTTGGTTTTTCGTTTTTCTATGAATTCCGTTTTCAAAATTTGTGTTCATGGTGCATCACATGCATGGAGTACAGTAGTCAATGCCTAAATGGTCGAACAAAGCTCAAAGCTTTGACAAAACTAGGTTATATGTTGGAATGATATATATATATATATATATATATATATATATATATATATATATATATATATATATATATATATATATATATAGCTTAAGTACGGCCAATTGCTTAAGAAGATGAAATTAAGGACACAAATAAGGTTCAGCGATTTCAATGTTACTCGTTTTCGAAAGGGATTTGATTTCTGAATTTGTTTTTTTTTATTGAATTCTGTTGCTGTATTCTGTTTTCTTGTTTCTCGTTTTATTCTAGTTAGTTTTAATTCTACCACAAAATATATTCCTCAGATACATTAATATAACTACTTAGAGAACATCATTTAACTTAAATAGTTCTTGGCAGTTATTTTTTGCATATTCATATTTCATAATCCGTTTTGCTTTAAAAATATGCTCTTTTCTTTTTCCGCCGTTATACATATATTTATTTTCTTGCTTAGCTCCAGCTTTCCTTCGATTTGATTAATGTACGATATTTTGCGACATAAATACGCAGTTCTCTCTTTGATAAATATACATATATAGATAGATATATAGTGTATATTTATATTCATTTATTAAAGTTGGGCATGTCATATGCTTGTATTTCACCCCCTTTTTCCACCGCACACCGGTGCATCATTCTCGAGTGTCAAATGGCATTCGGAGGATATCACCAGAACGCCACCTGGCGGTGGGGACGCGCACCTTGCCGCCTTTATTTTTCGCTTGTTCTTTACATTTGCACATTGACAATTTTGTAGTTTAAGTTTATATCGCTATTTCGTGTGTGTTTTTGTTTGTTTCAAGCAAAATTGCATTAAATAATTAATTTTAATAATTTTATTAAATATAACTACTACGTTAATAAATGTTTGAGTGTGTATGTTTGTGTATATCGGTGAGTGTTATCAATTTGTTTTCCGCATTTTTGATTTCGCATGTATTTCAAATGGTTCCTGCTGTTGCTTTATTTTTTTATTTTTGGATGCTTAACATTTTTCTTATTAATTGGCAGTGCAAGTTCTGTTTTGCGTGTGGCTTTCGCCAGCTTTACATTTGAAATCATCGAATTAAGGCATCGAATTAATTTTGCACAGAAAGTACACACAATTGAATAAACTTGCAACGCAAAATGGTAAAGGGAAAACAAAGTGGTATTAGTGGGCAATGGTAATCGAAATGAAAGTGCGGAAATCCTAGATGGCGGCCAGCGCAGAGATCCTTCCCAAACCGAAATCAAGCTTTCTATGTAATGAGTGTATTTCGATCGAATGTGCGGTATATCTGTGTGTTTAATTGATTTGCTTTTTTTGCTCTATATAGATACGACGAGTTATGCACTATATAATAGCATATATATATTGTGTGGTACCCTAAAAATCGATCCCGCTTTTCCGCTGTCCTCCACTTTATTCTCTGTGTGTTCTCCCTTCGCATTTTTCCAGACTTTAGCCATTTTTTAAACACTCTTTGTCTGCAATTTGCCGCGTGTGTGTTTAGTTTTTTGTGTGTTGAACTCGCTGCTTTTCCCGCCGCTGCCGCCGCCGCCGCCGCTGTTGCTGCTGTTCCTGTTTTCCTGATCCTGTTACAGGTGTGCTCCTGATTAATCAGCCCATCACACGGACAGCCCTTCAGTCCCAGCCGTTCTCCTTGATCATGTGCGCCAGCTCAATGATGAACTTGCCCTCCTTGTACTTTTGGCTGGACTCGTAGGCGTGCTCATATTTCCAGCCCAGCGGCGTCTTGCAGCACTCGCAGTAGATGTCCGCCACCGCATGGAGGCCGGTCAGGAGCACCCGCTCCTCCGTCTGGCCACAGGCCACGTTCACCACCGAGTTGAACAGATAGGCCGGTCCCTGGCTACCCTGAAACGACTTCGATATGAGCTCGTCGTGGGAGGCGAGGTGGGCGCGGCAGTGAACACATGAGTATGTCCGATTCGTGGACGGTAGATAGGCCTGAAACGTCTTCACCATCGTGACGTATGATATCCTTTGTCTCTTTGGGCCTCTATATGCGAACGTTATAGACTGCAAGTCTCCTGCGATTGTCTGTCCTAAAAGTGGTCCTCGTTCTGTAAACAGGAAGTTGCTAATCAGTCATTGGTTCACAGCAAAACAGTCACTTTTACTTGATTTACAAAATGGTGTAGGGTAAGCCGAAATGATCGTGTGTGCAAGCTTGCTTAGTTTTGGTTTTTATTGCGATGTTTAGTCGGTTCACGGGTGTTTCAAGCATTTTTATTTTTTTTTTTTTTTTTGGAGTAACTAATTCTATTTATTAAGATTTCAAAAGGAATCGTTCAGTAATTCCTCTGAACTTAACCTAATGTGTGATAAATATAAATGAGACCAAGTGGTATCTTAATTATAAAGTACAAAAGAAAATGTAATATGTTATGTTATCCTCCGGGTAAGGAGATCGCTGGGGTGTACCCTCTTCAGTCTTCGGAGAGAGATGGGATCAGCTAGGATAGTTGCTAGTCGGTTCGGGTGGGCCATAAGCCTGTCGGCATAACGGCTGCTGTGGAAATTAATCTGATCCCCAAGAAGGGTAACTTTCAGATCTCTTTCGATGAACAAGCATTTTTAAAGCCAATATATATTAACTAATGTGAATGTGTAATGTTTGGTTTGGAGAAAGTTTTATATACATACATATAGATACTATTGTCAGTGTGATTTAAAGCGTTACTAGTGTTCACTCCTTACCTTGACCAGGACCACAACTAAATCTTCCAGTTTCGGTTGCTTTGTTAACTGTGCACTTTGGCTTTATCCGCTGCAATGGGCTGGGCTTTGGGGGCGGATGCGGAAGGGGCGTGGCCAGCAGCAGACGCAGTAGCAGCAGCGGTAAAACCTGCCGCGGCTGCTGTCATTGAACACTGATTTCTGCGTTTCAAGTCACTTGCCGCGTGCGATTTTTGATTCGAATATATCTGATTTCAATTCCGATTCCGATTCTGAATCCAAACCCGATTCCGATGCCCGGCTATATCAGATTTCCAGCCAAAGAATACTGCAAGTGGAAAACAAAAGGCGAAATTAAAAATGCATATGTTTGTTTGTTTGTTATATCTGTTATGCAAAAAGCTGAATTCGAGCCAAGGAAAAGCAGAGCAGAGCAGAGAAACAACAGCACAGAACCGAACACAACAAGTATAAGAGAGTGGGCCATATTATAGGCTATGTGGCTTTGGCTAACAGATATGGTTGGGGCCTTTCCATTATTGATTTCCATTTGCAATCTCCTTGCCTCCGGCGCTGGTAATTCCAGTGGGCAACCCACACACACACATGGATAATTGCCGCCCCGGAAACCAAACAAAGCGCAACAGAAATGAGACAGCGTAATAGACAGTCCAGTTTGCCAAATCAAAGTATACCCTGTAATCGAGAGGAATTGAGATACAAGGGCATTCTTGCCAAGAAACTCAGATGCCATTCACTTTAACACTATGCGGTTTAGGCTTTAATAATGTAAAGACATTTATAAGAACTATATTATGGCAAAAGTTATTGCTTTAGTAATAGCACAGCATATATATATTTTTTGTCTTTAAAATGATTGATCTCCAAAGGTCTCCCGGATGACGCCTCTCCATCCAGTCTTTGTCGTCGGGTTAGCCAGTGAAGCCGCTAGGTGGTTGGAAAGTTCATTAACGTACAGAACTAATGGGTGCATATCACAGATATATCTCTTTTTATATGGAAATGAATGCATTATTCACAGCACCTCAGCTGTGGTTCTACATCCATCAGATGGATCTGGAGAAGCCAGTGAAGAACACCCTACCACGAGGAGAACAGTCTTTTTATTAGCGCCTTCGAGTGCTAAATGATTAATGGGCGTAGCAATGGTAATGGTTTACCATGCGGTAAACACCGAAATCAGAATTGAGTATGAATCCATTTGGGGACCAGGTAGGGCGCCCATTAAAATGGGGCTGATCTCGTGGCAGCCATGAATGGATGCGAATGCCCATGAATAATGTCCGGATTCCTATTCCCATCTATTATTCATACCAGATGCGCGCCTTTGATGTGTTCTTTGTTCCCACTAACTCCTGTCAAAGTAGTTAATTGTTATTCACTGACCGCGTCGATGTTTACCGATTGATAAGCGTTATATTGGAATATGTAGAGGGGCTTTGGTATGAGGAAGTCGGACGCAGACAATGACCGATTAAAGCTATAGATACTAGTAGGTACAAATCAATGGGCGATACAGTGGTGGCCTGCAAAGTTTTACAGTGGTGAAGTTTCCTAACACCACATAACATGTCAATTTAACAATTATACAATGTAACGATTTTTTTCAATACTTTTTGTAACAAAAGTCACTAATATACATGTTACTAATATACAAGTTACCAATCTCAAACTTGAGATTACCCTGCGAAAAAGGTAATGTATAATTGGGTCCCGTTCCACGCTGCACACACTCCTTTATCCGCCCCTCCTGCTGCACACACTTCTTTATCCCAATGCCGCCTTCTGCTCAATCTCCAAATGCAAATCGGCTGCCGATGCCGACGTCGACGCTGCGCCGCTGCCTGCGCCGTTGGCTTGAACAAAGAAAATGCAAAAGGAGCGAACGGGCAGAACAAAGAGCGAACGAAGGAAAGGCGGCGGGAGCAGGAGAGAAGAGTGAGAGAGAGAGTGGGTGCAAAAGGGAAATGCACTCGGAACGCAGACAACAAAGAGATCCAAGTTGCGCCCTTCTGTTCAATTAGTTAATTAATTAGCACTTTTGCTGGGGCAACTTGATTAATATAAAGTAACAAGAAGTTCACTGAACCACACAGAAAAAAAAAGAGATAAAAAAAACGTAAACTGACTTGGCGATTTCTTTGGCTCGCTTTACTCAATTATTTCGGCCGAAACAAACGGATTTCTATTCAATTTGTTGCACCTTAATGTTAGCTATTTTGTTTACTTCTTGACCACTCTTCTTCTTCTATTCACACGACAAAAAAAAACGGACAAGCGAAAAGCAAAGCGCGCAGCGCGAAATGCGGATGGCAAATGACGCTGCTTTTGGTACAAAACAAAAAATCTGAAGCAGAGTGGCGCTGCCGATGCCGGCAGAAACGGCGACTGCGACGCAGCAGGTGGCAGCAAAGTAGGCGATAAAGGACAAAATACAAAAAGAATACAAACTAGAAAAGCTCAGAAAGCAACAATTGAACGAAACGCATAATGCGTGCTCAATGAACAAACAAATTACGTGCAATTTACAGTTGCAATCAAGACAGAAGAATACAGAAGAGTCGAACAAGGTGTGCAGGAGGAGGTGGGAAGAAATGAAAATAAGCAAGGTAAGTGCAAACTGCAAGTGCCGTTAGAACTGTAAGCCGTGTTATTCTTATTGCACTCTCGCCATCTCTTTCCAATCCTGGCTTCAAACGTGGGTAGCAACAATTACAAAAAGAATTTTGCCTACATCTTACAACTTAATGTGTGCGACACTGTGCAGGCCACAAATGTACAAACCACCAAACCATAATAATAAAATGACATTCCGGTTTATTATGTTTCAATAGTTACCATGAATCGAAGGGGTCGTATTTTTGTGACAGCCACTGTGCGTGCAAACAGTGCTGGCAGCCGTGTAACGGTATCGCGATTGTATGCCAAAACGCGACGAAAGAAAGAAAAAAAACTAACGGCACAGCGCTTGCAACAGATGAAAACCAGCTACAAAAAAACCGCAAAATTAATCTGCACCATCAGCTGTTTGCTTTGTTGTTGTCATTCTAGGTTGAAATACGCATTAATGACCGTAATTATAATTTGCCACAATCTCTGAACTTCATTTGCGACCGATTATTGTTTACTGTTTGTTCTTCGTCTGCGGCTTCTTCTTCTTAGCCAAAAAGTCAACTTTTGCGTTGTTTCTCACCATTTGCTATTTGTTGTTATTTGACCAGAAGGTAGGGTATTGTTTGGGCTATTGGTTCCAAAATAAATAAACGAACTAATTAGAAAACAAATTTTAAAACGCAAGTAGAATTACATTTACTTTACTGAACTGAACATTATTTTTGAGGATTATTATGGATGGTTTTTTAATATTAAATATAAAAATCAAATGCAGCCTTAATATAATGCAAGATTGAGCTTGAGAACTAATCATAAAGATCAGATGACAAGAAACCCTATAGTTTTGCTTAAATTAGATTGTACGAAGGGTATACACTTTTCGAAGTATCTAAAAGAACCGTAACAAAAACAAAAGGAGCAGAAGATGAAAGCGAAGAAGCAAAAAGAGGAGCAACGACCCAACATTGTTGTTTTATGCCGTTTCTACTTCGCGATGTTGCCATCCCGCTCGCACCGCTACTTGGGGTCAATAGCTAAGGATCGGATCAGTTGTATATATGTTTATATAGACCGATTGCGGTTGCGTCTCTTATCAGAAATAACATGAAATATATTGCGTTGCGACGCCGCTGGCGACTGCGACGCAGGCAGAGGGCAAGACAGCGGAGAAGAGAGTGAGTGAGAGTGTGACGGCGGAGAGAGAGGTAAACAAAAATACACAAACACATACACATGCGCGCTACAGCTGCTAGTTCACATGTGTATGCGGGTTTGTGTGTGTGCAACAAACAAAAAGCAGAAAATACTTCTCTTCTTCGCTCCCTTTTTCCACACAAAGTGAGCTGTGTGTGTGAGTAATGAACTTTAAGGCAAGCTTTCTGTTTCCATTTTTTGCAGAGTTTTTCCAACTGAAAGGCGCAATTGGCTAAGACACCTATACACACACACGCAGAGCCAAGCAAAATAGAAGATATAACAAAACAAACTAGAAAATAAGCAGAGCGAAAAATATATAGACAGCTATCTATACACACAAGCACAAACATGGGGAAACACTGTTGTTTTTCGCAACTGCGTTTCGCTTGCGGGTGCGACAGAGAGGGCGCGAGTGGGTGACAAACTTGGGTAAATGTTGCAAGCACTTACGTCCTGTGTGTTGCTTGTTTGTTTGTTTGCTTGTGGCCTTTCGCTGTCGTTCGCCAACAAACACCTCAGCGCAGAGCACACACGCGACGCACACACACTCACACACAGGCACAGGGACGTGCACAAATAGCAGCCGAAAATGGCACTCTCTTCTTCTTCACTTGTATAATAATGCAGCAATCTGCATTGTTTCGTTTCTATTTCCAATTGGAATTTGTTGTTGTGCTGCCTGTGCCAGTGGGACCAGGCGATGCGGTAGCCAAAAATATTCGCAAACGCCAGTTTTGAAAGTTGCGCGGTTAAAAGCTGCATGAGATACGAAAAAATTCCCAACTTTTATAAATAGATGTAATTAAAAAAAAAAGAAAATAATAAAAAAGGGATTAAACAAAATCAAAAACACCATATTCATTACAGTAGAAATGGTCGCATGGTTTGGCCATGTAATCACACCGTAATTAATCAAAGTCTTAATCTTATCAGTTACATTTTATTTTTTATAATTATAATTTTTGGAATAAATAGTTTTTTCTTAAACATATAATTTTTAATGTACAATCAAAAACAACATACAAAATATGTAAGCTGCTGAAATGGCGATGCCAGACTATTGAATTTAAAGAATTAGAGTGACCACTAAATGTTTATTTGTCATTAATATTTCTTTATTGACTAAGGCAACTTATTATTATTATTAAAACACATTATTATCATGTGTGAAGTGATTAAACTTTTTATTTGTAAGTGCCTATGTTGCCAATTAAAATGTTATATTCTATCGTAAAAACGCGTTATTGCCAGATAACTTTTGTATTCCCGGCTGGTCACTCTAACTGGAACGTTTTTCGCAAAAACAGCGGCTGATCACTGAAGTTTTCTCGTGTTTTTCGCTATCAAACCGAAATAAAAACAGGTGAAAATAACTGATAAATTGAGGGGTAGTCCACTGATCAACTTGCCCGAGGATTTTCAATGCAAAGAGATCGAAATTTAAGCTGGGGAATCGCAATAGCAGCCGCCGCCTAACCTACAAAGTTACATAATTTGGTTATTTTGTTGTTATGCTGGCTGGCTGACGGGGAATGGAGTTTTAATCCTGACTTTATCCTCTCGTTGCAGCCCAACATGTCCTTCGTCAAGAACGCCCGTTTGCTGGCCGCCCGCGGCGCCCGTTTGGCCCAGAACCGCAGCTACTCGGATGAGATGAAGCTGACCTTCGCCGCCGCCAACAAAACCTTCTACGATGCCGCTGTGGTGCGCCAAATCGATGTACCCTCCTTCTCGGGATCCTTCGGCATCCTGGCCAAGCACGTGCCCACTCTGGGTAAGTTCCATCATTCGGTTCCCATTGCCTCGAGATGGTTATATCACCGCTGGCGAATCTCTTTGCTATTCCAGCTGTTCTGAAGCCCGGCGTTGTCCAGGTGGTGGAAAACGATGGCAAGACCCTCAAGTTCTTCGTCTCCAGCGGCTCCGTCACCGTCAACGAGGACTCCTCCGTTCAGGTTCTGGCCGAGGAGGCCCACAACATCGAGGACATCGATGCCAACGAGGCGCGCCAGCTTCTCGCGAAATACCAGTCACAGCTCAGCTCCGCTGGCGACGAAAAGGTACGAATCTAGTCAAGAAGATGCATGGAGTAGTGTCTAGAAAGTAGAAAGTGGTCCAGAAAGTACAACTCAAACAGACTCTTTTGATGGAAACACTGATTCCACCATTCACGATGAACGATTTCCATGTGCCCATCCTTTTTTGTTGATATACTGCCTTTGTGCAAATATGTTTGCTCTTAACATATCGCTTACCCATTCGATATTTTCATGAGTACACTTTTGTTTGAGTTGCTTTTGCATTCTGTAAATCTTTGAAATACCTCTAAGTACTATTGCACCTTCTGAAGCTATCTAACCGACACTTACCACCGATCCTTACTTTTGCAGGCCAAGGCCCAGGCTGCCATTGCCGTGGAGGTCGCCGAAGCGTTAGTCAAGGCTGCCGAATAGACGTAATCACCACACAACCGCCACCACAATAAACCACAATCGATGCTTTGTGTCTGAAATAAATAAAACATAACGATCACCTTAAAAAGCCAGAGAGTTATGAAACAATAAAAAGCGAATCATAATATCGTATTAATGACCCGTGATCCACCAGGCAAAACATTTTTTTCTTTTTTTTTTCATGTTATGCCGCTAAACTGTGTGTTTATAGTTTATAATATATATATATATATGTGAGCTGGTGAAAAGAAATGTGTAATATTTGCTAATCTGTGGGACCGTTGATATGATAATGCTTTGGAAATCTTTAATCAAAAATATGAGTGATTTGCATTTTGGCTGAAATGCGCGGAGGGAAAGAGACAAACGCCGTTTTATTTTCCTTTGCCAATTTATGCAAATCGCATAAGTAGTAAAAACTTACAATTTGTAAATGAGCTCGTCTTTTATCTTAACAAATAGTATAGTTTGTATTTCATCTGGTGCGTTGCATTCATGATGGTTTGCATGTCTTAGCTCGGATAAATGTTTAAATTTCTTTCAAGAAGTAGTAATAAAAAGCATCTTTGTTTTTTATAGTAACAAGAATTGATCAATGGCTAAAATTACACTTTTGGCGGATAGAAGATAATCCAAGGTGATAAATACTATAGAATTGAAAAAGAAAATTGGATTTTTTTTGGAATTGTCTATGTATTTGGTAACAAAAAAATGTGTTGTAAAAAAAATGTCTTAAATTAACTCATGGCGTTGTGTAGGAATGGTAATATGCTGTCGATGTAGTTAGCAGGAAGGTCCTCCGTTAGATGGCCAATCTCTCTAGTAACCCGGTGGGCCGTAGGTCTGGGCAGGGGCGTGGCCGATGGGCAGGGACTGCTCCTCGGGAGCAAAAACGGGTGCAGGAGCGGGATGTGGCACACTCAGGACGGGAGCGGGCGCTGGGGCGGCATAGACTGGAGCCGGGGCAGGAGCGGAGTAAACTGGAGCGGGAGCAGGTGCGGAGTAAACTGGAGCGGGAGCAGGTGCAGAGTAAACTGGAGCGGGAGCAGGTGCGGAGTACACTGGAGCTGGAGCGGGAGCAGCGTAAACTGGAGCGGGAGCAGGTGCAGAGTAAACTGGAGCGGGAGCAGGTGCGGAGTACACTGGAGCTGGTGCGGGAGCAGCGTAAACTGGAGCCGGAGCGGGAGCAGCATAAACTGGAGCCGGAGCAGCGATCTCCTGAGGAGGCAGGTAAGAAGCGACTGGAGCAGCCACTGGTGCGGGGACATCGATGGGGGCATAGGCGGGACCGGCAGCTGGAGCGGAGTGCTCATGGATCACACGCACCACCTTGGTGGCTCCACCCGAAGAGTAACCACCGGCCGAGTAGCCACCCGATGAGATACCGCTGTCGTGGCTCTCGTGAACGACCTTGATGACCTGGGACACGGCACCGCCGCCAACCGAAGAGCCGCCGATGAAAGAGGGTCCAGCCACGGGTCCAGATGCCACATTCACCACCTTGACGATCTGCGGGGCGCTCTCGACCAGCGGGGCACTCACAATGGGAGCGGACTCCTGCAGGATCTTGATCACCTTGACGGAGGAGGGGGCGGGCCCAGCTGGAGGCAGATAAACGGGTGCAGGAGCGGGTCCATAGCCACCGCCGCTGCCGCCAGAGATGACCTTCACCTTGAAGACCTGGGGAGCAGCTTCGTAGCCATAGCCGCCGCCATAGCTAGCGCCGGAGGAGTAGCCAACGCCGCCACCGCCGCCGCCGCCCTGCTGGTGGATAACCTTGACCACCTGGACTGGGCCACTGGGTCCATGGCCGCCGTAGCCGCGACCGCCACCACCACCACCGCCGCCGCCGCCTCCGTTGCCACCACCGCCTCCGAGGTTAAGGCCGCCACCGCCGCCTCCACCGCCACCGCCGAGGAGTCCCAGGAAGCCAGCGTTGGCCACAGCAAACAGAGCACACATGCAAACGAAGACCTGGAAGGATGGCAGAGTGTTAATCATGTGTCATGTGGCATCCTTCAAGGATGTCATTAATTTTTATGTTTTCCAATTAGGAAGTAGAGTTTCATCGCTGGTTTTTTTTCCTATATCCTTGAAGGATATTTGATCTTCATAAACAGTATTTTCCAAATGGATATACTTTGTATTCATTCTTTGTTTAAATATTTTCAATTTCATCTTCTGATATTCTTCAGCGCACTTTGTATTTAATAAAAAAAAATATTAACTATCACTTCTTCAGTTCGAAAGAATTTGAACTGAGTTCACTTTGTCACTTTTCAAATTAGTTTGGATAAAAAAATAGGATATTTGCCGGCGCAGGACATTGTGAGCAGCTCACCTTCATGCTGACTACTAATCCACTTGATGCGATGATACCAATTCCAAAAAAAAAACGCCTCGAGTGCCGATGATGAGCAGCGACTGATGTCCGATCGATTGGAAACCAAGTCTTTTATACGATGTAAGCCACCAAGGGCGAACAAAAGGCGTTTCATTAACATTTCCAAACTACCCATCATCGTCATCATCGGCGCCATGATGATGAGCATCATCATGATGGGCTTTCGTTTTCATTTCGATTTTCACCAAATGCTCACTTTTGGACGCACCCAAAAGTGCCAATCCGTGGTTGGTTCTTCCATACCCAGTTGGATTCGGATTCGGATTCGGCTACCAGTTTCAGTTTCAATTTCAGTTTCGTCAAGTCTTACGCTGCATTTCCCAAATTCCGAATGGAGCTCCCACAATTAGCATGAAAATGAGACGCTACGTTAGTGATAAGCTCGGAATGGGGCTTTCATATTTCTTTTTTTTCGGCATCTTATGTTTTATGCTTTAGGTTTTCGTTTTCATTTTGATTTTGATTTCGATTTGGATTTTGGTCAATTCAATTTGCATACACGGGCGAGCTGCAGAGCGGTTGCCTCACCAGGCGGCCGGCAGTCTGTCATAAACCGAAGCGAAAACCTAACCCAACCCAACCCAATCCAACCCAATCCAACGCAACCCATTACATTCCACTTCATCCGGCAATTTCAAGGTGAATCCGAATCGGAATCTGTTGTCAAACCGAACCATCATCTCATTGATGGTGGCTATATTCCATCTATATGCAGGTATTTATATCATTATGCAAGCCATCAGTCGCATCTTTGAGCCATGTAAAACGCATTATGTTGGCCCAACAGGCCAAAGATGTTGTAAAATTGGCCAACGGGTCGGATCAGTGATATCGGTCGGCGCATTTTAAATAGCTGCATACTTACGGCAATAAACCGATGTTTATTTATACAAATATTTAAGTTAATCAACTGAATTGCATGGGTCTATATATATATATATATATCCATTTAGAATCATATTTTTACTCAGTTTATAACATCAGCTCATGATCTTTATAAAATACTATCAAATTGTTCAAATTAGTTATGCTTTTCGGTTAAGAAACGCATTATGCACCATTAACTTATACCAAAAAAAAAGAGCTTTTCAGTGGGCAGATCGGATTGGTGGGAATTCAAGTCATATCCAAGAAATGGTTGGCTAATCGTGATTATGATCTTGTCTCGGTCTATTATGGCTTGTTAATTGTTAACGCTTAACTTATATAAATAAATATTAAAAATTATATGGAAAGTGTCGCCATTTGAGTTTTGCTAGTGCATATATACTATATTTGTTCGTTCTATTCAGTGTTTATTTCGCATCAAAAGTACATGAGTGTTATCCTTCTACTTCTGCTTCAACCATCCACCATAGGGCTGCACCAGTGGGGCATCGTAGACGGCGGCGTGTCCAACGCGCACCACGGAGGGCACCGCTGGAACGGACTCGACCACGTTGACGCGGCGCACCACCGGCACATGGCGGACCACAGGCACACTGCGCACCACCGGAACGGAGCGGACAACGGGCACGGAACGGACCACCGAAACGGAGGACACCGGCGAGTAGATGACACTGCTCTGAACGAGGGCCACGCAGGCGGCGATCAGGAAGGCGGCGATGAAGAACTGCAGGGATGGTAAGGATCGGAAATGGTCAGTTAAAAAAAGCAAACACAAAATGGAGGATTGGTTATATTTCTTGTTATAGGATCCCAATTTGAGGATCTAGCGAAGAGGAACTAAAAATGTCCACCTATACTTTGAGGATTGATAGATCAATATATTATCTATCAATCTAATACTATCTAACTATCTAAGTATCTAACTATGTAACTTTCTAAGTATCTAACTATCTAAGTATCTTACTATCTTGCTATCTATCTATCTATCTATCTATCTATCTATCTATCTATCTATCTATCTATCTATCTATCTATCTATCTATCTATCTATCTATCTATCTATCTATCTATCTATCTATCTATCTATCTATCTATCTAAAATCTAAATGTTTCAGTATACTATCTTACTATCTAACTATCTATTTATCCAAATATCTAACAATCTATCTAATCGCCTTTTTATATATATCTATAATATATTTATACCAAATTAACATTTGTTATACATTTAAACTGCACTTTTTGTGCACGTTCATAACAAAATTTATTATTTATTTATTGCAACATCAAAATGTAAAGCAATTTAGGCGATTTTCAAATTATAAGCCATTTTTATGGGCATCAGACGATAAAAAAAAAACCAGAACACAATTAAGATCACTTTTTCTTCACAAATTTTGCATCACACTGTTTTTTTATTATTACTGTTTTTATATTTCAACATTCTACTTATTTTCACATAAAAAAAACTTGAAAACTTGAACTTGTATTTCTTTCGTTATTGTGCATTAACAATTTGGTCAGCTATCCTTTGTTTCGTATCCTTGCGACCTTCAACTCACCTTCATGTTTTCAAACTTTGTTCTTTTTGAGTAAGTTGTGCTTGAGGACTGGACAATTTGTGCTGATCTGTCGCCGGTTACGATGATCTTATATACCCGTAGTGCCAAGAATCCGAAAAGTGGAGCAATAAAAGTGGCCAAAAAGAACTTATACGGATGCAAATTTTGTGCGGGGTTCGTTTAATTGTTTAGATATTGATTTTGGGATGCCATTATCATTGATATTTGCCAGATTTACCAGAGACGATCGAACAATGCGTGCCGAAGTCATAACTTATTTGTGACGCCTTTCAAATCGCCAGAACAATGAGAACTTGTTCCTTTTGCGACAGGTGATCATCTCACCTGGCGAATTTCCGCACCTTTGATGAATTCTTGTGCAAATTGATTGCTTCATAAACGTTGTGCTGGGTTTATTGTCTTATTTTTTTTTTTTTTTTTTGATGGCCTCTTCTATTTTCGGCTAAACTCAATTTATGAGCCCATTGTCCACGCCCATTATGATTTTCGGTTCACCGAAAATTTTGCAAATTTATGCAAATTTCAGTGATGCTTCCTCCTCAACACAAATAGCGCAAAAACACAAAAATTGTTTGCTTTTGGTTTTCTCATACAAAATATTTTGGCAATATGAAAAGTAACATTATTAGTCGCTTATACTACTAATTTCTCTTTAATTTCGCTGTTGAATTGCACTGTCTTAATGCTTTTGAGCGAATTTCTTTTGATGTTCGGAGTCTTTCGGTAGTTTACCTTTTTTATGTGGGCTTTTGTTTAATAAACATTTATGTAAATCTATTGTTTAAGCCCACTTTCTCCCAGAAAAATAAATATCAAACGAAAAATGGAAAACAATAAAGGGCTTTTGTTTAATTTTCATTCATAGATAAATATATGTAACTCTTATTTTTAATGTATTTAAATGTGTTTTAATTTTATAACTGCTATAAATTTGCTTAGCATTAATCAACACTTGCGATATCGATTGTCGATAGGCGCCGATAGTCCCGCCCAAGTATAAAAAAACACAGCTGTTTACATCGCTCCATCTCGCTCGCTCGCTTTTCGCTGTGGATTTCTTTTTTTTTATTGTATTAAACAAATCGCAAAAATAGGTCTTTAATGGCGGTGTAATCGAATCGTAGTTGTAAACAAAAACAAATAAAAGGCGTGGGAAGTGCGAGGCAACATAAACATTTGGGGGACTTCGCATTTTGCAACATGAGAGCGGTCAATTAGCAAGTCAACAACAACAACATGGCGCACCTGCACCAAAATTCTTCATGTTGACGTCAACAAAGTGAAATCCGATCAAGAAATCGTAGTGATCGCAAGGAAAGGACCGCAATACGGATAACCGTGTGAAACGGAAGCATCGAGGAGGAGGAGGGTTACTACAATCCCCAGGATCAACAGGAGCAGACTACCCAGCGTATCTAGAGTCCTCGGATCCATCATCACACCAGGATGTACTCCGAGTGGGCCTCGCTGTCCGCCCAAATCACAGCCAACAGCTGCGGCGCCCAGTGCTTCAGTGTGCTGAACAAATTCCCCGCCTCCGCAGGACGCGAAGTGGTCGTCTCCGTGGTCAAGCAGCTGGGCACCAATCTGGGCATCACCCAGAATGCAGAGCCCAGTCACCTGGTCAAAGACGAAGAGGTGGGTCATCGTAGTTGTCCCACACGGGATGGTCTTCTATAAAACAGGCTACTCTTGTTGAAAGCTGTAAAGATAATCCTTTGATTGATATTTGTAGTCAGGAAGGGATTTTGCAAAGTATTATCCTTAAAATGCCTAAAACGATATAGTATATCTTATATCAAATTGAATTTTAAACCGGAAGTTAAACGTTCTTCATACAATTTTCTTTACTTCAAGACTTGCAACAAACATTGTTCATTCACAATTCCAACAAAACATTATTTTAATGGATGAAATAATGTATTAGTAATGTGCTGGAAAAGCTTCCATTAAATCCATAAAATTGTGCATGTAATTGCCGAATGAATGAATGAAAACTCAATTTATATTACCTCAATCTGGAAACGAAATATAATTGGTTGGTTTAATGTAGAGTTGCTATTTATAGAATGCTTGGTATGTTTTCATAGAAAAATACGAGTTTTCCTTAGACTGGAAAATGTTGAAACTTATATAAAAGTAATACTTATTTAGTAACATTGCAACGCGATTCGATTCCAGGTAAAATGGTGCATGGACGTGATATGCTTCGGACTTTCGCTTCCTCTGCAGGAACACGAGACGATCAAGGACTGCGTGAATGTGTACTGCGAGTGGCTGACGGCGCTGCATCCGCAGCCCAGGATCAGTGTTCCGAAGCCGATATGCGAGGATGCCAATCTCTATGCGCGCCAGATCATCAACCACTTTCACAATCTGTTTGTGCCGCGCCAGGGCGAAAGTAAGTAGATGCCCACTGGCCCCTGGATTTTATGATCTATATATGCTGTCCCTTGTGCTCGTATTAACCCCGCTCTAAATTTCAAGTCTTGCCATTTCTATACCAAACCACGCTTGGTAGGTTGCTCGTGCTCTTTACATAGATTGCTCTTGGGAAAAATAATGTCTAAGCTGTGAAAATGCTGTAAACTCTTGGACAATATTTGTCCTACGAGTAGGACTAGAATCCATTAGAATATTAAATTCCCCAACTAATACTTATACCTAATGGCTTTCAGGTGCAGATACAATTAAACGGCAGGCAGTGCTCTGCCATCGGGTGCTACGAACTCTGCAGCAAACTGCCCAGATATCGCAGCTGATGGACCGGCAGACGTGGGACACGCTGCTACTCTTTCTGCTGGCTATCAATGAGATCCTGCTGGCGCCGCCCACCGTCAAGGACGATGTGGGCGATCAGCTGTGCGAGCGAGTGCTCTCCGTGCTCTTTGAGGTCTGGCTTCTGGCCTGCGTTCGCAGTTTTCCCTCGCCGTCGATGTGGAAGACGCTGCAGGAGTCGTGTGCCATGTGGCGGCACCGCGTGGCCCTCGTGGATCAATGGAATCGAGTAAACTTGGCCCTAACCGCTCGCTTGCTGGAGTTCAGCTATGGTCCTGCGTTTCCGCAGCTCAAGAATGGTGCGTTTTGATAAATCAATATCATAATATAATAATTTCTAATTGTTTTATACCTCCACAGCCGACGAGGATGGCCAGCTGATACCAATTGGAATGTCCAACGACTGTGTGGCCCAGACATGGTACCGCTTCCTGCGGATGATTGGCAATCCCACGGCGCTCTGTTCACCACATATCATCAGCAAATCATCGCACTTTGTGCAGTGGGCCTTGACCCATGAAAAGGGCGCCGAGACGCATCAGCATCCTTGCCTGCAACAACTGCCGCAGATCTTCCTCAATGCCATGAAGGGCATTTCCAGTCAAGTGGACGCTTTTCTAGGTAAGATCCTGAGTGGAATTCGGGTGTTGATCCTTTTGGGAACCTGGTACTCGTGGAATACCACTTCCAATTGCCTTTGTACAACTTGAATGTTTAAAATTCAAGGATTCAGTGCATGGCGAGTACCAGGTTCTATGTAGTGGGTAAATCCAATATTGTCGCTCTTCAACGTTTTGCATTAGATTATTGAAAGGCTAGCTGAGTACTTCTTTCTCTTTTCTCTTGTTCGTTTGTTTATCGCTGGTTTTGCTAACTCCAAAAATTTGTATCTAAATCGAAAATGCCTAACTGAAATTCGTTTGAACAACCGTGCAAAAAAACAGGCGTTTATCAGCCGTCGCCGCTGCAAACGGACGGTGTAGTGACGAATCTGCTGGAAATCCGGCACTCGCTCAACGAGGCCACCTCCTCGACCCTGCAGCAGTTCATCCACTCCAGTAGCGCCACGAATATTGCGAACCAGCAGAATCAGCCCGCCCATCACCATCATCACCTCCACTATCCGCATTTGCATTTACACGGCGCTGGTAGCTTTCTGCGCGACAATTTCATGAGCAACTCGGCCAGCTCCGCCCTGAACGCCATCATGGGTCACCATGGCGGCCACCATGGTCACCACCATCAGCAGCAGCAGCAGCAGCAGCAGCAGCAGCTCCAGATCAGTGCCTCGCCCACCAGCAGTCTGACGACGGGCGGCAGCTCCGCCGTGGGCAGCACCAGTGCCGGAGGCAGTCACTCTGCCGGAATCGTTGGCAGCATCTCCTTTGGCGCCACTGAATCGCCTGGCACGGGTCAGGCCTCCGCCTCTGCCACGCCCACACCGCCACTCCAGCGACGTCTGGCGAAAAGCTTCAGCGTAGCACCCACCATCACACAACAGAAGGGTGCGGATCTCCACGGAGAATCTCTATTTGGATAACCACCGAATGTTGTATTCCTTGTTGTGACACCAAGCTATGTTAAAACTTTATCCTGGCAGAGGTAGTTGAGGGTATTAAGTAGTTAGTAATATGACTAAGAACGTTCCATACAAGGTAAACCTCAAGTTGTAGTATTCAATTTAAAGATCTAAAACTGTCTGATTATATTAATGTAATCTTTTATATCACTACTTTTATACAAATCTCAACACAGCTCGTGAGCATTTGTTTATATATGCAAATTAATGGTGATCTTAATGTTCTGGAAACGACTTACCCATCTGCCAGGGTATCTGAACTTCGGTGCACCGAAGCCAACCTTTTGTTTCATTTTTTTTGTGCCATGGCGTGCTTCTGAATTGACCTGACTTGGTTTGCTTATTTTTTTGTTGCTTGCCTAGATGTTGTTTGCCTTGATCCATCGCCACATTTCTCCCAGCCAAGTTCGCACTCACGAGTTTTGCATTTTAGTTTTTTTTTCCATCTTTCGTATTATTTTCTTTGGCATCTCTGTATTTTTTTTTTGTATAATTTGTTCCGTAGCATGAGTGGAATAATCTCGGTGTAATTGCCCGGCGCGGATGAGTCGGGCCGAGTAACTGTTGCCACTTTCCACCGGCGGATTATGCATTGTAATTTATCAACGAACGCCCACAATTATATAGCATGCTCCCTTTGTATCTGTATCTCGCGCTCCGCATATTTGTATCTAATTTCTCTAACAATTTCTCACACTTGCTCCACGCTGCTCCACTCACCCATCACATCGCATCGCCTCGCATCTCAGGCTTGAGCAAGACCTCGCTTATTGGCCTCACCGGCGGTGGTGCACGCAACGCGATCAGCAGCAGCAGCACCACCAACGCCGGCAGCACGGGAACGGGATCGGGAGAGGGATCCGCTCCTGCTCCGGCGCCCACAACTCCCACGTCCACGTCGGGTCCGCCGTCGGCGAGCAGCAGCATCAACTGTAAGTGCATTGGGAAAACACCTAACTGATCTTGGCCCTGTGGCTTTCCAACTTCGGTAAACTGTTTAAAAAACTTCGTTTTGCAATTACATTCTTTGGTCCTATTAAAAATTTTAAAAACTTGGCTTATATACACATGCGCCAAGATCAATCTGCTGTTTTCTAGTTCGTAAATTAACCGATAAAGCCAATCTGCGGATGGTTATATATTAACTAATTGGATCCATTGTTTTGTGTGTGCTGTGTGTGAATCGTTTGTGAGCTTCTCCCGTGCCGCCTTACTATCTAACAGATGTTTTAACCGCCCCCCATTGCCATGATTGCTTCGCTCTCTCTCTGACACCGTCTGCTCTCTCTTTCCATCCCTCTATATCTGTCTCTCTCACTACCGCGATCGCAGCTCTGCCGCTGACTTCGATGGGAGCGGGTGTCGAGCTGGCCGTGGCCAGACCCAAGTGCAACAGCATTCTCCACGTATTCCACGAGTGGCTCTTCGAGGCGGCGCACATCGGAGGCGACACTTGGCGGCAAAATCGTAAAAGTGAGTTCCGGTATTTGTAATATAAATTGTATGGCTAGTAAGTCCTTACTACAGTTTGATTACTAAGTCTTTTATTAACACTACATATGTTTTTTTTTGTTATCCTTCGAAAATAGAGCAAGCATGCGAGGCCAGTAAGCGACCATCGTCGATGATAATGGAGCACCGCAAGGGATCGATATCGTTGTCGCAGCCAAACTCCCTCAACGATCCGCAATCGTTGCCACCCACGCTAACCATCGATAAGTATGAGTCCGGCCGAGCCGAGGCCATTGGAACGCTGTGCAAGATCTTCTGTGCGAAGAAGACGGGCGAGGAGATCCTGCCCGTCTATCTGGCCCGCTTCTACATGGCATTGCAGCAGTGCCTGAAGATCACAGAGTCGCGGGAATGCGACGAGACGTTGGCCAGCATCCTGCTGCACTCGAGTGATCTGTTTCGCCTGGACCTGGATGGGATTAATGTGCTGCTGCCAGGTTTCATTGCCGCCTTGGAAATCGTACTGCCCGACAAGGACCTCAAGCTGAAGACCCAATCGATGGTCTTCAATCGCACCGAACTGCGCCGCTCGGCGATCAACATCCTGCTGTCCATTATGGTGCTGCCGTTGCACTACCAAACGCTGCCCATCCGGGATCTGACCTGCGAAACGAGCGAGAAGTATGTGGTTGAGCTTGTTGTACCTGATGTAATTGAGTTAACATTATTTTATAACTTCAGCAGAATGTTTACCTTCATCCAACTGAAGTCTCGCCTCATGAACATCCTGATGAATGCCCTGCAGGTGGAAACGGATGCCCAAAACACGCACATGCTACTGGGCGGCCTGCTGCTCTGCGTTCAGGACGCCGTCACCTTCGAGGAGACGGAACTGGGCGGTGGCAATGCCAATCTCTCGCACAACTCCAGTGGTGTGCAGCACCACGACGCCAATCTACTGAGTTCGGGTTAGTTTCTGCAGCTCTAAGGGCAGCGCTCTTGAACTCATTCCATTTTGATTTGTTGGAATTTTTGTATTATTTAATTGCCCACCTTTTTTATTCGCATTTCCTTTTGGCATTTTTGTGTTTTTTTGTGGGCTGTTGATGAGCAGCGTGCTCGGAGCGTTCCGCTTCGCTGGTCAGCGCTGGCACAGCCAGCTTGGGCGGCCAGACGACGGCCACCATGGGAGCGGGATCGGGCTCCATTCGCGACACCGGCTCCGCCCACGACTACCCCAGCCTGACCATTTCCGATGACATGTCATTCGAGTTCGGCCAGGAACTGGAGGGGGTGACCACTTATGGTAAACTTTGTTTTTTGCATTTTTATTATATTTATATTAAGTTGGCTAAAGTTTTTTTATAGTCTTATTGTTATGTGGTCCAGTCGTTTAAAGTAATTTACAGAATATTTACATAATATGCAACAATATTGTTTGCTTTCTTGTCAGCTTATTGGACTCAAACTAATACTATTCTTTCTTTTAGATAACGCCCATGCCCTCTTTGTGCGCGCCACGTATTTGGTCTGCCATCGACTGATCTCGTCGTGGAAGACGGATCTGAATGTTTCGCTGGCCGCCTTGGAGTTGCTGTCTGGCTTGGCCAGGTTACATATCCGGGAAACAGGTAAAGTTTGCTCCTCACTTTGGTGTGCATATGCTCCTGCAAAGGCTTTATTTGGAATGCTGATGGAATTAAACTCTGTATGAATATAGGATTCATTACAATAGGGAAATCCTTTGCAAGAGCATCAAAAGGCTTCGGTGGCACCGAGGCTGCACTTTCCTTTCCTGATTTTAATGTCGTTTGTTTTCTGTCCACCTCTGTTTGTTTATTTTCGAACTGTTACCATGTGCGTATCCTTTCAATGTTAACCCCCGCTGTAAAAACCCCCCAAATATCCACTTACCCACTTAATCCACTTAACCCCTAACTGTTTGCTTTGCTGTGCAGCCAGGAAATTTACAAATGGTAATTGATTGACGAAGCCAACTAACCTAACTAACGCCACTTTCTTCTGTCTTTCTTTCTTTCTTTTTTTTGTCGCGTTTCTTTTTCTAACCGCCACCGAAATCGCACCACCACCACTGCACCACATCCCGAATAAATCAAAAAATAATAACCTAATATATAATATGAACCACCTCATCCACATTGCCATCTATCAACTCACGTTGATTGCAATTTGTTTCTATATATAATATATGTGTATATTTAATTTGCATCTCCAACCGATAACGAATGTATATAACCCCAACAACCACCACCACCAACCACCAAACACCAACCACTCATCCAAATCGCCCACGTAGACACCTTAGTGAAAATATACGAAGCTAGTCAGAATCTAACGATAATCTCCTCAGACGCTCTAGAGTGCAAGCGGGCCGTGAAGTGGATCTGTGACTATATATGCTACCAGTGCTCCCGTCCGCCGCCGGCGCACAGCAAGGATCTGCACAGCACCATTGTGGCGGCCTTTCAGTGCACCGCCGCCTGGCTGATGCAGCATCCCTATTTGCTGCAGGACAAGGATTGTCTCCAAACGGTCCTCGAGGTGGTGGAGCTGGGTATTTCGGGCACCAAGAGCCAGAGCAAGGGCACCGATATACCCAAGTTTAAGGACGAAAAGGAGCTAAAGCCCGCCTCTATGAGAGTGCGAGATGCTGCAGAGAATCTGCTGACCATTATCCTCGAGCAAGTGGGCTATTTCCCCAGCGAGTGCGGTCCAGAGTCCATATCCTCGCTATTGGATGAGCTGGCGCTCATGAAGCACTGTAACTCTATGGTGCCGGCGGCGGCGGCCAGCAGTGAGCAGGCCATTGCCAAGTTTAAGTACTTCGTGACCGAGAACTCCACCATATTGGCACTGCTCGAGGAGCCGTTGGGCAATGACCAGGATCCCCAACCCACAGTGACACGTAAGTCTCTATCAATCAAAACTCTTTGCTGCGCTTTACTGATGAAAGTTGTTGTCTTTGTTTAGTGCTCATTCGCGGCCCCTTTGGTCGACATGCCTGGACCATGCAGTTGCGTCATTTGCCTCGCAGTAAGTCTGGGATTAAATACCATGCCATTAATCCTGGCAGGCCCATACCCATGAACGATGTAACGCAGCGGCTGGATAGCGAGCAAAAGAACTTCCCCGACGGCGTGGACAAAGTGCAGCCTTGTGTGGCGGACTACTCCATACCCACCACCGAACAAATGCGCGAGCAATACGGCACTGCAGTCATACGAGAGCTGGAGTCATTACTGGAGAACCAGAGCATTCACGAGAAACTGGCCTGGGCGGAGGCGGACACCAGTGCGGACAGTTTGTCGCACGCACAGGAATGTGTGCCGCCAACGGTGTGCCACGAGTTCCATGCGGCGCGTCTCTTTCTCTCACACTTTGGTTTCCTGGGCTTCGAGACGCGGAATCCACAAAATCCAGCTGAGGCACTTGGCAATCCGACACAGCGGCCGCTAATCGTGCTGGACACCAAGTCCGCAGCCTTCGCCGCCGATCTGGATCGATTGGATAAGCTGAGTGCGAGGACGCACGACAGCGTTTATGTTTTCTATGTAAAGGTGTGTCAATAACATTTCCTTACATTTCGATTTATATGCTAATTGATCCAATGTTTGCAGAATGGCCAAACGAGTGCCCAGCAGATTATCGCCAATATGGGTGAGGAATCGTCTGCCAGCCATGATCCTCACTTCGCCAGCATGCTGCAAACGCTGGGCTGGCCGGTTCAGGTTTCAGAACACTCTGGTTGGACGGGCTTTGTCCACAACTCGTGGTCACTCAAGGGAACGCCCGAGGAGCAGCTAAAGTCCACTGCCAACGAGCTGAACTACAATGGATCACAGCGGGTGCTCTACTGGGCGGATGTGTCATCGGAAATCGCCTTCGTGGTGCCCACGACGTGGAATCTGCGATACAATAGCGACACTTGCGATAGTGGAAGCATCTCGAGCACGGATCAGATTGGCTCCAGCAATGTCTGGACACGCGGAGAGACCGACAGTGCGGCTGGCCTGGCAAAATCCAAGTCAAGGAATCTTAGCCTAGAACTCGACACGAATCGCAGGGATGTAAAGGAGCCAGTTCCGCCGACGCGTCGAAAAGGAAATGTGACGAAACCCACGCTATTGGCCCAGGCGCCGGCCAAGATCTTTCTGGTGTGGCTGGAGAGCTATGAGGATTACCTAAACTTTCCACTTGAGGATCTGCTAGCCTATACGCGAACTGGCGAGGAGCTGCAGACGCAGCAGTTGCCTCGCGCCTCCGACTGTCACGTGATCTTCGTGCATTCGCTGCTCTCGGGACTTCTGAGAGTAAAGTTGCAAGGTCCACCGGGAAGGATGAGCTTTGCCACACCCCTGGTCGATGGCATGGTCCTGAGCCGGCGGGTAGTCGGAAATCTAGTGCGACAAACGGCATTGAACATATCACGCCGCCGGCGCCTGGACAATGATAAGTAAGTGGGCTCTCCTCTCCTCTCCTCTCCTCTTATCTGTGCATCCAACACCTAACTAATGGTAACTCACCTCTTTGCTTTAGCTACCAACCGCCTCATGTGCGACGACGGCTCAAGGTGCAGGACATTGTCCAGAAGTACAAAATGGATCTGAGCGAGGCCGATCTGCTGGCCCATCTGTTCCAGCGCGCAATTTAGCCGGCTAACGGAAGTATTATTAACCCGCTACCTAGTTTAAGAGCCAGAGAAGTGGTCTTTTCTATGTCTGTATTAACGTGTGCTTAACTAAAACCCCAAAACAAAACTGATCCATAATCGGTGTCCACTGAGTGTTACCCGAATGATTATCGTATGCTAATTATTATTTATTGCTAATAAATCGAATTATACTTTGTAAAAGTATTTGTAATATTATAAGCCCTAGCGTTTTTCGCCTCCGTTTTGGGCAATCCGTTCAAGCTATGGTGGTAGTGGAAACAATGGCTCTCCATGTGTATTCACATAATTGGCAGCCACATCCGAAATCAATTTGGTCCACAGCATGTGGGAGCGATTCGAGATGATCGCGTGAGGAGCAAATGACAGCAAGACGTGGGGATTCTAATTTAAATGTTTATATATTGCAAACTAAATAAATTAGTAAAATCTATGGTTATTTTAATATTCAAGCTAATGGTTTCAAAACTATTATTTTCTTGGAAACAAATTGAGATCATCTTGAAATCTCGTGAGTGAAAGGCCCTTGCTTCACGTCGCCATCTCTTTCGGTTGTTAGCACAGCATCTTGTTAATTTCACCTTTGACTTGGATGTCTGGGAGTCTCGGAGTCTGAAATCGGGTCCGGTGATCGGAGGTGGGGCATTTGGACACACGCGGGCCGGCATTTCGCAACTCCACCGACGGGCAATCAATTCAAAACAAATCTGTTGCCGGCCAAGGGGCCATCTCGTCATCATCAATGAAAGTCGTGATGTAATCGGCTAACACGTTACACATTTTGTGGCTGGTTTTGCATATGTATGCATGTATGTTTGGGCCATTTATTTATTAACAAATAATATAAGTTAATGATGAAGAGGACGGATGGCCTGCTCTTGGCTTTTCATGTGCTTTTCTCAGCCTTGAAAATGAAATTGGGTAAGCATAACAAGTTTGCCGAGATCTTCGTGGTATTTGTTGAGTTTATTTATTTCTTCAAGCCCTAATGATGTATTTTATTATTTACAAATTATTTCTTTACAAATATTTACGCCAGAGGGGCAACTTTTTCAAACTAAAATAAATGCATTGTTATGATGAACCTGTCATTTCGAAATAATTGTGGGAACATAGTGTTACAATAACTTGAACTGCATTGTTATTTAAGTGTGATCGAGTTGATTATTTTGCAACAATTATTTAAGTCTTTTATGGAAAGTGTCTTTGGAATTTGTCAAGCCATTAACAACACTTGCTTTATTTCGAATTTTTAACTTTATGGCCAGCTTATTTGTGGTATGTAAATAAAACACTTCAAATTGGTTCAAATTGTTTATTAACAAATAATTTAAGTTAATAATGATGGATGTTTTTTTCTGATAATGACTGTGAAGGATTAGCCTAGGAAAAAAAATACATAACGATAGAATAGACGATGGTGAAAAAAAAAAACAATTCATTTGGTCTAACTAACTAGGCGAGCTGTGGATGCAGTGCATCTACCAGGCCGAAGGTGGACCACCGCTGCTCCAGCCACCGGAAGCGGCACCTCCGCCGGCGCTCCAGCCACCGGAAATGGCACCTCCACCGGAGCCCCAGCCTCCCTTGGAGCCACCAGCGACCTGGGACTGCTGCTGCTCCTGGACGCGCATCACCTTCAGGGTTCCCCGCTGCACCACGTGTCCGCTCTTGAAGAAGGCTCCCTGCGCCTGATCGGCCTTTAAAATGATAGCCTTGCCCTTGGAGCCGAAGGTGTTGATCAGCTGGCCATTGATGGCAGCCACATCAGCGGATCCACCACCGCCGCCGCCGCCAAACGAATCCTCCTGCAGCACCAACTGGATGATCTGCGGCAGAATGGCATTGAACTGCTGGGCATCGAAGGAGGCGGCACCACCGTAACCATGTCCCGAAGCATACGACTGTCCGTAGGAGTGCGAATGGCCGTGGTCATAGGAGTAGCCACTGGAGCCACTGGAAGCATGATAGGCAATGGGAGCAGCTGGCGGAGCAGGGGCAGGAATCGAAATCGGAATGGGAACGGGGGCAGGAGCTGGGACTGGAGCCGGTGCCTGTTCGATGATCTTGTAGAACTGAGCCTGCTGGCCGCCATAGGATCCGTGACCACTGGCGTAGCCATGACCATGACCGTGACTGTAGCCATGACCTTCCGAGGACACAATGCCGCCGGCTGATCCTCCAGCGTTGCTGTAGCCCTGACCCTCCTGCAGAATGACCTTGATGATCTGCGGGGAGCCACCGTGTCCATGTCCGTAGCCATGTCCCTGCGCATACCCATGACCTCCGCCGCCTCCCTGGGCATATGAATATCCGTGACCTCCGCCGCCACCTCCACCTCCACCGCCTCCCGAAGTGGGCGTGGCTATCACATTGTAAGTGGTCTTGCTACCTCCTCCTCCTCCACCACCGCCTCCGCCGCCCAGAAGGGACAGGAAGGTGGCATTGCAGGCGCAGATGGTGGCCAACAGGCAGATGAAGACCTTGTGATAAAATAATCCGTTTAGCACACATCCAGCAGCTGGTAATCCACATCCGTTGATGCCACAACTCACCTTCATTTCAGCGTTGAGCTATCTCTGTTTCAAATTTGGAAAAATAGGTGGAATCGAAGGCGACACCTGTGCGTCGAGCTGTTCCCGGCTAGCGAATGATGACGATCTCCAGCAGATCCAACGTTTTTATACAAGAGTTCCATCGGAGATCCACCACAAACCGTTAGATGCGGCGATGGCCCGTGACGTCAGCGACGGAGAGCCGTCGATGTGGAGTCATCACTAACCTAAGACCACCGAAAACCATGCTGCTCTCGAAATTCACCTGAGATCTCCGAGGGGCGGCACAGGGTGCTTGCTGTGAGGTATGGGAAATGTGTATCATGTAAACTGCGTAAAAGGTAAATTTATGATCTTTCATAGATAATTAATAAGACAATTTGTACATTGAATGTTAGTCCATTGATGTTTGGAACTATATGAACAATTTTGTACAGATTTTTTAACTAGTTTTGGGTCTTCTGACGTAGGACTACGAGTAAAATGGAAATAACCTACACAAATGTCCAGTATTAATGGCTCAATATGAAAGGAAAAAAAGGCACCCTGTTTTTTCATCTATTTCTCAAACTGCCCAAATCATATGCAACAAAAACAAATCGCCGACGGACAAGCGATGAAAACGCATAAACAAAAACAATAACAATAGCACTAACATAATAACAATAACAAATTCAAGCGGATAACACTATTTAACCAGTTAAAGCTTAAGCAGATGCGCTCCGGTCCCGAGACGAGGTGCGTCCGTAGGTCAAGTCACCGCAACCGACTGACCGGCTTTTTGCATACGATTATCGATTTGAACGGTTCGCCGCTTACACTGAAAACAAACTGGGGTGACAAACTAAAATCTGTTGTTCGCAATTTATCATTTCAATCAATGACGTATGGATAGTTTTTGTTTTTCACTATAACTATAAAAATCAGTACAGATAATTCAATAACTATATTAAATATTCTATACGATGCTCGATTACCTTACAAACTTCGTTTTTTTCTATTTCCATCCTACTTTTAAAGCGTAGAAACGTTGACCCACTTTTCGACCAGTGTACGTGCTTGTATTACAACAGAAATTTTGGGCTGGGAAGGGTCAGTGGCTGTGCTCGTGTGGATTGGCATCTCGGAATCCCAGGCAGCCGGATTATTATATCATGCAACAGCGTTTTCAAATTTGTTAATTTTCTGTGCATTTTTGTATAAATTATTTAATGCGCGCTGTTGCGCATGCGCAGCCCACATATCCCATCTCTTTCCCACTCGGCCCTCCGCCCAATTTGCCGATTACCCGTTGCTAGAACGGTTTTTTAGTTTTTATTATCAGTTGCAGTTCAAAAAAAAGTAACCAAAACTTTGTTGAACTTCTGTAGAGCCAACGAAATTAATTGACCATAGACTAAGCTGACTAATGGATGGTTACAAATACTTCGTTTTCGGTCCGAAAACTGCAAGATTGTGATCGAAAGTAAAAGAGTAATTAAGTGCATGCATGGAGGAGACCATTTGCTTAAACATTTTTTAATGGCCCAAATGCTTATGGGCAATAGCCGGAATACATAACTTTAAATGCCTGGTGTTAAACGTTTCATCAAATAAATCATAAAACATTCCGATGAATTGATATATATTACTTAGATATTAATAAATACAAGTAATATTTCGGTCCATTGTTGATTTGACCAAAGTTTTGACCAATCTTTTGACGTTCCACTGTGCATTTTGAAGCGATTGGATTGTGAACAACTATCTGTTGTTGTTGTGTGCACAGTGGGACGTGAAATGTTGTTTATACGCTGGGTGTCACAAGATGCTGTGTTGGGGCAGGCCGGGTTCCCAGAGACTGGGGCTCTCCGAATCGGAATCTGAATGGAATTGGGGAATTACCATAATGCGCTCGATTTGACGTGGTGTGTGCAAATAGTCGCCAACTAATCAATGGGCAATAGTGGTCCGGAATCGAGTTATGCAATCCAAAAATGAGGTTTATGATATGTCTTATCTGTTTAAATGAAATATTTCGAATACATATGTTGTTTTGTAATTTTTTCAGAATGGATGGGCTTTGGAGTATTGAACTTAATGAACTTCGACTGAAAATTAGAAACTTTTCAATTGGAATCAGCACAAACATAAAAAATACCTGTAAGATGCGAGTTAAGTAATGAAAAACATCGATTTATTTGGTTGAAAGATAAGAGTTTGTATTTTTATATAATTTTTCAGTATTTTAGCTGTGTTGTTTTTTGCTGTTCATTGTTTGTTCTTGTTGTTGTTCTTCCACTTGTTCTTGTTGTAGTTCGTTATTGTTATAACCTATTTTAATTAGCTTTTCGAAATATTAGTATTAAATGTGGCTTTAAAAGTGAAGTGTAAACAATTTGCCTCATCATCCATCGCACATTCGCGAATTTGCATTTCTTGCATTTTATACGTACGGTAATCAAAGAGGTTTGTCTGTTATTTATTATTCGGTTTTCTAGTAACTTAGCGAAATAATACGAGCGCTATTGCGATATTGCTTGTTTATGTATGTACTTTGTATATATTTTCTTGTCTACGCCTATATGCAAGCGTCTGAATTGGATTTTCCCATCGATTTCTAAGCAACCCTAGGCGACAACCCTGCAATTAATTATCGAAAATCTAAAGTAAAGCTGATTTCTTTTGTGTAGGTGTGTGTACACTGGTGCATTAACGGTAAATGATGATCGAACTTCCTGCGCGACTGACTGTGTTTGTGTGTGTGTGGGTGTGGGTGTGAGAGTGTAAACGCTTGGCGTGTGTGCGAGCCTTTCTTTCAGTGTAATTCGATCCAAAATGTGTCATCTATGCAAAGTTAACTTACAAAGTTCTCGCGCGTGTATAGTATAATTATTTAGTTGTTTAAGTTTATATTAATATTTATTATTGCCAGTTTCGATAAGAAAATAATTTTAAGATATATCCATTATATCGCTTCTCGTTTGTTAGTTATTGCAATTGTTATAAATATTTCTGGTTTGATGTAAAGTAAATTTTTGTTTTCTAGTTTTAAACGCTACACTTTCCCGCTCCTTAATACTTTCCGTTACATTTTTGCTTTTGTTTGCTGCATTAGCTTTTCTTTTTTTTTCATATTTTTGTCAGTGTATATGTAAGTGAGTGTGTGTGTGTGTATGTGTAAAACTTTCACGGCATGAGTGTGGGTGTGAGTGTAATTGTGGTTTCTTTCAGGCTTAGGCAGATAAATTGCTGATTCTCATTCGATTTAACTAGCTACGTGTTAATAATAATCGTTATCATAATAATCGTGATAATAATTGCGATAACAACAGACTAAAATTAATCTCATAATGCATCTGCGTGTATGTGCTTCTTCTTTACTTTGCTTGTGATCTTATGTACATCAATTTGTTAGTCGAACTGTTTTTCAGCAGCATTTTGAATTATTGCTTTCCGGTTAACACGACGTGGCTTTTTTTTGTTTGTTTTACTTTTCAGGGGGCTTGGCCACAATTGATGATTGGATCTATCGACAGGCGCTGCTTATTAATTGATTACCCGTTCAGCATAGTGACTTTCAATTTAAATTACAGGAGCTTTAAAGGTATAAGCTTCCCTTCAAGCCTTAAATAGCGAAATATACATTCTAGTTATGTTTATACATAATTAAATTGTAGCTATATAACTAAATATGCAGTAAGAAATCAAATTAATTGCTCAACCTAATGGCTAATATTGCTAAGGATACTGCTCAATAACGCTTAGTTTGAATTTTAGTGAGCTCAACACATAAAAATGTATCAACGTAACATAATTCGCCCATTTGCAGATATGTATTTGATTTTTTCAGCAATTTTTCAATTAATATCACAACCTCCAAATAACAAACTCTAATCATCACAATGCTGTGCAATTGAAAAGGTTGAAAATGATCTAAAGATAAGCTTTGAAATATTTTCAAATTGTTTTCGTATTTTTTTTTTCAAAATTTTGGAAATTTTACTATGGGTTATCAACTGAGCAGCGCCCGATCGCAATAACTTGTTGCTTTTTTGGTTGGCCGTTTGTTGAGGACGGATTAACTACTTACTAAAAAATGCAATTACTCTCGTATATAGAAGTATTCCCTATATATATATATTTATTCTGAGTGATCCGATGGAGCTAAACCAATATATGTATGTATATATTGTATTTCTCTGAGCGGGGCGATTTCTCAAGCAACAGTGCGGGGAATATATATGCGAATGGATGCGTGTATATAATGTATTCCGATCTGGAACTGAAGTTTGAGGAAACCGGCCCCCGACTGGGTTATATCCGATCCGATACGATCTGATAAGATCCAATGTTTTAATTCATTATTCTTTATTAAGGCAATCGCATTTGGTTAATTAATTGTAGAGTATCAGTATATAATGCCATTCGATTTGAAAATTGCTATTGCTATGCTTCTGCTTTTTTAACAGATCCACAAATTACATACATGCGGGTTTTTTGGGGCAATGTGTGTGTGTGTGTGTGTGTGTGTATCTGTAAGATCTTTCGAATGAACTTAGCCTTTAATTTCATTAGGTTAGATATAATAATTAATTGTTTACTTTTACTTTTACGTTTACTTTTATATGAAATCACAGTCCGTATGTGAGAAAGACTTTATATATGTACTCGATAATGATGATAAAATACATGGTATTCGGGAGGGTGTTCGGGAACTCCTCTATATGTATATCCTACATATTGCTATATTGGTGTTTCTTTCACTTATATGAAATATGGGATATGGGCCATCGGGATAATGGACTACAATTAATTAATAACAATTTGTTGCTGCTTTGTTTTATTTCATCGCTTTCGTTATTTTCACATATGTGTGTGTGTATATCTATATATATACTGCATATATTTAAAATATAAATTTGTTGTTGTTGTTGTTGCTGTTATGAAAGGCATTTGCTTTGTTTTTCGTTTGTTGATTTAAAAAAATTTCGCTTGAATTGTTATTTAATTAACTACATAATGCTAGTAATGTCTATTTAATAAGATTTGATTTGAATTGTTCTTTGTTTTCCATTTGAGTTTTTATTTATACTCATTTATTTGTTCATTAGTTTAGCTAAAATTTATTCATACGACGAGCACTCCATTGCTGTTTCGTTTCGTATATATGTAGTAATCTTTAGTCGCTACTCGCTCCCCATTTTCAGCGCCTCGCCGCAAGTCAATCGTTAATCGTTTAACACTCGTTAAGTCTACTAATCGATTAATGAAAAAGACACTATCCCATAGCATAGTACATATTTGGGTATCCTTCATCCTTTATCCTCCATGCTTTATCCTTCTGGCTTGATATGAACTTTCACAGTGCGCTGATATAATGGATCGATCTTGAATCATTGTTGGTTTTTGGGTTGGAACGCAGGTTAGCTTTAGAGCTTTTGCCAGGCGATAGTTAACGATAGTACACGATAGTTAGGTTCTAATATTGTCATAAAAGTTGGGGGTTCTTTAAATATATATGTATTTATATATATATTAAATTTGCCGGGAGGGGAGAGAGAGAGAGAGATACAGAGTTTAAGAGAGATGAAAGGTTATGTTTCTGTTCATTACTTGCTTTAATTTATCTACTAACTTTAGTTCTTTCGAGGCGCAATTGTAGTAACCATATAATAATCATAATGATAATAGATCCACAAAAAAGTCGTTCCTTAATAGCTGCTCTATTATTGTTATTTTTTTCTTGTTTTTTCTTTAAATTTTCTTTTCACTAGATAAAAATTCATAAGCGCCATTTTGTCAGCCTATTTCTGATTCAGATTTGATCAACAGTTTTTTTTCGCCATCCCTCATTGCTTAAGTTTTTTTTTCCATAGTTTTTTTCACTATTATTTTTTTTTTTTAGAAGGCCATGCTGGTTCGTCTTCTGCCCAGGCCACCACCTCCTCCGCCGGGTACGCCTCTGGTTAGCCCACTGTGGGAGACACTTCTGCCCATCCTGGCCTCACTGCCCTTCCGTTCCCTTGCCTTCCTGAGCAAATCCGATGTGCTCGGCCTCCTGCTGTCCTGGGCGGAGGCTGCTCCTCCGCCTGATCCCCCTGCTCCCCCTCCCCGCCTGCAATTAACAATGTCGGATGTTGAGGATCTCCTGATGGTGCCTCCATCGGTTGAGGGCAACTGCAGGTTTCCGGCTCCACCGCCAACGCCACTGTAGGGTGACAGAAAGCTGGGCGAATGTCCTGGCAGAACTGATCCTCTCGGCTCCTCGGGATCCACACTCTCCACCCGCAAGTAGGGCATCCTACGCTGCGGTTGATCCACCGCCGGAACGGAGCTATTCGGTTGGCTGGGTGGAGTTGTGCCTGAGTTACTCCGTAGGCCACTGTACAGGGACTTTAGATGAAAGTCCAGGGACTTGAAGTTGAGCAGGGAGCGACGTTTCTGGCGATCATCGCTGGAGGGCAGTGCCTGTTCCGGACTGCCATTGGTATTATTATTGTTGTTGTTGCTATTGTTATTCAGGGAGTCGAACTGGAGTTCAGCTGCGATGGGGACAGCTGCCGAATCGCTGGTGCTGCCGCTGGCCACCAAATGTTGCTGCTGTAGTTGCACATACTGCTGAGGCTGGAGATGTTGCTGCTGCTGTTGCTGCTGCTGCTGCTGCTGCTGCTCCTGCTTGCTTATTGTTGTCGTCATGGTATTGCTACTTAGGCTAGTTTTACTGCTAATCACTTTCAAAAATTTATTATCGTTATCTAAGGACTCCTTTTGTCACTGGATGAGGCAGAAGCCTTGCTTGGCAGCGTCCTTGGCAGCGTCCACCTCCTCGATGAAGGCCTCATCCTCGTGCTTGGGCGAATCGGCGCCGCAGGGTCCGCCTCCGCTCAGGCTGAGCGGCCCCTGCGGGCACGCTGATTGTCACCGGAGCGCCAAGGTCGAGATCATCGGCGGCCGCACCGGCTTGTTTTCCAATATCCTTTCCAGCTCCAGCATAACGCTCGAGGAGAGTCGTGGCAGCAGCTGCAATATCAGGATGGTCAAACATCTGAACAAATCTTAAGATATCTAACGATCTCAAACTACTTTCTGAAGGCCTCACTATTTTATCTATTCTTTGTCTTATGATTATGATTATGTATGCTTGTATATTCACCTGCAACGACTGCAGACTCTGGTGCAGCTGCTCCGCCGATGTGGCGCCCAGCAACAGGCATTGCACTGGCTCATGTTTCAGCGACCAGGCGATCGACAATTGGGTGGGGCTGCAGCCCAGTTTCTCGGCGAGGGCGGCAAGGTCGCGGAGGCGGTCGCAGTGGCGGCGCCCCTCATCGATCCGGTCCTTACCCCAACTGCCCTGCGGTGACAGAGCGGCCTGAAATTATTCGAATGGAATTTGTATCATAACTTGACAAAAAAAAGACATATTTAAAAAATAATAACTGTTTTGAGCAGCTATTAACCAATGCTAAACACCCCTATCACTTTTTGACGGATTTTGAACAATTAATTTTTGGGTCAATTTTCGCATTTTTTGTAAGGGGTAACATCATCAAAATATGCAAAAAATGGCCAAAAAATAGAAATTGCATTTTTGAACACAGTTTGATTGGAAATTAAATTACGAGCTCAACGAGGTATACCATTCCATATTTAGGCTATTATTTTTAAAGTTGTGGCAAAAAACGGATTATTTGATGTACGAAATTTGGAAACACGGGTATTGCCAAAAACTTAATATTTACAAACGGACTTTTCGTCATAACTTCGCTGAAAATTGTCATACAGACGAAAGAATAACTGTTTTGAGCAGATAATTACCAGTGCTAAACACCCCTATCACTTTTTGACGTATTTTGGGAAATACTTTTTTGGGTCAATTTTCGCATTTTTTGTAAGGGGTAACATCATCAAAATTTGCAAAAAATGGCTAAAAATTAGAATTTGTATTTTTAAATACAGTTCGATTGGAAATTTAAATACGAACACAACGAGATATGGCATTCCATATTTAAACAATTATTTTTAAAGTTGTGGCAAAAAAACTGATTATTTGATGACCGAAATTCGGAAAAACGGCTTTTACCAAAAACTTGATATTTACAAATGGAATTTTCGACATAACTTCGCTGAAAATTGTCGTATAGATGAAAGAATAACTGTTTTGAGGAGCTAATTACCAGTGCTAACGATCCCTATCACTTTTTGAAGAATTTAGAAAAATTAATTTTTTGTTCAATTTTTGCATTTTTTGTAAGGGGTAACATCATCAAAATTTGCAAAAATGGCAAAAAATTTGAATATATATTTTTGAGCACAGTTCGATTGGAAATTTAATTACGAGCTCAACGAGGTATAAAATTCCATATTCAGACAATTATTTTTAATGTTGTGGCAAAAAAACGGATTATTTTAAGACCGAAATCTGGGAAAACGGATTCTAGCCAACATGAAATATATTTTTGAAGGTCAAAATCATAATAATCGAAGCTGTCCATTAGTAATATTCGGCACTTACATTACGATTGATCTCGTCCTCGGTCCAGGAGAAGCTCTTCGTCTTGAAGGAGCCCTTGGGCAGGAAAAGCTTGTCCCCATTCTGGGTGTCGCTGAGGGCCATTGAGAGTGGACCCCAGGCCATGAGGCCCACTCCGATCTTGTTGTACATCTCCGGCAGGTAGAGCTCGCACTTTTCGCGGCAGAACATGTGGTACTCGGACTGCTCCACAATGGGCGTGATGCAGTTGAACTGGCGGCAGTTGGTGTAGGCCTCCATGATCTCCACCTGGCTCCATCGAGCAGTGCCCCAGTACATTGCCCAGCCCTGCTGTATCACGTAGCTCATGGCGCGCACCACTTCTGGCAAGGAAATGAAAAAGAGTTTACAAAATGTGCAACATTTGTGGCGATTTTAGGTACAAATTTGAATTTTCGAATCTTTTACAGGTGCCATTTCGTTTGGATAACTTACCCTCCATGGGACACATGGGATCTGCCTTGTGGATGATGACGATATCGATGTACTGCAGCTGCAATCGCTGCAAACTGGCTCGAACACATTCGATGATGTGTTTCCGGGAGAGGCCCCGTTCCTCCGACCTACGAAATAATTTCAGAAATTAATCACTTTGTAATGAAGGTCAATTAAAATGTCTAATTAGATATATATTCATTTAACGATTTGTGGACTTTAAAAAAGAGATTAATCAGAGAATCAGTAGAAAGCTAACTATACAAAATATATAGATATACAAAAATATTTTGCAGTGCCATCTTACTTGGTGCTCCAGTAGACCTTCGTGGTGATGACATAGGCGGTCCTCTTCCAGCCCGCCCGCTGCAGTATCTTGCCGATCTCCGTCTCCGAGTGCGCCTCCGAGATGTCGAACAGATTGATTCCGCTCTCGATGGCCAGCTTAAGGATTGCCTCCGCCTGGTCATCGCTCACGCCTGGCGAGAAGACCGGCCAGGTACCCAATCCCACATTCGAGATACGCAGCCCGCTCTTGCCCAGATTCTTGTACCGCAGCCCCGGCGTCGGTGTGGATCCATGACGCAGTGGTAGCGCCGGATTGGAGCCCAAACTGATCGAACGACCTGCTCGCAGCGGAATGCCCAAATAAACGGTCATCACGGTCGGATTTCCAGGATTCGAAATGGTCGAGTGTGTTCAGGTGCCGGCATGGAAATGAAACAATTCGTTTCGGGGGAAAAGTATGTGCGTTCCGTTTAGTGAGAAACCTTTTTTTTTTTTTGGTTTTCGGTTAAAGGAGGGGCTTTCAAAGTGCCGGGAAACGTGCAAAAACGAACAGCAACGAGAACAGTAACAACACAAACGCAATTCCACAATAAACAGCTGGCTAAATCAGGCTAATGAAGTGCCAATACTCTTCCCGAGAGTCATAGAACTTAAAAACGTATAACGAAAGCTACAGCACTTTTAAAAATATCCATCGCCAAACTGTCTCTTGAATATTTCAGTACTATTCCGAATGGCCCTGGTGGTAAATTCTTTTTGCGAAATAAAAAGAGAAATGGGCATATGATATATGGTTTTCAATCAGCTAATGGAACTGCCCTGAAGGAAAGTGTATATGAAAATATAAAAAACAAAGAGCGCGGCATGCAATGAACATGAATAAACAAAAGTGACATTTTTCCGTTGGTTTTTCTTGTTCTCTCCCGTTTTTCCACTATCCCCCTCATAAAAAGTGCGTGCGTCCGGTGCGTGTTTTCTTTTGCTTTCTTTTTTTTTTTTGTTTTTTTTGATTGCGTGATTGAGACAGGTGGTTCGTGTGGGTGGTGTTGTTTTACCTTACAAACTGAATAAAATAAATTACAACTTCAATTGCATGTTTTGGCCCCGAATTCGATGGAACAGAGCACTCCAACGCGCTCGCCTTAATTCGCTAAACAAAACCAACAATTACCAACAGCTGAACTACGAGGATTGCGGTGGGTGGGTGGGTGCTTTAGTTTAATGCTCATTTTGTACAATACGCTATACATATGTAGGTATATGTTTCATTTACTTGGGCTATTTTGAAGCAAGCGATACTTGCTTGTATGTGGTAGCATGCAGAGGCAGGCAATCGAAAACAATCGAAAAAGTCGAAACAATCGACAGTAAACAACATAAATGATAAGCCTATATGATAGTGAGAAATTTGATACCGAAATCAAGATGACCGCCCGTACCACTGAACTCCTCCATACAGTCGAGTGACGCAATGGGAGCCCGGCACCTGAAATGGAAAATAATTTCGAAAAATCGGATTAGCATTATATCAATAGTTTGCGGGAATCTGGATGTAGTCGAGTAATTTATGGTAAGCATACATTTTTGTACAATTTTTCTATTCATATTACGTATACGCAATTTGATAATATTGCGTATACGCAATGTAATTATAATACGTATACGCACTGTTACAATATTACGTATACGCCCTGTATTCTGATTACGAAGAGTTGCTTTTTCGCTCTTTTTAACTGTAATTTTACTGTGTATAATTATTTGTATACAGTTTTTGGAATGAGTAGTTACCTAAATTAGTTACCTAAATTAAACCTTTCTATCGTTTAGTTACATTTTAGAGATATCACGTATACGACTCGTTGGCCAGAATTCGTCAACTGTCAATGAATATTAACTTAGAAAGAATACCATTCTCTTCTAGCGTCTAATTATCTAAACTTTGTTTTAGTCTAACCATTTTTTTGGGGATTCCAGGACCTTTGACCTTTGTTTATACCTGTAAATGGTGACCGGGTTCGATTCGTCGCTAGTATTGTCCACATTGTTGTTGTTGTTATTGTTGCTGTCATTGGTCGAGGGAATTACGCCCATGGCGCCATTACCGATCATCAATTGCTGAGTCGTGGGTCCCGTTATGAAGTTTAAACTGGCGGGCAGAGCCATAAGCAGCGGCTGCGGTGTTGACTGCGGCACAGGCACAGGCAGCGGCGGTACACCGGTATCGTCGGCAACAACAGTGGGCATTTCAATGGAAGTTACCGCTCCGTCAGTGACGTCACCGCCGCCGCTGCCCTCTGCCGCAGCGCTGCCGCTCTGCTCGTGTCCCAAGAGCAGCGGCGTACTCTCCTGCTGTAGCGTGTGCGAGTGCGAGTGAGACAGCAACGGAGCTGCTGCGGCGGTTGCGACCGGCGACTGCGACTGCGACGTCGACTGCGCCGCCGAGCCGTCACCATTTAAATTGCATAATGCCATAGACATTGTGCTTATAGTTCGACTGCTTTTGTTATGATTTAACTAAATTTTAATATTTATCAAAGTTTACTTTCACTTGTGTTGTTATTTTGCTTGCCTACGTTTTCTATTCATATTTTTATTAGATACTATTGGACGCCATTGTTTATCCTAGGTTTGCACATACTTCATATTTATTTAGCTACTGCGTGTTTATTCGAATTTCTTCTATTATTTATTTAGCCATTTGATTTCAATTTTAATAGCTGCAAGGCTTTATTTATATTTGTGTGGTTTTCTTTTGCAATTCTAATTGAAGTTTGCTTTGACATTTAAAATGTCTGCTATTGATTCAGCTACTTGTTAAATATAAATATTTATTTTTGTAGTTGAGAGTTTATAGTTTTTTTATGTTGTACGTAGTATTTTCAACACCTATTAGCTTTCAAATTTTTTATTTTTTGTAGTTTCTCTAGAATTACCATATACCTTCATCTTTTGGGTTACTTGAGTTTGTTTTTGCTTTCGCATATTTACTATTTTCAATGATATGATTACTTTGAAAGTTTATCATAATTTCAAAGTATTTTATATAACCACAGAAATTGTTTTGTTTGCTTCAAGTACAGATATTTCCATTTCACTTCTGCATTGTTTTGGTTGATTTTAGTTGTATCTTACTACTTAGACTGGACTACAAATCACATGGGATTTTGTTTTCTAAAAAGCATACTTTTAAGGCAAAGTCCAGTCCAATAAATGTTTATTTGTTTGTCGCTATTGAAGATATTTATTCTGCTATAGAAATGGGAAAACGTATTCTTATCACATGAATCTGTGTGCCAAAAAATACAGAAAAAAAAATTGATCGAAACTTTGCCAAAACTTTTGTCACAATAATTAAGAAGCCGAAACAAGGCAAAAATAAACAACATTTTCTACTGAGAAAGAGAGAGACTGAGACAGTGCGAAAGAAAAGAGCTTTTCACCACACTCAGAGAAAAAAAGGCAAAACTGGCGAGAGAATCGAGACCGTAAATTTCAGGTGCAATTGGCTGATAAATGGAACCACCTGCCGACTTGTTAGCAAAATCAAATATTGTATATACATTGTATATACATATTGAGACTAAATAGGGAATTTCAATACGATCAAACCGAAAAGATTAGTATTAAATATGCCAAAAAATCGAAGATAAACGGGCATTCCTTGTGGTTTTGTTTTTTATAGTTACTGTTTTTTTTTTTGAAAGTTTCTTACTTTGAGGTAACACTTTGCATGAAACCCAAATGTCCGAAAACATAAATAGATATTTGATGGCTGTTAATTTTAGCTTGCCCCTGGTTCATTTAATCCGCCTCGTGTCAAAGCACAGATACAAATCTATCTATATCTATATCCCCAGATGTATTGATGCCTGTTCTTTTTGATTTCCCACTAAGTATATAAAAGTATAATTATAGATTAACCTTGACAATGATTCAGAATCGCTTCAGACAGCTTTTCCGTCTTCATTAGCTTGATCAATTTGGAAAATGCATTATTTTCCTCTGGGAAAACGAAAAAGCGAGAGGGGACAAAGCGGTGCAGCGAATAAGAGAGAAAGAGAGAGAGAGCGCTTTTCACCACGACCGGTGTATTTGACACCACAACAACAAGAAGAAGACGAAGAAGAAGAGAACAAAAACAAGAACAAGGCACAATTTGCACTCGCTTCTTCCCTGCATTTCCCTTTCCTTGTCTCAAACTAACTTTTGACGTTTATGCAACGCTTTACACAATAAAACTGACACCTCCACAGGTAGCTAAATTCAGGGCACAAGTGACAAGGGCTTGATTACACTGGCCAACAGGGTTGGCATTTCATTTTGCGAATTTTTCGTCGAAATTTGTTGCTTATTCCTGTTTTTTTTTTTATAGCTGTCTGCTATATGTCTAGCAAATTTATTTAATAAATAATATATTATATTTTTTACCACGGAAAAACGTCGTTTTTGTTTTATTCCAAGTGTAAGTGGAGAGAACTAGACTGATAGTAAGGTACAGTACAGCCTACTCGCCAGGGATCAATGACCATTTGGTAGGCTGCATCTTGGTAAAAAGTTTTGAGAGACAGCTCCAAAGTTTGCCATTTCTAGGCCACAATGACCACGTTGACTGAGCACATACAAAAATAAATAGAAGTATGGGCATATACCTAGATATATAGGCGGTTCTGTGGGCCGCAGTGGAGCGAAGCCTGTCATATTCCTTACATATTCTCGTTATCCTTATTATCCTTGCTATCCCCGATTACTAGCCAAGTGGGTGGTAAGTGTCAAAGCTTATCGGATAGCACTCAAAACTGATGGGCTAAATGGGGATTAGCCGCCGAGAAAACACTTATCAGATACTAATTGCAAAATTGATTTGGCATGGGTTAATTCTCATGAGCCTAGTTTCAAAGTTTGAAGGCGTAGGCAAGATCTAAAATCTATATACTGTAAAAAAAGTAGAAAGTAGTAAATTGCAACTAGATTGCGCTCACTGCCAATTAAGGTAACCAAATGCACTCAAGCTTTCTGAGTATAAAATATGGAATACAATAGAATAATTACAGTGAATAGTCAATAAAGGAATACCTAACATTGACATTTAAATGCATTTTTAATGCTTCAAAATTGGCATGGCGTGCAATCATTTCGACTGGGGAGCTTGGTTTTTTCTGCGCGAATGGAATGGAAACATGGGAAATGCATTTATTGCCATTTCGTTTCATCAGCTTGCCTTTTGGCCATCACACGTGTGTCAAACCAAATCAGTTCTCATGGCTCTGTAGCTTTCATTTGTTTTTTCGATATTTCCTCTGGCTTTTCCTGTGATATGTTTTCCTTTAACCCTTTCGGTTTGGTTTCTGCTGACACTTGGCTGTCTGCACTTAAAATCGCATCATTGGCGATTATCTTTTGCCGCTTTCTGCCTGGCATTTTGTGTTGCGGCGACCTTGACTCGTGCACGAATTGGAAAATGTGTTTTTTCTCATTTTCCATTTTCTGTTTGGTTTTTTGCTGTTTTTTTTTTGTCTTCTTTTCCTTTTTTTTTGTATAGTTTCAGCCGAAGGCCAGGCGTCTCTAAGCTGTTTACAAGCTTATGGCAGCCACAAAAGACAACTGGTTTACGGTGTCAGCTTCTGGTTCCTAATTATGTGAGCCACATAAAAGGGGGCAAGCAAGGGCGGTGGAAAATGTGTGGGGCCGTGGAAAACTGAGAGGCGGCGACATGAGGAAAAATCCAATTTGAGCCACTTGGCTGCTACTTTCTAGCTGCAACATCATCCACAGCAGGCAACCTTGACTGCAACTGCAACTGCAACTACATGCATGTCTCACTGTGTGTGTGTGAGTGGGCTTTCCCTCGCCTGTGTCTGCGTGTGTATGTGTGTGTGTGTCTCAAAGGACATGCCATAGGCTGGCAAAAACAACAAATTGCTTTGGTATTCCGCCTTTTTGGCACACAGCACGTAGCCAAAAGTGCAAATAATAAAATAAATATATAATACACACATGTGCATATACGTTATGCATGTGTTTGTGTGTTTTCCTCTTTTTTTCCCCTATTTTCTTTTTTATTATTGTTGTAGCGTTTTCTTGTGTTTTTGAACAACCGCAGCATGGCGTGACACCAACACCGGTCGATATGCCGCATTCCTCTCTGGCTCTCTCTCCATTTTTCCCATTGCCCCCTCACTTTCCCCGCTCACACTCTCTCCATCTCTCTTCCTCTCTCTTTCTCGTTTTTCGGCTTTCCCCAGAGATGGAGAGAGAGCGGGACAGAGAACCGTGACCCACTGACGCGTTGACCGGCCTACTGTGAATGTGCATATGTGTGTGTGTGTGTGCTGATATATGTAATGCGGAATTTCGGGAAAGTGCATAAAGCATTCGATAATCGATTAGAGAGGAGAATGATGCCTTTTCCGGAAACAGAAAGCAGGATACCGAACCGGATATACCCCTTGCCACACTTCATGTTTGCCGACAAAGGGCAAGAAAGCAATGCGTGTTTTAGATGTAAAAATATACTTAAATAAGTGAAATATACTTTCGGGGGATATTTAAACATTCTGAAGATTCAATTCAAGAATATTTCCTAAACGATTTTTTGCTCTATTTAAAGTCGTAGCAAGTATTTGCATTTAAAATTCCCATCCCAATGTCTTTTATGCAAGTTAAATAATTGGCGAACAAAAAGTCCTTGATCTCAAGAAGTTTTATTAAAACTGAGTACGGATTAAGCTCGGATTAAATGGCATTAAATTCAATTATTAAAAGCTACAATCAGTATTAAGCTTTCATGTGTGTGTGCATATCTTAAGCCCCTGACCACACTAGCTTATGCAATTTCCCAATTTCCATTTTCCATATCCTATATCCCATATCCCATATCAGCGGCCAGATCGGGTGACACGTGGCATGTCATATTGGAATTACATTTCTCACACGAATCCAAAGTCAAAGTCCCTCGTGGGTGGGACCCCCAAGCCCTCGAATCCACCACCCCTTGGCCAAATCTTGGCTGCATTATATTCCCATCAGGGCCAGGGAGGCGGAGTCAAGCCGAATCGAGTTTGAATCAACAAGGTTAGCCCCGAAACCCAGGGGCAAGGCAAGGCAAGGATGTTACCCATAACCATTTCCCACTGCACCATTAGCAATTTTTATACTTCTGTGAAAAAAAGGAACTACAGTCGAACTTATAAGAAATAAGCTAAAAAGTTTCGAATGCTATTTAAAATTTTAACTGACTTCACTAAAAATTCATCTCTTTTTCTTTAACTATATTGTATATTGTTAATACCTAAAAATCTAAAATGGTTTGTCTTCCGCTTTTGGCAGAATTTGGCTTCAATTTCAGAAGCAAAATTATGTGTTTTAGTTCTCTAAATAAAATATATACAAAGTAACATGCTTTAGTACTATAAGATGTTTGTCTTAGGCTCATTTTACTGTAGTTGCTTCTAGATTTTCATTTTTGTTGTAGCGGTCTTACCGATACAAGCTGAACCTACCGCACACATACAGCCGAAAAAAAAACAGGAGCAATGGCGTGACTGGATAATTACTTACTAAACACAATTTTTTCCTGTTGCTGTTGCTTTGTTTGTGCCACCGAATCGAATGCAATTCACACGACATTAAAGTCGCGAAACGCGGAGTTATCGAACCAGTTTTTGTGTGTGTTTAATTTTTCCGGGCATTCCCTGATTCCCAGAATTACTGTGGAAAATTAGAGCATTGACATACACTCGCATATATGTATGTGCATATGTTCATTCAGATGCCGCACAAACAGTAGCACCAAAAACACACATGGGCAAATGGGAAATGCTTTGGCACAGATGTTAGCCTGCCTTTTGTTTATAACGGTATCCTCGGCAGGGCCTCTGTGTCTGTGTGTATCCGTGTTGGCCAAGTGGAGAGAAGTAAGCCAAATCTGACTACAATGCAGAGATGCCTTTTCAAAATATTCAATAGATATCTATATATACAAGAGCTATATTTAAGGCTTCATCACAGGAAAACGTGTCATAATTGGGCTTCCTTTTTAAGAATTTCGGAAATTTGTTCGCTTACTTAAAGAACAACATGAAATTTAAGCTTACAATACGATACAGAAATTCGAGAACGCTCACAATCACTCACAATATTGGGAGTTTTGAAATGCACTTCAAATCTCCAAAGAAAGCTAATGCTGCTTAGCCGGAAGTTGGTTCCACATTGCGTATGCGTTATGAGTGCATCAACAATATGGCTGCCGTATGTAACGGTAATGTTTACACGAGCCAGCACATGTAACGGTACTGCTAAAGGCAAACGCAACAATATAGTTGCTACAACTTTCTTTCTCCTTCTCCCCCCCTCAGTCACTCCCCCCGCTGATCCGCACCAACATTTTAGACAGCCAAGATTTACATATAAGCATGTTTTTCATGTGCCGCAGCGCATTATTGTATTACGAATACGTTATTTCTTGTACTTTTTGGCACCAAACAAACAAAACTTAGAAAAAAATTGGTAACAAACAAAATGGGCAATTTTCGCACTGTTGGTCTTCGATTTTGTTCTGTTTCTGTTTCGCTTTGATGCGCTCGTTTTACAATTATTTATAAATTGTTATTAAATAATCTCGCCCAAATGGTCGCCGACAACGGAACGCGCGCAACGCGAACCGAAGCGTCTGACACGCGAAACACGTAACACCGCAATGAAGACCAGAACTTCCACTGCTCATTCGCTCAGTTGTTCATTCGCCCATTCGGCCATTCGCTCACTTGCTCACTTTCTCACTATCTCAATCCGCAATCGCCGAGCAATACACGACTTTTTTCGGCCTCGCTGCCGAAATCGGAAAATGCAAACTGGCAAAACAGACGAAACTGGCGAACCAGCCAGCCGAAAGCCAAATGGCAAAACAGTGACCAAGGCAAAGGCAGCTAGCTAACTTGGCAAACAGAGCTGAAAAAGTTGGCTATTTAACGAATATCGAAAAGAAGGAAATTAAAGTAAGTGAAAAATATTTATAAAAAAAACTCTATGATTACTTTTCTATTTTCTTTGCTATTGTGCCGGAATAAAATTATTCAAAAATTATTTATATTTAAATGAATTCTGTACAATCTGTTACTCAGCTTGTATTTGAATTGTGTATTTAATTTTTAGTCGAGCACTTAGCTAGTTTGTGGCTAGTAATGGTTGGCAGCTCAGATGGCATAGGAAAATTGGCAAAAGAGACAGCGAGAGAACGCAGAGCGAGGCGAAAGAGCGAAGCGACACTTTTTGGGAGGTGGGCGGTTGGGCGGACTGGTGGGTGGTGAAGGACGATGGGCGGTCGGCGCTGGGTGGGCGGCAGATACGACAAATGCACGTGTTATTTGCAAACTGAAGGAAACAGCAGAGAAACAACAAAACGAGAATAAAGCGTGAGCCACAAGGTCGACAACGAAATACCCTACAAGGAAATATTAATCGTAATTTAGTATTAAAAACCCTTCGTTTTTTCATTTAAATGTACGTGCAAGTGTATCTCTATATTAATGAGAAAATTTTCAAAAGACAATGTTCTCTTAATTATTAAGGCGCTTCAGCTAGCATTTGAATTTTTAAACACTAGGGAAACAGATGCCATCAGAGAAAAGAGGGACAGGGAGAGGGAGAGCCAGCGCGCGCAATTTTGCGAGCAGCGGAGCTTTTTTCGGCTGCTCTCTGTTTTTGTGGTGAATTTTGGCCCAAAACGCACGTGTCCCCGTTTCAAAAAAGCCGCCATTCCCGCCGCCCCCTCTCTACCTGCCCCATATCCTTACTCTCTATCACTCGGTCCTTTGCTCTGTTTCTTCTGGTTTTCCCTATCTCTTTAGTACCCTTCCCTAAAGTATTCTTCTTTTGCGGTTGCAAATTGGCCCGGCATGTTTCTTTATTCTCCAAGTGGGAGTGTTTTTTTTTTTTTATTCGACTTACGGTAGGAAAATTAAAATCTTCTAAAGATACCACCTACTGTTCGTAGGTGGCATGCACGATTCATAAGACCTATTGGAATTATGCCTACGTACTAAAACAAAAACCTCCGCGTGCTCTTCAGTCCTTACTCGCTCACCGGGACTGCCAGTCAAGGTATGACTTCGGTGAGCAGGATGTGAGGCCAGGTCGCACCCCCTGCCTTCAGTGTAGTCCTTGGCGGCTCCTTCTTCCTTTAGTTGATTTTTTACGACGAGCCGGGAACTCTGGAGTAGAATTCTTCGCCCGCCGTCACCCAGGGCGCCAGTTTGGGCTTAGGCATCCACTCTGTTGGCCATCTCGTCTGATCGGACACGCTTCATCATATTGATGATAAGGCTGTGTCCCAGCTCCCAAGCCTCGCTGTTCGCCAGCATGGCCGCGAACAAGCCACTAGGGCTGAGCGGGGTACCTGACAGCGTCTTTAGCTGCTCCCTCTCCGCCGTGAACCTGGAGCAGTGCATTAGCACGTGTTCTGCTGTTTCCTCACCGTCGACGCAGAACAAGCATCGAGCTGACTCTACGTGACGGAACCGGAGTAGGTAGGCCCGGAAGCAGCCATGGTCCGTAAGAAACTGGGTTAGGTGGTAGTCCAAGCATTTGTGCTGGCACTCTGCCCAGACCGTCAACTCAGGGATGAGCTGATGAGTCCACCTCCCCCGACGCGAAGTCTGCCATCTGCTCTGCCATTCACCTGTTAGCCACTCGTGTGCCTCTTGCTTGGAAGCGCCGCTTCGCATTAGACTGAGAGCCTTGATCTCCAGATCAATTGGCGGCAGGCCTGCCAGGGCTAGCGCCGCGTCCTCGGATATGGTCCTGAAACCTCTAATGAGCCTGAGGGCCATTGACCGTAGCACCGAACGAGCTCCTTTCAGGTATGAGCCCCTGCTAGTGGCATTGCTCCAGATTGGTGCAGCGTATAGCAGAGAAGCCTTTGCTACTGACACCAGCAGTTTCCTGGCCGGGTGTCTTGGGCCACCGACGTTGGGCATCAGCCTGGCCAACGAAGAGGCTGTGACTGCTGCCTTCTTGCTGGCGTAGCTCGCGTGGTCCTTGAACGATAGCCTGCGATCTATCATTACTCCTAGGTACTTTAGGGACTCTTGAGAGGTCACCTGTGTTCCATTGACGGAGACCAGCATGTTCTCCACCTTTTTCCTGCTGCTGAGAAGGACTGCTTCGGTCTTGTGAGCCGCTATTGCTAGCCCGGCTTTCTCGAGCCACATAATGGCAGCACCGATCGTAGAGTTGCATTTGTCCTCCAACCCTGCGATTGTTTTGGAGACGGCTGTGATTGCCACATCGTCAGCAAAACAGTGCAGCTCTACTCCTACGGGCCTGTTGATGCCCAAGATCCCATCGTACATAATGTTCCATAGAATTGGTCCAAGTACCGATCCTTGGGGAACACCTGCCGAAACTCGGTATCTTTTTGGGCCATCTTCAGTATCGTACCATAGAACCCGGTCCCTAAAGTAGCTGCCAACGACTATCCTTAGGTACTCCGGGATCCCCATGCGGTTCATGGCTGCGAGTATTACGGGCCATCTGGCGGTGTTGAATGCGTTCCTTACGTCCAGAGTCACTATAGCGCAGTATTCCTTCCTGCCCCCTAACCATCTATCACCAGATAGAGCGGTCTTGGCGATGATACTAACGGCCGAAAGAGCGTCCAGTGTGCTCTTTCCTTTCCGAAAGCCAAGTGGGAGTGTGGAAAAGCCAGTGTGCTTATGCGTGTGTGTGTGTGTGTTTGTTGAAATCTTGCGGGTGTATATGTGTGTTGGTATGAGTGGAGTGTGTTTCTGTGTCCTGCATTCGTGTGTGAGTGTGCTTGTAGTAGTACTACAGATGGATGGAAATGCGTGTTTTTTACGAGATTGCCTTTTCGGCTTATGCTCTGGGGCCTACATGGCCTTTCCTTCTGGTAAAATGCATATATGTATGTACTCTCGTTTATATGCTGCACACACGTGCATATATATGTTTTTCGCTCACACATAAAAACCCTATAAGTACTCATATTTAAAGTTCCTCAGGACCACAGACTCCAGAGTAACTGGCTGCCCGCTTAAGTAGGCAATATAAATTCACTTTGAGTGCAACCAAATTCGTGTAGTGAATCATAAGCAGAAAGAGTATATTTTAAAAAGGCCCACGTATAACAAAATAATTCTTTTTTAATAACAAAGCTAAAATAAATATAAGTTGATTTTTATAATTCCGGACTTAGCTTCTTAAATAAAAAAAATATCTAAACACTGATTCGAAAACCTTTTGTGACGGAAGCTAGCTTTTAATAAAAGTGCATCGAAACACTCTCAATGCCCCATTATAAGCCACCCTTTCTCGATCGAAATAAATGGCCAAGGACTGCGGCTAATGCATTGGCCTGGGAACCGGGCTGGAACGAATCCAAATATTGCACAAATGGCGCAGGAGTAATAATGAATAATGGATAAGTGCAAAGAAGTCACTTGCCAAAGGCCATAACAAACACATATGTGGGCTATATAAAATATGAATCTAACTGCATGGGAATATTAAATTACACTTTACGCAGAAGCCCGTAGCAATTAAAAGGCACTTACTCACGGCAATTGATTGCGTTTCGGATTTCGCTTTTGCACATAAATGTAGGATGATGTTCCGGTTAAATGCCTCAATTTCGATCCGATTGCCGGAACAGCGGACTGCAGACTGCAGGCTGTGCCAAATCAAATATAATAAAACCCCGGTTCTCCTGGCTACAAACTCTCGGAAATGCACCTGTGCGCTGGTGGGTTTTACCTGGCAGGTCGATTAATGACTTTGCCTTAATGAAAAATTAACCATTTTAATTTGAGGCCAACGCAGAAGCATGATATTTGCTAATTTTCCCATCAAGTTTAAGGAGCGTAAAGTGCTCGTATAGTAATTACGTTAGAATAGAAGCCGCGGCGTTTAAATCAAGTTACTGCAGAATTTCAATTAAAAGTTAACCTGGATTTCATGATCTTTTTATAGGCTTTTCACTTTTCTTTTTGGTTTTTAACATATACATATGTTCATATTCAATTTAGTTAATTGAAATATTGTATAGTATTGTATAGTATGGAATTGCTAACACAGATTTCATTTGAAATGCATTTTTTTTGTGATGCACCTCGCCCACTGCACGTGGGCGCCATCTGTAGCATGCAAATGCAACTGCCTGCTGTATTACATGGCGTATACTTGATATGCCTCGCTTTTTACATGACACTTACACGGATTCTACATGCAACTTCCGTAGCATACTTTTCAGGGTTAAGTGCACTACTCAGATTTGTTTCGAACTTTTTGCAAAAAGTTTCTGTGAATGCCCCTTTGTTGTTATTTAATTGTATGAGTCATAAAAACAATTGTGGCACGAAAATCACTCATTTCACTTGGACGAGGAAAAAGCTTCTGAAAGAGGTACAAGAAGAAAATAAAAAAGGTGGCCTGACTTAATGCCGCGAAACGCAGTTCAAGCAATGTTAGGAAAATGCAAATAATCCGATTCTGTATAATTGCACACTTTTACCGAGAACACTTAATAAGATGCGCCAGAGGATACATTAAAATTTTCTGGGAAAACAGTTCGAGTTCATTTAAGTTACTTCTTTAATATTCCTTTCATTTCCTCTGCTAAAATTTTTACTTATTAAATACCAAACCAAATAAATGCAAATATATATTAAACAGGTGTTATTTTTTAATAAATTAATCACTTTTCATAGAGTTCATGATTTTGTATTCTTCAGCTCATAAAATCGAGCCATAAAAACGGTTTAATAGAGTGATACCCTTATCGCTTTATTTACTGCCTTTCCACGCCGACAATCCCGTCAATGGACCATATTCAGTTAAATTTCATAGGAATGGGGACATTTTACACGATGTTGATCAAATTTAATACGCTCTTTTATTACGGTACACTTTGTATGTGATGTTCGTCTGGCTTTCATTGATTTTGGAGTGCGAAATCAGGCCACACAAGAATTTTGCAAGAACAAGGGACTTTAAAGTTGGACAATGGCTGCCTCGGACAATTTTTGACTTATGCATAGCAGGGCAAGGGATTTTTGCTTTGTCGTTCTTGCCATCTATAAAACTGGTTGGTGTGGTGTACAGTGTAGTTGGCTTTTATATCACTCTTATAATTAAAATACATATACTTTGTGGCTAGTTAGATATTACTCACATGATGCGGTGGTAGGCATCGAGCTGGTTGTGCGCACAGGTCACGGACTGCTCGGATTCGGTGGAATCATCGCGCAGCGTTGCAACGCCGAGCGGCAGAATCGGTATGATCGCAGCTGTGGCAGCTGCGGCCGTTGCCGGCGGCCCCGCCAATGTCGCCGATTGTCCCGCTCCCGCTCCTGCTACTGCAACCGCTACCGCTGTCCCGCTTCCAGGTACCGCTGCTGCCGCTGCTCTGCCCGCCCCGACTGCGCTGCCAGGGAAGGTCTGCTGCGTGGAGGATGATGATGTCGTACTATCGAGCTCCTGTGCAAAGTGAGTTCCCAAAGAAAGTATATTTAGCTAAGCGGATCATCATTGAAAAGGTGGACAAAAGCGGTGTTTCAAAGGATCTAAGATAGGAGGTTCCTTGAGTTTCTTAAGCTACAAGGAAAAATATAACGTTTATTTAAAAGAAATGCAATCACCCAATCATAAATGAAGATAGCTTATCAAAAACATTTATAAATAAATTCAATTGAACTAAATCTATAAAATAAATAAAATTCATGCCAATAGAAGAAGTTTGAAGGCTTTAACGGGCTCTTTTGTCCACCTTCCGGTCATGGAAAAGTTGCAGCTGGCAGGTGCGAATGGTATGGATGGGTGGGCGTGGGTTCTAAAAAGGGTTGAGGCAGTGGGGGATTTTAGTGGTGGTTAGTGATGGAAAACCTTGATCTCGCCGGTTTCCGGCTGCGAGAATCGCTTCCGTTCGTAGAAGATCTCCCGCTCGATGGAGCGACTCCGGAAGGCGGGGGGCAGCGATCGTTTGGGGGGAGGTGTCTGCAACTTTGGGGTCACGGGTGTGTTGCTGCTGCCGCTGCCCGTTGACTGTTGTTGCTGCTGCTGTTGCTGCTGCTGCAGATGCTGTTGCTGCAGATGCAAGTGCTGCCGCTGCTGCTGCTGCTGCGAATGGGGATGTGTCTGGTGGGCGGCGGCTGCGCTGGACGAGGTGGGCGGACTTTTCTCGCTGGACTGCTGCTGATCGCGATGCTGCTGCTGCAGATGCTCGCGCTGCTGCTGGTGCTGCTGATGCTGCTGCTCGCGGTGCTGCTGCAGTTGCTGCTGCTGCTGGCGCTGCTGCTGCTGCTCGTCCCGCTTCTGCTGGCGGCGTATCTCAAAGTCCAGCAGACGGGCCTCGCGTTGCTCCTTGTCGCGCTGTTTGCATGCAATTGTCGCAAAGTGCATTCTTACTATCAGGTTTAATGGATTATCGCATGGCCATCGTTATTATTGCTGTTGCATTTTCAATTACTGCTTCATTTAGATTTGCTTTCTTTTCTTATCTATACTTTTTTTATAATTTTTCTTGGTATTTTTTTCTCTTTTTTTTTTTGAGGGATTACATTGGCTTTATCAAATTGTTAATTTGTTTGCACGCGCGGTAGACACACACACGCACACCGAATTGGCCGCGACAGAAAGAGATAGGGAGAAGGCAGACAGAGAGAGGCACACACACACACACTCACCTTGTAGTTGATAGCGTCCTGCTCTTCCTTTTTCGCCTCGCGCTCGTTTCGCTGTCGATCGCGCTGCTTCTCTTCGTCGGTCTGCGAGTTCTTGCTGTCTATATAATTTAAGGAAAGTGTTAAAAAAATATTAACAAACAAGGGAAATAATAGTAAATTAATAAAAAAGCAAGGTAATGGATCAACGATAAAGAACACATCAAAAAATATTCAATCAAAAGAAGAAAGCATGACAGAGAAAATGTATAAACAGATGTTAAATAAACATAAATGTTAGAAATATATGAGGAACATAGAAATAATCCAAGAAATCCATAAGAATAGAAAGAGAGAGAGAGACGGGGGAGAGAAAGAGGCCATGTTCAAACTGTTTCAATCAATTCTCATTATTGTATTTCAATTTGCAATTATTTTACTGTCATCCTCTACTCAAGCACTAAACATGCAAGTTGAAAAGTGCTAAATGGTCGGATAAAACAACTTGCAGCATGCATATCTACAGCTCGCACTCTTATACACACGCACACACACGCTCTCAACTACAAATATATGTCTTTATATATAAATATATATATATACACAGTTCAAGGCCACGCCCCCCTACTTACGCTGCTCCCCATCGCGCCCACCACGCACTGCCATCAAATAGCGACTCAGCCGAGGCGGTGTCATACTAATTCGCACCTTTCGACAGGTGAATAGCCCACACGGAATCAACAGTCGTCAGTTGCGGCCGAAGAGCCAGGCGAAACTGACACTGAGCACCAACATGCGGCCCACTAAAAACATAAAGCTAAACACTGAATCCAAAACACTAAACACAACCAAAGTTGACCGCGGCCCAATTAGTGTCATCTTCTCGGGAGGATTAATGCCCAGCTGCGAGTGTTCGCGGCAACCAGACAGATATGCATTCTGCGGTAGTGTGACCAAGTCACGCACGTAATTTGGAATTGCGGTGGGCACACTGCTTGCATTAAAGTTACTTCACAGTCAATATCAATTTCAATATCTACACATCAACACGATTGCCATTTGTTTGCATTTTTGTATTTCTCACGTTCGTTAATTATTTGACTTATTTATAATGGTGTTTTTCCTCGTTTTATTATTTTTTTCGGAGCATTCCCACTTTGAGGAGCGGTCTCTACTCGACTAACACTCAACATTTGGTTTGCTGCCAGTCGTTTTGCTTTCCTCGTGCATTTATGCTTCCCATGAATATTTGAGCTTTGAGCTTTGGCCTTGGCTTCAACCGATTCAACCCACCACAAGAGCACAAGAGCACAAGTGCGTCACAAGCGGTGAGTAAACACTTATTTGAGTCACTGTGTTGTGGTGGATTAAAATTGATCATAGGAAAGTAAAAATTGAAAGCGAATTTTTTAAGTTATATTTAAAGCCATTATTTTTCAGTTATTTACCTATGTGTGTAAAACATAATTTTCTACGCAAAAAGGAGAAAACCGGCTTACTTTCCATAACATAGTTTTTAGCCCCAAGCCTTGGCAAATACTCACATCGCCGTTACACAGTTTACTCATTTTATATTCTAGTTATCTGTTTAACCTTTTCGCAAGCTTCAAGCGTATGCAATTATCTCGTTCTACCCTTTTGATGACTTCAAAGAGGCCCGAGTGCCGCTAGTTGGGCGCCACAAGCTTACACCTGGCCCACCTTTGACCCCGTTCCATTCACAAACTACTTGCACACATACACACAGACGCATCAGGGTCTTCATTTTGTAGTATCATCATCGTAGTGTCATTATTATTATCATCATCAAAGCTCTACGAAAAATGCGAAAACAAAAACCAACCGAAAAATGTAAGACAACTAAGGGGAAACAAGGAACGTGGAACGAAACGAACTACACGTAACGTAACGGAACAACCAACGGAACGGAATAACGGAACTCGCTATGTAGGGGGGGCTTATTGTATTTGGTTTCATTTGGTCTATGGGGTTTCTAATGGGGATCTGTTTGTGGCCTAATGGTTTCTATTTCCATTAAGCCAACACTACGAGACCAGAGAGAGACAAAGACAGAGAGAGAGAGAGAGACGGAGAGAGGCGGGTAGTGTGAGACAGAAAGAGAAAGAAATTCTTCCTTACCTCAATGTGGTTTTTTTCTGATGTTGTACTTGTGGTGATGATGTTGTTCTTGTTGTTTCGAATTTGATTTTGATTATATTTTAGTAACGATTCTTGTCGAATTTGGCAATAGATTACACGCGATCGCGACGCGTACCGAAACGATTGGAATGGAATTAGTACCGTTAGGTGAGTGCGGTGTGTCTGAGTGTGTCTTTTAGGAAAGAGATAGACATATAGGCAGATAGAAAGAGAGGAGAGACTGAAAGGGAGAGATCTCCGTTTTCGATTTGATTCTGTAATTTCTTATTTTTGTATTCTTTCGCTTGTAATTCGTATTTGTTAGACTTGATTCCTTAGTTTTATGATTCCTTTTTTATTGTGTGTTGAACATAGAAGACAATACAATCAAAGAAGAGCAAAGAAAAGAAGTACAAAAAATAAATCTTCAATTATTTCGTACTTAAATCGGAACTAAATCTTATGTTTATTGATTGGGGAGAGCCAATAGACATCGTTTTAAGTATTTTAATACAATAAAAGAAGTTTGGCCTGCCCCAAAATAAAATCTATTTATATGGACTATCGAATGATAGAAAACCAAGGAAAATCTGGGATTATTATCCTCCAATTTATCCTTTAAGCCGGATTACCTCTCTCTTTGGCTCTGGTTTTCTGGGCCTTGACTACAGTTACGCTATATTATAATATATTTGGTATGTGGAAAAATATATGGATATACCTATGTTATATTAAGAACAGAAGGGTATGGTTATCATCGACTATATATGTAAAGAGCGAGATACTTTATGTGGCTTTCACATCTAAGAGGAGTCACTTAACAAACGTACCACATACAGACATACGTACAGACAAGATACATATATATGTTAAATACAGATAGATATACAGAGAGAGGACTCACAGGATGGCCTAGTCATACAAAAAAGAAGTGGAACCAAAGAACAAACGATTATCGCACTCCCTATAGACTATACACGGGCTATATATGAATGTATTATCATCGCTTTCGGTTATATCGATCAATCAGATTACATAGACATCGAGGGACGAACAACACAAACGAAGTGGGGATCGGTATTGTTTTGTTTTTTCTTTGTTTTGGGGGGAGGAATGGGAGGTATTACGAATAGTAATATTGGAGGGTCCAAGGTGCTGCCCCGCATGCGCAACCCGTAAGACTCACTTGAGGAACCGCCGCCAGCGCCCGGTGGCGGGTAGGAAAACCAAAATTGATGGGCCAGTTTGGAGTGGGGCCCAACCGAGGGGCTGTCTGGAAAGAGGACGTGGTATAGGTTAGTCAGTGTTCAATATGCAGTGTTCAACGCTGGAGGATCAAACGGATTCGTCACCAAAAAAGGTGTTTACACTCTGCACTCTTTTTCTCTAATCATAACTTTTGAAAAGGTCAAATCTCCGTGATCCTCCATAACCGAAACCATGCGAATTCCTATTCCTCGGTGGAATACTCACCGATAAACAAGTCCTGTTGCTTGCACTTGTGTGCGTGAGCCTGTGGAAGGACCTCAGTGGTTTTTCAGTTGTCCAGTTTTCCAGTTGTACTGTTTTCCAGTCTATGACTAGGCACGTGCGTTGAATTGAGTGAGGCTGGGTCCGACTGGGAATGGATGGTTCCAATTGTATTGCCAGATGGCCAAATACCCAGATAGCCAAATAGCCAAATAGAGAAGCGCCGAGGGCGTGTCAGTGGTTCATTTCGGCGCTTGGGGAATTTACCGAGCAACACGGCGATGGTCACCCGCTGGCCCAATGGTTTACTAATGGGAGCCGGAAAAAACACACAACAAACAAATTAGAGTCGTACGCAAATTGGGGCCATCAACTTACTGACTTGTAGTCAACCGTGTGGCAAGTAATCAACCTAACCTACGCATACACACACAAACACAGTCGCATACACTGTGAATAATAAAGTACAGCTAGTACTTAATTTACATGTTCCCCTGTTGAATTGCCATAGAAAAGAATATATATAGCCACTGTTCCTGAGATCTATGGAAAATCAAACTAACTTTCTGATTGATATAATAGGTATAAAAAAGGCACTTAAAAATATAAGATATGTGTTTTGTTCATTTTGTGGAGTGTAAGGATAGGCATTAGCAACCGCAAAATGCCGAATTGCTGTGGCAAGCAAATCTGGTTAACCATGGCAAATCAAATCGAATGGCATTACATCAGCGAGAGCCACTCGAGGGTTAAGTGGCTGGCTGCATGGGTTAATGGGGGTAGAAGAGGACTCGGAGCAGCTTTTATGCCATCTGTATGGGCTTAGGCACCAGCATGTGAAAATGGGTCAAAAACGTGACTCTTTGGCGATAAGAAAGCGGTGGGTGGGTGGAGCTGGGCGTGGGAAATGTGGACAAAAGGCGGTTTTAAAAAGTGGGCGAAGTAGTATGCCCCAAGGGGCGGGGCGGTCCTAACCTTTCCAACACAAAAGGATACCACCAAATGACACTGTTTTCAGTTAGGCATTTGCCGTTTCGTTTAATTTTTACAACCAGATAAATGGATGCTTTTTAATTTGTTCTTTTTTTGTGTAGATTTCATTGGCTTATGTTCGAGCTAATTAACCGGTTTATCATAATTATCTCGTTATTAATTAGTGTTTATATATATTTGATTGTACTATAAGCTTATCTTCAAAGATTTGGATACAGCAGGAAACTTATGATATTTTTTTTTGTAAAAGAACAAGTAATTTGTATATTTTGTTTAAGGTTTTCGCTGAATTCATATCATTTCACTAAGATCTATTCCATATATTAATGCTTCTCTGCTAATTTCATTTTCCTTCTATGATTTAATGAATTTTCAAGAACATGTGTGGTTTTACTCTCCATATTTGGGTCACTTTATCAGCGGAAGTTCTCCTTTTGTCATCGCTTCAACTTTGCCATTTGAGCATCCTTTTTTACCCGAGTATTTCTAATCGGTTTATTTTGTATTTTATAATTTTTATTACGCCTTGTTTTGTTTTCTAATTTAATTAATCCGGTAAGAGTGCTTTTGTGTTAGCTGGTACAACAACCATTATGAAATTTTATTGCTTGCCATCTACTCACACAGTCACACACACACACAAACACTCGGAAAAAAACAACAACAACTGGGCCTAGAGGGCAAAACCAACAACACACACGTTAATGTGAGTGAGCGCGGGGGGAGCGGGGAGGTCCTGTTGCGACCCAAAAGGGAAAGCAACTGTTAATTAATGCTATTGTGAATTTTTACGCACTATATTTCTCTTTTCTCGCACAACAACAAAAAAAACTAGGAACACACACACTGGCAAACAAAGTGGGCAACAAACAGGAGCACAGAGAGAGTGAGATTGAGAGGGATAGCGGAGGAAGAGAGTGAGAAATTCGCAATTTGGCACACTGCGAATTACCGTTGTGCCACTCACTGCTCCTGCTGCCGCTGCGTTTTGGTTTATTTCCTGTCATGCCACTGCCAAAATCAGGACACGTTACTAATGCGTAAAACGCTGGCAAAAAATCCAACGAAAAAAATATGAAATCAACATGAAAATTGAAACGCAATCAGAGCAGAGTGGAAATGCAGGAAAAGCGTGAAAAACGAAATAGGACTCAACTCGACGGAGGCGGCGCCCTTGCAACTGCTTGCTGCTCTGCTTGCGACTGCCTGCGACTGCGACTGTGGCTGCTGCTTGCGCGTTTGCGACTGCTGCGGCTCCTCTGCTGCGGCTTCTGCGGCGGCTTCTGCTGCTGCTGTTGCGTCGGCTCCCTTCGCCAAATGCGAGTGCGTGCGATGGCGACGAGGGACGCGGAGCAGGACGAGCAGGAAGCTGCGCCGGAGGTGCAAGCCGACCAGAGCGGCCCCACATGATTAAAAAGCTAACGGGGAGCGTCGCAGGACATCTGCAGAGAGCGCATGCTGCCGCCAGAGAGAACGAGAGAGAAAGCTTCTGCCCACAGAGAGACATTTGGAAGGCAGTGTTGGCCGTTCGAATGTAAGGATTAAAGCTCTGTCTAGCTTGAAAACTTCCTTTCTATAAATCAGCTGGATTCTGATTGCTTTCGTTACTAGTCATGCACCAAGTTTAACCAAGTTTTAATAAATTAACACATCCCATTTCAGCTTTCTTCGATTGTATGTCCAAACACAATCAGTTTTATGCCATAACACTAGTAATACAAGGTGTGTTCCAAAGTAAACAGGACTTTTTGAATCTAGCGCCCTCTAGTGGCGTCATCCTTATGTCGACTAGTGCGTTAGAATCTGCTATCCTTCATTGACTTCCAGTAAATATTTCATAACATTCCATCTATTAGAAGTGAAGTTATTGCGTTTTAAGTGTCAGTACTTTTTTGTCATCGGTGCGAAAATGAGCTTCGAGCAAAGAGCCACCAAATAAATTTTGTTTTAAAATTGGTAAAACTTTCACCGAAACGATTCAATTGATGAAACAAGTTTATGGCGATGATTGCTTATCCCGTAGCAGAGTGCACGAGTGGTTTCAACGTTTTCAAAGTGGTCGTGAGGAAATAAATGACGGACGAGCCGAAACCCAAAAAATCGCGCCTGGAGAAGTCAAAAGTGAAGACAATGCTGATTTGTTTTTATGATTCCAAGGGTATTGTCCACAAAGAATTTGTTCCACACGGACAAAACGTTAATGCGGTATTCTACCTTGGAGTTTTGAAGCGTTAGGTGCGTCGTATTCGACGTGTTCGGCCCGAATATCGCGAAGATGGAAGTTGGCGTTTGTTGCACGATAATGCGCCGTCTCATCGATCGACGCTTGTGACCGATTATTTGACCAAAAATCACATTTTAACGATCAACCACTCCCCGTATTCACCTGATATGGCACCGTGCGACTTCTACCTTTTCGGAAAAATGCATTTGCCGATGAAAGGAAAGCGTTATGCAGACGTGGAGGCCATTCAAAAGGCGTGCACCGGCATACTAGCGGCCATACCGGGCAACGAGCTAAAACACTCGTTCGACAAACTTTTGGACCGTGCAAAAAGCTGTATTGAAGCAGGAGGAGACTATTTTGAATAAAATTAATTGATTTTGCCGATAAAACCATTTGTTCTGTCTATTTTTTAAAAGTCCTGTTTACTTTGGAACGCACCTTGTAATAGTCCAAATATGGAATGTGAGGCCTTGTTGAGCTCGTAATTAAATTTCCAATCAAACTGTGTTCAAAAATGCAAATTATATTTTTTCGCCATTTTTTGCAAATTTTTATGATGTTACCCTTTACAAAAAATGCAAAAATTGACCCAAAAATTAATTTTCCTAAATTCTTCAAAAAGTGATAGGGATCGTAATTTGCTGCTCAAAACAGTTCAGTTATTCTTTCGTCTGTATGACAATTTTCACCGAAGTTATGATGAAAATTCCGTTTGTAAATATCAAGTTTTTGGCAAAAGCCGTTTTTCCGAATTTCGGACATCAATTAGTCAGTTTTTTTGCCACAACTTTAAAAATAATAGCCTGAATATAGAATGTTATACCTCGTTGAGCTCGTAATTTAATTTCCAATCAAACTGTGTTCAAAAATGCAAATTCTATTTTTTGGCCATTTTTTGCAAATTTTGATGATGATACCCCTTACAAAAAATGCGAAAATGGACTCAAAAATTTTTTTCCTTTATTCTTCAACAAGTGATGGGCATGTTTGGCTTTGGTAATAAGCTCAAAACTTTTGTTCTTTCCTCTTTATGATTATTTTTAGCAAAGTTGCGTATTAAATGTCCATCAAGGTAAATAATGAAAAATAAATAGCGAAATTAGAGCGTATTTAACAGCTTTGGTATCTGTCGCTAGACAATTTATTTTAAAAATAAGCTTTTCGAAGCTCCATCGTTCGTGAAAGCTTTATGGATGCTAATAAAAACGAAAAAGACACGATCGGAGATGAATAGAATACCAAAGTGCATTTATAATTTTTTATATGTGTTGGCATTATTTATAAAAGTATCTTTACTTATGGGATGCTCCTTTTTTCATGCGTTCACAAATTATCTGTTTGCCAAAAAAAAACATACACTTTGTCGAATGGTCAATATAATTTTTATCGATAAGAAACCTTAAATAAGGCCAAAATAAATATTATTATTAGTGCAAAGGGTATAAATACTTCAGATTGGATTCCTAGTTTTATGTTTATGTATGTATGATTGTTTTCACGTTTATCTGCACTTCTATATCTTCTTATTTGTGTGTGTTATTTTAGGGGGCACGTTGGCTAGACTCAAAGTTAGATAATGTCCGTATCAGCGGAGATAAGCCCCGAAAATTTGTATCGCAAATTGCTAATTTGGGCAAAAGGCCGAAATTGTAGAGTCCGAAAATGGAATACTAAACCGTGTCATTTGGAAACTCAAATTTCACCTATCAGCGAATAGGACGAATATCACGAACTATTTGGATGTCAGTATTTTCGCACACGCACTCGCCGACTCACGCGATAAGGTTAAATATAGTACGGTTCTGAGTGCACACATCCTTACATAAACAATTTGCCACTCAGAGAAAATAACTGACATTTATTTGGCAAACACAACTACATACATATGTTTCTTGGGACGAATTCTAATGATCGTGTATACGAAATTTACCTGATATTTGTTGTTTTACAGCAAGAGTTAGAGTTATTTTTGAAAAATTGCTTGTGATTTTATGACTGCAACATGCATTAGAAGAAGTTTTTAGAAGTTTTTTTCAGTGTATGCGCATCTTAGCATGCATATCAACGAACTCTCTGAGAACTGTGTTCAATTATTTTGCAGCGGCGAACGAATGCAATTATTTTCCCCCACACCCTTTCATTCATCCGCCGTATTTTTCACTCTCTTCGCCTTCATTTCAATCGGTTTGTTGAACTTTGTCTATTGGACAGGCGAAAGAAAAATAATCCGACTATTCCCGAATTTTCCAAATCAAAAACTCAAATCTCAAGCCGCTCTTATCGCACCTTTTTTTCGTTCCACGCTTCAATCGGTGACCTTGAAAAATGCTGATAAACATAAAAACAGAGACCCCAAAAACCGAATAAAGTAGAAACAGAACCAAACAAAGTCTGTGTTTGGAATCAAAACAAAAAAAACAGAGAGCATATGGTACATGTATATTGGGGAGTGCTTGTGTATTTGTGTAGAACTCGTTTTTTAAATGCGTCGTGCGTTTATTTGCGCTTCTCTTATACAAATATATATAAACAAAATTCATAAATTCATAAAATGTATAAACTGTAGTCTTTAGCTCTAAATACAAATTAAATACGTACAAAATGCTTAGCTTAATTATATCGAAAGAAACACTGTGTAAATGGGCAACAAAAAAATTAATGAAACATGTGCTTAGGTTAGGTTAAATAATAACAACACAGAAAAAAATTGGGCTGCGTTTGGACCTGATATTAAATTATCAAATGATTGCTTATGTATGCATATTTACTTCCTGATGCAATGATGCATTTAAATTAATTTAAAATAATGTCTGATCGTCTATTCACATTAACTAAATACGCTGTTTTGCAAATATCAGATATTAATTAAGAAATTTGGTATTAATATATAGTTTTATGTGTAACCTTTAAATTCAGATCCATTTTTATAGAAAAATATGAGTAGCAGCACAGAAAAAATGGTTTGATGGTTTGCTTGGATGGGATGTAAACGAATTCAAAACTTTGTTCTGTGATTTCTATGATTATTTCCCGTTTCAATTGGCTCGCCAAGTGCGTCCTCTATTGAAGTGGCTGATTACAGGTGATGGCTGATTGTTTGGATTGATGGGTCACCTCCATGATTTTGGGGCTACTCTCTGTCGGCGGGGTTTGTTGGCTCCTTGCCGGAGTTCTTGCACTGCAAACAATAGCGATAGGATACCGGCTCCGGTGGCTTGTTAACCCCTATGTTGACCTGGGTGGCCGCTGCCGCCGCTCCGCCCACGGAATCGAAGGGATTCGGCTTACTGTCCACGGGACTGATGGGGAAGTGCTGCCAGTGGGGGCAGGGCATCTGCTTGGGCGGATGGATGGGGAACGGCATTTTCACACTTGTTTTTTCTTGCACTGGTTGAGGTTTAAAGTTGGCCAAAGAAGCTATATTTTGTATCTTAAATCTGTATCTATATCTGTAGTTGTATCTGTGTTGTGTTTGTATCTCTATCTGCAACTGCAACTGGAGCGACTGCCGCTCTGTTCGGAGTCTCAATGCGAACTGTGCGGATTGCTAGAAGCGACGCCGCAACGTCAACGACCAAAACAAAAAACAAAAACAAGCCAAGCACAAAGAGTAGAACCTTCTCAGACGAGTGAGGCGACCGGCAAATACCCTGCAATAGAAAAGTATATCAGTATCAAGTGGAGGATAAATAACAATTAAATTCTATTTGTAATTTTTAAGTTCAGTTGATATATAAAAGTTTTCAGTTAGTAGTAAGAACTTAAGTCGCATTTTTGTGGTTCATTTTATTTTTAGAATAATACATTTTAAATTGTTTGAACTTTTTAGGTTGGTAAATATTGGCTTATAAACCTTTACCCGACCACTTGTGTGACTTTTTTAAAAACCTAGGGTATGCCAACAACTTGGAGCTACAACAACAGTGTCATCCACGGCATTGCCATGCAGCGCGCACGCACACACCCTCAGCTGGTCTGGTCTGGCGGGCTCGTCTAGTCTACTCGACAAAGAAGAGCGAATGAGAGGGAAAACGACCGGTCTGATACGGTACACTGAGAGAAACGCCAAGCTAGTATGTGCTTAATCACTTTTAATGCGACACAATTTACAGTGTCGGCAAACCCAAGACTGCAGTCTTAACCCCATGTAATGGTAAAATCTCTTCTTCTCAGAGAGGTCCTCTTATATTTCTTTGGGTGTACTCTCTCGCACGCTTGTTTTCGCATTTTTTTGGAAGTGGGCGGTGGGTGGCGAATGCAATCGCCAGTTGGCACTCCTCCATTTTATCGTTATGCTTTGTTCGCATTCGATTCCCCGTTTTACTGCCCCTTCTGAGGATCTTATGCTGGCAAAATTTGGACTTTGCACGACAATCGAATGTTAACCCATTACGTTAAAAAATACATTATAAATATCCCTTTGAAAAATTTAGAAAACTCTTTCCGAAAGCAATACATTTTATTAGCTTCGCATTTGGATACGTATCTACATATAGCTAAAGATTGTTTCTTGAACAATCATGATTCAAGGGGTTAATCGAAGTGGCTGGAAGGGTGGATATGTCGCGACGAACTCCCTTTCCGGGTTCTCGAATCGCCGGCGAATGTTGTTAACCTCACATTGTGCTTTGTGTTCGCCTTTTGTGCAAGTTTCTTCATCAAGTATACGCACATTCGGTTTAAGTGGGCTGCTCATTAATTGAGCTCGACAACTGCTCGCTCGTGAAGTGGCTTATGTGGCAGATACATAAATATATCTGAAAGTGGAATCACCGGGTTATGGGGGGCACTCGTTTATAGTCGGACAAACTATCAATGAGCTATCAATGTGCTGCGAGATTAAAATATTTACACAAAGAAAGAGCTGAATAAGCAGGGAATTTCCAACACTACGTATGAGTGTAGTATAAGAATATATATAAGAATAGAATAAGAATATATATGTATTTTCAAACCCCTTTTTGAAGCGTTTGAATACCGTATGAACTAAATAAATAACGCACAGTTATAAGTTAATTATTAGATCTTTATTAAACTTATGATTTAGGCAAAATACACGTGACATCCTCAGCAGCTCAGGGACTGCCGTTGATGAATGTATTGTGTCTGATGCATTTACAAACTGCCATTCGAATCTGTGTGTTCGGCATTATAATCGGATATATTATATATCTCGCTATTGGCCTCAATTCTAATTTGATCTAAACAAAAAAAGGTTTTGCTCTAGACACTAAATTTATGCTTAGTTAGTATCGAATTCATTCTTTTCTTCCTATTCTTTTTAAGCATTTAGCTCGTTTAACTTTTGTTAGCTTGGATTTATTAGATTTCTTCATTTATCGGTGTAATTAAATTTGATATTATTTTATTTTGTTAAAATGTTTCTTTAAAATTCTTTTGTTTTACATTAGGGTCTTAGCTTATGTTTTATGTTATTTTACGTTTGTTAAATCACTTTACACAGAACAAGCTGCGTATGTTACAAAAAAAAAAAACAATTAAATAACTTCTATATTCCTTTTATCATGCGATCCTTGTGGCTTAGACTATGGATTACAGTTATAAATAGAATTATAAATATGTTTACTGTTGGTATTATTATTATAAAAAACCTTTACAGTTGTTAAAAATTAAATTACCATTCGCTCGGCACGTTCCATCGTATCATTAATTTATTTTAACAATTGCCTACGTTTTATTTGATTTAATTAAATACAAATATATATTTATTTATTTACTGTATATATATTCATTTGCGTTCTTTTCGCTTGATGTTCTTGATTTAAGGTAATTCGCGTTACATTTCTTTCGTCACATAAAGTAAGCTAGACTCTATATTAGATTTATATTTAAATATTTAGGCTACAAAGTAAACAATATTGTGTAAGAATATATTTGTATAAATATCAATTCGATTTTCTTCTGCCTTCATTTTGTGAGGAAAGTCAGTAGAAATTATATACAAAATAAAGTGGTCAAAGATTCGAATTGGAAATTAGCAGAGTAGATCTTACGAAATGCCCCCCAAGTGGCCATAAATCCACACAGAGATATAGTCGCAGATCGAGAATTGCGTATAGAATGCTTGTAGAGATAGTTACGTAGCTGGTTAGTTGAAAAAGTGCCTTGTGTGAGCGCAAGGAAAATCATAATAAGAACACCTGAGTTTTACATTTACACGTATATCATATTATATATCATATCATAATTAATATCAAGAGTTTTTGCCTACGTCTACGTCATTCGCATTTAAATGGAAATTGAGGTCTTCCCACCATCCACCTCTGTCAACTATTTGGATTGCTATTAATTCCATAAGATAAATCAAGAAGAGAGACTTGGAGAAACTTGTGCAAACAGTTAAGAACTAAACTACGATATATCCGTTTAAGTTTACGTTCCTATATATGTGCAAGCTTTATAAATATGTTACATTGACAGTTTCTCGAGTGTGTGTCTGTGTGCCTGGATTGATTGTAAGCATACAATATCTTTCGTAAGCAGTTGTCATTCTCACGTAATCTAACTAATAACTTAAACAAAACAAAAAAAAATGTTACGATCTGGTACACACATGTGTAGGTTTCCAAATATCGCGAGCTAAGTAAGGTGCATTGCTAGGGACAGGCCGAACAGCCAGCGGCGCAGCATGGCGCCCGTTTATGATGCGTTCGAAACCGGAAGCGTTACGGGCGCCTGTCTGTAGTACGCATTCGCACCCTTGATCGGCAGCGGATGGGCCTCCGTGTTGAACACCCATTCGTCCAGCGGCAGCACCGAATCATCCGAGAACAGCAAGTACAGGTACTGCAAGGGAACCAATTGTTTAAATTCAATTTCAACTTGGCCAATTAAAGATATTCACCTTAAGCGTTTCGGCGAGGAAGAAGCTCTGCTGAACGTCGTCCTTTTGCGGCTCCTGCTGGTAGACGTTGCGCAGGCCACAATATCCGTGCGCCGTGCGGCAGTGCTTCTCCAGGGCGAGGACCGCCTCCCAGCCCCAGTCGCGGTATTTCTGGTCGTGCGTGAGTCGCCACAGCACAAAGTAGCTCTCGAAAGTCTCTGGCCGGAGAATGTAGTACTTCTCCTGCGATCTCAGTGCTCGCGCCTCCACAGCTTCGCTGAATCTAAATGGGTTGAATAGCAGATAAATTAGTACACCTTTAAGGGTTGTGGATTTGTGGATTGTGGATTTACGCACCTAAAGGCCTCGGGTCCCAGCTGAGTGGGTGCTCTGATGTAGCTCTCGTGGCAGGTATTCGTAATGCCCTTGCCCACCTCCATGTACTTGTCCGTATAATCATTTTGACGCGTGGCCGCTCCCAAAGCGAATAGGCCGCCTAAAAAGTTGGAAAAGATTATTGAAAAGCGGAACACATGGTAAGGTAAGGTAAGTAACTTATACCAGAACCAAGAACTTACCCGAGAAGCAAGCCAAATGGTCCATCTTATGCTCCAGCCTGTCGAACTTGAGATCGGAGACGTATGTCAGTCCGCCGGGACTCGTGCGGACCATCTTATCCAAAATGGCCAGCATCGCCTCGTCGAACATCTCGCGGGCTTCCTCATCCGTTTGGCCGGATTGCAGCCAGGCCTTCAGCAAGTACTCGTAGTAGCTGTCGCCCAGAGCGCCCAATGACATGTGAACTGTGGATAAGTGGATAGGGTTTAGTTGAATTCGGTTGAGGACTCTAGCCAAAACTTACGTTGCCCCCATTTGCCTGTCTTGGGATTGAGAAAATTGGGATAGAGGCCCTTCGGTTTCTCGATCTCCTTGAGCACTTGGCGGATGGTTTGCACTCGTTCCCTGTACAGTGGATTACCGGTAATGTCGCTCAAATAGGCAAATTCGAGATGCAGTGTGCCGAATTCGGATAGGATAGAACTGCCGCCGGATGCCCAGCCGTAGTTCTTGGCCACACCGGTCTTGGTGTTGACCAGCGCGTAGGGAATCCCCGTGGGTGTTTGGAAGGCGGGCAGCAGCTTGTCGGCCACGTGCTGGGCCTTCTCCTTGTACAGTGGATCCCCCGTAAAGGCGTACAGCGTCAGCATGCCGCCGACAAATCGAATGTTCGTTTCGAAAACACTCAACTCTGCGCTGATATTGTCCAGTGAGAATTTCCGCTCGATCCAATCGCGACCCTCGCGATATTCCTTCTCCAGTCCCATTATGTACAGGGTATCCAGCCCGTCGACGATTGTAGCGCCCAGATCGTAGGATCCAAAAATACTGGCCGAATGGGGTCGCTGCGAAAGGGGACGCAGCTCGTTCTTGCCCCACGCATACAATTTGTAATTGTGCCACGCATGTTCCATCATCTGAAAGAGCAAATAGGATGGAAGTTCGTTAGAGATTTAATGCAATTACTGTGCATTTGTAGATATATCAATAGAAATTGAACTCTTTAAGCACCCAAAAGCAATAGTTGCACTTTAAGCATTGCCATTGAAAATTGAAAATCGTTAGCGTATGCAACAATCCCACATTGAAGTACCCTCAGCAAATCGCAATCATTTTGCATGGATACAATATGCAGATTTCCGCACATTTCATGTTATTTCTATATTTACACTCTGCTTAATATTTGGCCTTCGTTGAAATTCGTTTCATATTTAGTTTCTCGCTTTCAACTCGGCTTGAAATGTTTGCATACGTCAGTGCGACCATGTGTTTGAGTTGATTTACCCCTTTTTTTTTTGCAATTGAATATCGCCCAGTGCCACATACACACACACACACGTACGGCACACACAGACGTGGGAAGTCACGTAGCTGGCCGCAGAAATGGTAATGAAATGGACAGCGGAAAATCGTTTTCATTGCCAGAACCGTGTATTTCTAAGGTATTGCAATATATTTAGAAATTTTAAAGTGAAAATCATTTGAAAAGTAAATTAATTAATTGAGAATTGAATAGTATTTTTCATGGTTAAAAATTAGTTTTTATGATTAAACCATTAATTTTAAAATAACTTTTAAAAATGTTGAGCTGCTGGAAATTTTCATATTCAAGTTAAATTTTTTTTTTTTTTTTGAGTTTCCATTTGGCTTAGTGCAAGTATTTGACTATGCACCTGTGTGGGTGCCTGCGTGTTCGTGTGTGTTTGCATTGGTGTGGCCTCCGCTATTTTGCATTTTGCCATGTACTTCCGCTCACACACACACACACACACACACACAGAGAGAGCATAATTCGGCATTGCATACTTTGGAGCGCTGCTTTGCCTCTCTTGGTGTGGCTTTCATTTGGGTACTTTTTGCAAAAATTAAATTACGACCGCAGGACAAAGCACTCAGCAAGGACCAAGGACCAGCGACTTCCCCATATTCTCCTCCTTGCCATGTTTGCTTTCGCTGCGAGTGAAAAAGAAAGGGAGGGGAGACGAAAATGGCAAGCGAGGGCTGAACAAATATTAACAATTTTGCCGGTAATTAATTAAAGTCCAACGCGTTGACACAACCTACTGCACAATCCCATCCGAAGCGAGCCCACTTAACCCCACAACTGAAATCACGCAACACTTAAATCCCGAACCAACCCCCCGCTTATTAAGGAGTTAAGGTCACCACCCAGCTGAAGGTCAGGGCTGAGTTGGGGTTACGCATGTAATGGTACCAAATTTGCATTATTTAATGGTGTAAAATGATACCTAATTAATTTAACATGGGTAAATTGTCGTACGCCTATGGCGCGCTTCGTTACTAGCTGAACTGGATGGCAGTTTATTGTGTAAATGTATTATTATGTTCGTTTTCATGACGAGGTGTTTAAATACTATATATATTTGTTATAATTAGCATTTCAGTCCCTTTCTCTTCTCTCTTAACGTATAGTACATTACAAAAAATTCATTTATCCCGGGAAAAGGCTACCGCGAAAAACCCCAAAGCCGGTGGTCAGCAAGAGACAGGTATATGGCCGAGTGAAAGAGAGAGGGCAGCGGAATGACGAACCGCAGTCAGTGAATTACAAGTCGAAATGTTTACAACCCGCAAAAACACTTTAAACGGATTACAACAGCTGCCAGAAAGTGTGCGCAAAGGGGCAAGGATAAAGGATGCCCAACAGGACCGAGGACGAAGTTCAGGGGTCAGCAGGCATTGAAATTGAAGCAACTTTTGCGCTTTTGCCTTCGGCTGTGTCGTCTCAGATTTTGCGTGATTTAATGAGCCGCAGCTCAGATTGATGAATGACATGCAGGAATGTCAAGTGCGAAGTAAAAGCATTCAATGAGCTGGAAGTGGTAAGTATTGGTATTGTATAAATATCCTTTTTAATCGACAGCAATCAATATGATTGGTTTTCATTTCAAATAATAATACATTTCTATCCGTTTTCCTAATTATGAAATATGAATGAGTACTGCCCCCTAAACTATATCTAATTTTCAATTTAAGTGATAGCTGAGCACTGGTAAAAGAGCAAAGTATCCCAGTCATCAAGTCGACTAATTCATTAAGCATCAAGTTATATCCTGGCAATGTGCAAACGTCGCACAAAACGTGCCACAGGCGCAGGAATGTCAGACTCAAATGGATGTGCGTGAGTGCGACATCGCCGTGCGACTACAGTGAGCACTCGAGTTGAGGGTCAGTTTAAGTATATACACTTTTGCCTGCTTATCCTCAGCGATTGAAACAACAAATCAATTTATCAAACACTTTCAAGGTATATAAGAAAACTATTAATTTTAATTTAAATGCGTTCTACAAGACTTTTCCCCCAAAAAGAAATACTGCCTGTGCTATAGACATATGTGTTTTTGTATATTGCTATGTTGGAGCATCATTTCCGCAATGGAATGTCCTAGCAACCAGCAGGGATCGAGGGAAATGGCGAGTGTCACAATATGTCACAATATGTCCACATCCCAAAACGACAGGTGCAAAACTCCTGCACCAAAAAAATTTACAAAGTTTCTAACTACTAAGATTAAGAATTATGATTCATTGTATAAAACTTTGTATTCATTTTAATTAGTTTCCGCTGAATGTCAGTTTGTGGTGATTTCAAAAAACAGAAAGCGTTTTCTGTAGATTTTAGTTAACTAGGGATTATTTTTCCCTGTGCACTTTGATTGTCGTGCCCCGAATTTCACGCAGTGCAGCCTGTCGCACACTTCTAGTTTGTGTTTGAGTTTGAGGCATGCCACAGCTGAATGTTGGCACTCGCTGGAATTGTTTTCCGTCAGCCGCTGGCACGTGACTTTCGTCATTCACTTGATGGCATTTCATTTCAGTCGTGTTCTCATTTTAAAAGCACCGCGCAGAACAAGATATATCCTTCGTCCTCTTCCCCACCCGTATTACTTGCCATGTTCCGATGTTCCCCCCATCGTCTTCGTCCTTTTCCATCTAAGTTTAATGACAGTCCCTGGAGAACTGGGCGATTTACGAGCGCAATCTTTACAGCCAAAAAATAAAAAGTTGAAACTGCAAAAATGAGAGGGAGATAGCAAACGAGAGAGAGATGCGGATGGAATACACAAAATGCGGGGGTGCATCATCTTTAGCTCGCCATAATTGAATAATCCAAAATATTTTCAATGCAACTTTTCCGAGCGCAAAGTTTTTGGCCAAACAAAAGGAGAACAAAACGGAAGATAAAGTGCAAGCAACAAAAATACCGAAAAATACCATAAAGGAGTAAAAGTTGAAAATTGTTCGGAAAAATATGCACACTCACACTTAAACAGAAAAAAAGAAGAAGAAAAACCACACCAACTTCCTTGGCAGCGGAAAAGTTTAACCAGAAACTCTGGCAAAGAAAAATCATTTGCTTGAGGCCATAAAATAATGCAAAAGACGCGGCGAGAGTATTTTCTTTCAAATTTCCTCCTGCAATCTAGTTTTCCTTTCACTTCGCCTGTGTCTCCGAATCTTTCAGAATATATTTCGCCAAATCTCAGGAGTTTATCAAGCCAAGTAATTCGATTTATCCGATACCCTAGTACGAGTTATGGAATTAGGAGTATTTTCGTGTATTAGAAACAATCAAGTCTTATATATGTTTGAAATTTATATTCCGGGGGATCTAATTTTCATATGAATTTCTTCAGTCCAGCATACCCTTTCCGCTTTAATTGCTACACGGTATTTTTGGGAAAACAATCTAACTATTTGCATTTAGGTGCCGGCGGCTGCTGTGAATCTTGGGGGCGTGGCTTAAAATATGAACCAAAGTTTTCCAAAGACAAAACGCAAGACAAAAATGTAATAGACAGAAAATTGTTAAATTGTTAATTGTTTCCCGAAAAGAATATATTTTCATATAGCAGTATACTGATAACAAAGAAAGTTTTTCAGCGTAGAACTACGATTCTCAACTTCCTTTCTGTTAAATTCCCGCCAAAGCATTCGTTTCATTTCCCCACCACTTTTTCTCCTCTTAACTAGCTGCTTTCACCCGTTTGCTGACCCTGTGCCGTTGACAATGATACTGGTCAAAACGAAGCGGTCAAAATGCTCAAAAACATGGCCATCGGTCAAATACACTCACGCACACACGAACACAAGCACAAATACAAATACAAATACAAATACCCATACCAATGCCGATGCCCACGCACACATACACACTGATCCGATTGGAGGACGAATAGCAACACAAACAACAAAACTGGGTTAGTGTCAGCGTTGCACTAGTGTTTGTTTTTGTCATTTGGTCTTTTCATCCAACTGATGACCGCACAGTGAGATTCACAAAGACTTTAAGGGAAAATTAGAAAAAAAAAATTCAACTGTCAGGGGACATCAACATCTATAAAGATCGTAAATGTTCACGAAATAGAAAACAAAGTTGTTTAATCCTAAAGCGTTTTTTACCATTTTTCCATTAGTCGATGACCACTGTTCGGATTTTTGCGATTTTTGGCGGCCAGCTGAATTGGTCAATGCTACGCAACGTTGTCCCCCCAAAAGGCCTCCCATTTCTCCTTCACTTTCCTCCGATTTTCGACCGATTTCCCCTGTTTTTCCCGCTTCTCTCCCCACTTACTTTCACCTTGGACAAGTGGCTCAGTTGTCTGCGCTTGGCTTTTCAATGCTTCGTTCGTTCGATTCCCACCACGTCTCTCCACCAACGAAATTTTTCATTTCAATTCCCGTTGTAATTTGCATGGACAAAATGGATGGAAAAACTGGGTGGTGACGGTGACGGGCGTTGGGTGTCTTGTTTTCTGGGAGGGGCGGAGATTAGCTTGGCAGGGGCGGACAAATGGCTAAACACAATTCGATTATTAGCTGCCGACATGTGTAGAACACGAAAAGCAAAACAAGGCAGCACAGAAGAGGCAAAACAATATGGGTAAAGGAAAACAAATGGCTGAAAAAAGATGGCCAACAACAATGGAAATTCCACAGCAAGGCTAAGACCGTTCAAGAGGAAATTCGAAACTTGAAATGTTAATAAGGCATGGAAACAGTACGCTATTTGCTGATATTTGAAAAGGATCAAGTTCATCGGTGATTATATATAGCCTGAAAACTTGCAGTAATGTAAACGCACTCCGACAGCTTTAGTTATACATATCTTTCAGTTTGCCCGTTTCATCCACATCACAATGGTGTATCACCAATTCCAAGTTAACTCACCTGCAATGGGAAATAATCGGGAACAATGAATAAAACATTAGGGGCGAACACAGGGCGATGAAATAAGACAACAAGGAACAAGAAAGTTAAATTGCAACAGATTGTTATTCCTCAGATTTTCCCCACCCTTCCGCACCTTTCGTGTCAGGGAGGCAGGGAAAATTGCAATTCTTAAGCTACACTTTTCATATATATAAATGTCTTCATTTGTATTTCACCCCTCACATCACAAGCAGCTTTTCCGAGAAATCGTAATCACACATTCACCTGCAATATTTGCACACAATTTTGCAAAATACCCCCCTTCTTTCTTCCTTCACACAAATGGAAATCATTGTACCAGTGATTGAGCTAGTATGTATCCATCCATCTCCAGTTCGTAAATGGAAATTTAAGTCAATAAAATGCAATCTGGGTTCAAGTTCTCATTCAAATTAATCAAGCTGTCCTCGGGTTTTGTTATCCCACACAACTAAATCCTATTCACGTTGATTGGCATTTTTCAAGTGCATTTCGGCATTTAATTCTGGCCAAATGTTGTAGTTGCATGTTAATTAAGTAAGTGTACGGAATTAAACTCATTCAAAACTTAACATTTAAGCACAGCAATTTAAACGCAAATTTGATTTACCATTTAATTTTTGTCCAAATCAATGAGTTGAGCATACAATAGATTATTTTGGCGGCTATAAATGCCTCTCTACTTTATCGCCCCTTTTATTTTCAGTGCATTTGCAACTGCATTTTGTTTAGGCGCATCGCCTTTTTCGAGGTCGACCGTTTGCCACGTTCTATACGTATCTACTTTCCAGTTGACACGGACTTTTGAGCCGTTAAAGCGTAAAGCAATTGCCACAGGACCTCGCCCCTCTGCACCAAAAATGTAGGGGATTGGGGGTTTTGACTTCAGCTTTGGCTTTGGCCAACCACGTAATGGCAATTGTACAAGAGAAGGAGCCAAGTGAGCGTAATAAACGCCAAGATTTAGATCACATTCACTGGCGGATAAGTTGGGCGGCTTGGGCGACCTTAAAAGAGGTTTAAGTTAGTCGGGGGTTTCGAATGTGCGATTTACGGTGGATTTTTTCTTTCGAGGAACTGAAGAACTTGACACCTCCTCCTCACCCAGTTGTTTTTCTATGTAATGCGCTTGTTCAACAACGCCCCTGTGTTTCAGAAACCGTCTCAATATCGCCGCTGTCAATTTGTTCTTTTATCTGAGTATATATCTGTCTGTTAGTCGAGCATTATATTGGTATTTTAGCCCACAAAGTACCGACCCTGCGGTTTTTTGAGAATCTTTTTATAAATAAAGAAAAATCCGTGAAAAATCCGCATAACGTATAACGTACCATTTCAAACGGAATGAATACATATTTAATACGAGTTATATGTATTTGGGTAATATATTTACTAGAGCATTTAATGAAATATTTAACCCAAAAGGGCACACCATTGAAATGGATACTTCAAATTGGGCTTCACACCGTTTAACCCGACAGGTGGGCAGACAAGACAGACTGGCTTTAACCCTTGACTCACCTTGACGACTTGGTTACGTTTTTCGTAATCAATCAAACCGCTGGATTGGTTGTACTTGACCCCGCCGAAGGGCAAAGGTGGAGCGGTCACGGATACGGTTGAGGACGAGGGTGCATCGCCACCGGAAGGAGTTGAGGTTAATTCTCCGGCGGACGAGTGCGAGGAGAAAGTTGAAGAAGATGGGGAAATGGCTTCCGACGACTCCTTCACTTGATTATCCTCGACTTTTGGCTTACTGCCACCAATAACAGCAGATATTTTGGGTAGCTCCAGCTGCTCCTGCTCCTTCTGCATTTGCTCATCATCCTCGTCATGCCTGCTGCTGGCATTCAGCTTGAGATACACATTCCGCGGATGATTGTTCACATAGTTTAACTCCTTGATCTGATTCTCATTGTTGCTAACACTATCGCTGGCCACCTTCTCGTTCAGCCGAATAATGTTCGACAGATTGATATTGTTGATCAGGGTTATTCCGGTAATCCCGACCAGCACGATCACAAAGCAAATTCCGCCAATCAGCAGGAGCGGCGTGGTTTTCGACGTTTTCGGGCACATTTTCACTTTTTGATTTACATGCACTTCAGTTTTGATTGGAAATTATATTATCATGTTTCTTTTGAATTAAGCTTAACAGTTCCTTGACTATAAAATATTAAATTAATACATCTTTTAATTTTCTAGTTGCTCCAAACTTTTCGCTCTATTTAAATGTCAATGCTAAGCATAATTTGCTCAGCTCTCCTTTCAAGTTTACCCCTTTACCCCTTTGCGAACCATTTCTGTTTTGCTAAGGATACCTTTAATTCCCCTTCGTATTTACATCACTTGAAGCAATCGACCTCTGACTGTTCCGTCTCTCCCTAAGTACTCCGCCAGCAGAGCAATATAAAAGTTGACAAGGTTTTATTGCATTCCTTCGCAGATGGCAACTGAAACAGCAAAAACCAAGAGGACATCCTGGCTAACAAACACAAAGTATAAAGAATTTGTTCGAATAAAAAGCACAACAAATAGGAAATGTTTCTGGAAATGGAGGAGAATGAAACTTTTTAGGTGAGAACTGGACCCTAGTAATGTCTAAGTGTTCTGCCTTTGCTCTGCAACTCGTTTTGCCCGCAGCTTTTTCCCCCATCGGTTGCCATTCCATTCGCCATGCATATTATGAATTTGCCAAGTTTTGTTTGAGCCGCACGACTGCACTTTGAATTCGAATAATCAATGATGAAAATGGGAGAAGGGCATCGATGGTGGGTGGAAAATTGGGGCGGAATGTGGAAAAAATGGAAGGTCAGAAAGAGTTTCAAAACAATACGCCTGAACTAATTTTCAAATTACGTATACGCAACGTATGCCAAGAGTTTTTCAAATAACGTATACGCACTTCAGGCGCAACATACAATATGACAGGCCATTACAGAAATTAAGATGGAAAAAAAACCCAATTAAAAGCCACAGGCAAGGAAAATTATAAAACCAATCTAGATCATATCAGATCAATCCGATAGCAGCGTATTCTGTTCTTTTCATTCATTCGATTTTGTTTTCATTCTATATTTATATCCCCGCTCAACTCTACCCTCCATTTGAAACTGAGACGGCGACGTTTTAATTGAATTCACATCAATTCAGCGCACCCCATTCAACAAATGCCGATGTATGTACTATATATATTATATACTATATAGTTTGTACAGCCAATTGGACTGAAGAAAGAGAACAGTGATAAGAATTGCTATCATCTAAGAAACAAGTGAATTGTATGTATTTTTAATACAGCAATAAATTTCGAAATATATTATTTAAAAATACAATTTTAAGTATTTTAACATTTTCTTAGAATTTTTCCATAGCTAAACACACACGACTGCTCGTATATCATGGGAATAATGCTGCTCTTGGCATAATGAAAATAGTTCATTAACGATGGGAGAATCTCTAGCTGATTCTCTCAAAGAATCGCACGCATACATATACTCTTTTCAATTTTGAGTGTTTATTTTGCTTTTGGCAACTGCAGCTAGTTAGGGGGGGCAAAATCATTACAAGATGCGTTTAAATATAGAGTGAAAAGGGGACGGGGCGGGAGTAGCAGGCGGAGAGTCGGCTCAAGGACACGCTCACTAGGCAGTTGGCAATTAACAGAAACACGAAATGAAAATAAAACATAAACACAACAAAGTGACACACCAACACGCACACACATGGAGTGGTTTTCCCTGCGAGAATAGGGGGTAGCTGGGTAGTGTGGAAAACCTGAGGCTGGCTGCACAAGAAAAACAAGAGAAAAAAAAACCTGTCAAGCGCAACGGCGGCACTTGGCGAGCGAAGAACGAAGAACGAAGCCGAAGCCTCGGGCCTCTCTAAAACCTCTGGCCAGCCACCCAACCCACTGCCACCCACTTGTATTTCAAACCGAACACCACACACCACCCCCATCCCCATCCCCATTACCCACCCACTTTCCACGCATTGCACCTGCCAGCTGGAGAAAGGAAGCGGCAGAATAGCAGGGGGCCCAGCATTTTCATTGCAGATTGCTGGAAAGCTGTGACAAGAGGCTGTCCTCCATTTGGCTTTCTCAATCAATCTAATTCTCCGCGGGCCACAATATCACAATCAAATGGTCTTTTGAAATAATGCTTTTCTATTTAAGAAGCTAGCAAATTGGCCTAGAATTTTGAAACTTTCGTTCATTTTTTAAGATTCTCAAAATTAATGTTCTCATATTTTTCTAGTTATTACTTTGAACTTGCTGCAGTTGATTATTGTCGATAGTTCTAATATTTAGTTTAACTTTATATATATTATCAGCTGGATTACCACTTTTATTTGTGTTATTCCAGTTGTATTTACTTTCAAATAACAGCAGTTTAAAAGTGACTAATTTTGTGTTTGATATTGTGCAGTGTACAAATAAGCGAGCACACAGGTGCATGGATTTTTATCAGTTTTTTATCAGTGACATTATTTCTAAAGCAGACTTTACAATTCTCACAATTTCATACAGTGTTGTTTATTTTCAGACCCCGATACCATCTCCATTTCGCACATCTCTTAGTCTCACTTCAGATATTAGCACTTTTGAGATACTTAATAACCTTGTGGCACCTTTGTGCACCAGTATCCCTGGATTACTTCAATCTCCCTTTACCCAGAAAACACCCCCGGGTCGAAAATTATCATCATCGCACCATCCCAGTTTCATTTTACCCACTCTGGAACTGTTGCTCGTGCTCGGAAAAATTCTATTTATTTTCGGTTATAACCAAAACTTAATTGAAACCTCAATTGGTTCGCTCGGGAGTCCACTCATATATCATTGTTCGCATTTTCGTGACACATTTTATTTATAACGATACAAATTTGTTGTTGTCCTCTCTGTGTTATGGGCTAATAGTTGCTGTCTTTTGTTTGTTTTTATTTGTTTTTATACTGTGAGTTGTCGTCTCGTAGCGTAAGTATGCATGTCTTCAAATTCATTTTTTTTCTATTTATTTTTGTGTATGTTTTTTTTCGGAATTTTTCGCGCGTGCACGAGTCGGCGGCAGAAGGCGAAAACAGAACGAACCGAATGCGGTGACTGAGGAAACACCAATGGGCCAGAGTAAGGCCAGAAAAAAAAAAGAACACAGAAGCCGAAAGCCAAGAGCCGAGCCGCAAAACAGCCAAACGACCGAAACGCTTTCGACGGAGCTGGTCATTTAGCCTTTTTCTTGGCCTTTTGTGCGGGTCAAGAAAAACCGACAAGAACTCCTCGAAAATTCAGAAAAATCGGAAACAACCGGGGAAAGCATCTTAATTGTTTTATAATTGGCTTGGTTTCTTAATTTCTTATATAATTTAAGCAATTTATCTAAAAAATGAACTTTTCTCTATATAGAAATAAAGTGATCACATATATATGACGCGTGTTGGTCAACGCTAGCTATTTCTATTTCAAGTTAGCTATTTTATTAAGACTATAGATTCTTTCTAGAAAGGATCATCTGTTGCAGTTAGAAAACGATATTTGAAAATTGATAAATATTTATTTAAAGTCAGTTTTAGAATGACAGCACTAACGGCGGTAAAACGAAAAGCAGAGCGGCGAAATCGAACGACGAATTCGACGAAGTACACATTCAAGAACGAAGAGATGCTGAGTGAGCGCGGGAAACGGGACGGCAACAGGCGGAACGGAACGAAATGGTATGGAACGGAACACACCCACACACACACATACGCACACGCATTGCAATGCGCAACAATTTGGCATTGGAGAAAATTCCAAAAAGCTTTTGGAAAAGCTAAATACCAAGGAGCGGGAAAATGATAAATTCAAAGAAGAAATTATTTATTATTTATAACACCCACGGAATATTTATAAATAAAGCGATATTTTTTAAATAGCAAGCATTCTAGAATTTAAATGACCATATAATAAATAAGCACATGCCAATCAATTAAAACCAATGAATTACAAAGTAAGCGTAAACTAATCAGAATTTCATTAAACTAGTAACAACCTAATTTGAACAGAATTATTGTTAAAAAAAAGTTAAATGGGGCAATTTTATGACAATTTATGGATAGCGATTAATAGCCCAACAAAAATGTATAATAATTTCTGATGCTAATTGCGAATTGATGAAAAAAGGAAGCATGTGTATGTCGGCTTCAAATGCATTTAAATTAGGTTTAATTTATGACTGAAAAGGAAACCCTACACAAAAGTCGGGGTCATAAAAACCCAGCGGGGCAAGTGTATAAATAACATCATAATTTTGTAAATTTATAGACGCCTAGTTAAGTTATTCAACAAAATGCGTTGTAAATTTCATATACACATAAATTGAGTCCAGGAAACAAGGGGGTGAAAACTCAGCTGCGAGTCATAAAAACGTGTTAAGTATACGCCCTGTATGCAGAAGATTAAGAAAAGAACGGAAGGAGGGCAGCTAAATTGCAGAAATTTGTAAAGAAATTGGCAAAGCTGCGACTAATTTGAAAAGGTAACTGGGTTAAAAATTTCCTGGCTTTTATTTCAGTACATTCCGGATCCTACGTTAATTTCTTTTTCTTGGGAAGCTCTGAAGTGTTGTTTATTATACACGTTGCTCGTTAAGTAAAAGGATAAACTAGATTCGTTGGAAGCCAGGGAATAAACATTGTGAAAGTTTCAATCTTCTCGATCTATTTACATCATAACTTGACTAAAAAATGCACTAAAGCTAATAGGAAAGCTATTTTCAGCTATTTTCATCAATTTTTGAAGAATTTAGGAAAATGAATTTTTTGGTCAATTTTCTCATTTTTTGTCATCATTTGATGACATATCATAAAAATTGCTAAAAATGGCCAAAAAATAGAAAATAGAATAGTTTGATTGGAAATTAAATTACGAGCCCAACGAGGTATAACATTCCATATTCAGGCTATTATTTTTAAAGTTGTGCCAAAAAAACGGATTATTTAATGACCGAAATTCGGAAAATCTGCTTTTGCCAAAAACTTGATATCTACAAACGGAATTTTCGTCATAACTTCGGTGAAAATTGTCATACAGACGAAAGAATAACTGTTTTGAGCAGCTAATTACCAGTGCTAACGATCCCTATCACTTTTTGAAGAACTTAGGAAATTTAATTTTTTGGTTAATTTTCTCATTTTTTGTAAGGGGTAACATCATCAAAAATTGCAAAAAATGGCCAAAAAATAGAATTTTCATTTTTGAACACAGTTTGATTGAAAATTTAATTACGAGCCCAACGAGGTATTGCATTCCAAATTTGGACAAACAATTTTCAAGTTGTATCCAAAAATGATACTTTTTTGACGAAAATTCGGCAATTCGTAATACTCGATATTTACGAATGGAATTTTCTTCATAACTTGGCTAAAAACAAATAAGAAATACATGTTTTTCCTTAAAACCATCTTAAATGTACTCAAATTTTCAGGTGAGCAGAATGAGGTCCTCTCTCACCTTTCACAGCTGTCATCTTCTTGCATGGCTGAAAAATGTGCTCCACTAATTCCCTGTCAACTTGGTTAATGTCCTTGCCCCGCCCCCTTTTCGTATTGTTCGTTTCGCCTTCTGCCAACATAAATTAATTCGCCTGCATTCCTTTCGTTCGTCCTTTGTCTTGGCGTTTTCATAACAATAACTTATTGGGCCATAAGCCCCACTAAGTAAGTTACTAACTGGGTAAGTAAGTAAGTGAGAGAGTGCGCGGCAGCATTTTAGCACTCATCGCTGGGAAAACAACAATGGAAATGGTTACAAAGTGTGAAAGCGAGCAAAGTAAGACAACATATATGTGGCTGCTGCAAATGCATTTAATAGCACAAAAATATGGGCAATGAATATCCCAAATAGATATCATAATACTCATTTATTGTACTATACCTGATTACTTGGTCAAAACTAAGTACTTATGCAACACTATTTACCCCATGCTGCCTTCATGATTACCATCATTTTGTGTGTTGCCTTTTCTTATTTTCTAACCATAACACCACGCCGACCAAGGCATTTTTCTAATTAACTCTTCTTTATTATTTTTGCTGTTTTCCTTGTCGGTTCGCATCCTTTTGTTTGCCCAAAGAAATCACGTACAAAAGCAAAAGGACGAAGAGCGCAGGATTGGGATTTGCATTGTGTTTCGTTACGAGCGTTTGACGCCTTAAAAAAAAAAGTGTCATTCAACACTTTTTTTGCCGTCACACCTTCGCCGCATTTCCCTCTTTCAAGTCCTAGCTTTCTAATCAAAAAAAAGCAAGAAAACAACAAAAAAATAATAAATACAAGAAAGCAGGCGAAAGACAGATGTATCAGTCTAAGGAAGGTAACGATGACAATGATAACAGGGGAAAAAACCAAAGAAACAAGCTCAAGAGTGACAAAAACAAAGAGAAGAACAACAAAAGCTGCCAAGGAAAATTTGTTTACAGGCAAAAATTAAGTGTGAAAGTACAGGGAAAACAAAAACGTATCTATAATAGTAAATCGGAATTAAGTAATATAATTAAAATTAAAACAAGAGATATTGATTTGAAAGTATACGATATTTAAAAAGAAATGCAACAAAAAATTATGATGGTAATTTTACATTTTACATAATTTACAATTGAATGTGTTAAAAGAAATCTGTTGATACCAAACCCAAGAAACGTAATAAGTCATAAAATATTCAAGTTGAAAAGAAGAACACCAAGGACTAAGGTCCTTTAAGCTTTCTACTGCAACTTTAATGGAACACCCTCCACGGATTTAGACTTAATGCATAGAAAGAAACGGCATGAATGATAAAGAAAGAGACGGCAGCAGGAGACACCTCAGTGGTCCTGGCCCAGGCGCATTAATCCATTTACGAGTAATAACGAAAGTGGACAAAGACAATAACCAACAGAGGACTCCGCCAAGTGGGCGTGGTCCTGGCCCGACTGCACTGCAGCTAAATTAGCCACCGTATTCCTTTCAATAAGCAAAATAAGTGCTTATTTTCAAGGCATGTCGACACTTCACACGTTCGATACTCTTTTGTACAATATTTATTGGTTATCACAAAGTATGATATAAATTTGTGTTGAATCGTATACATTGATTAGAATTTAGCTGGCAAAAAAGTGACCTTTATGAACATAAACGGCAAAAGGTCAGTTGGACGAAAATAAATGAATATGGGAAAGGAACAAAGGCGTTGTCAGCCACACTATCTGTCAATGCAAATGATAACCAGTGTGGACAGCTATATTTAATAAATAATATGTGAACATTAAATTGCAATTTCAATGAAGCAATCGAATGGAATTAAACTTAAATGGTGCTCCAATGGCACAAGAAATTCTTAAAAAAAAATGATTCTTTTTCACATTAAAGAGCTAAGGCAGAAAAAATTGTTTTTATGCAGCTAAACTTTTAAACGACTTAATATATATGGTGCCATTACATACGTAGTAAATGAATGGTGGCTGGTAAAAAAGATATTTCGCATTTTTAGGAAGTCACTGCAGTGCATTTTCCTTTGCCATTTATTTGTATGTGCTTTTTTTCCACATTTTTCCCCGCGATATATGTATATGTGTGCCTGCTGCAGCACATTACACACGCACACTCATACATTAAATTTATGTGCTCGAGTTGGACGCGAACAAAAAAGAGTAAAGAGCACAAAATGAAAGGAAAATGAAAATAAAATAAGACTCCTCTTTACAACAAAAGGCACTAAGCATTATGCCCACTTTGCGGGCCACGCCTCCCAAGGGGGCGTGGCGGAAAAAGGGGCTGCTGCCTGCCATTAATATGAAAGAAAAAAAAATAGCCCATATTCCGGCCAAAAGAGAGCGATAAAAACCAAAGCCAAAGTAAAAACCACATCAAATACAGGATATTAACAAGTACATTAAAAACAATTAAGTAATGTAAGTACTTGTGTAAAAACTGGTAGGTTTTAATTAAATTTACAAAATATTATATGTATTCTTCCAATGCTAGTAAATATACAAGTATATATTTGAAATAGAGTTTGAAATTGCAACGCAATGCAGTAGAATACTGTTTGCATATTAATAAAACCCAATATTGGATATATTTACCCCTAATTTGCGCCTGTTGTGGATCTAGCAATAAAAATCAATTATTATGCAATAAGCACATTAGGCGAACAGGGGACATCGGGGGCATTTTGGCCTCCACTTTATTAGCCTCATTAAACGCACTCGAAAAGCGCAAAACTCTCACCTACTGCCGATTGGCCCCCCTTTTATACCGTTTCTCAACACTTTTCACGGGCCGAGGAAGAATTCTGGAAATGAAATGAAATTGTGCTCATGATTGCGATTACGTTGGCTATGACTGCGCCGACGGGGGTGAATTTTTTGCCACAAGCTTCGTTTAACGCAGTTGCACCACCCAGATCTAATTACAGCAGCAAATGTACTAGAAGCAACAGCAACGGAAAATCAACACTGCACTTCGCGAAATCGGGAACACCAAATGAACCTTTCAACTGTAATGGAAACGAGTTAATTTAATTATGCAAAATGGTAACTACAACAGCTTAAATATCTAAAAATAAATATATTGTATAAATTAGAAACCCCATTCATGGAGCATTGATTTACAGTGCTGGCCAAGCAATTAGGAGCCAAGAACCAAATCATCCGCAAATCAAGGACACCACAACGCCGGCAATGTGCTAATTGCTCCATTCCCACTATTTTTTGCCGCGAATTCTTGTTTATTTACGATTTATCTGCAAATTGAAATCAGAATTGTCATTGGGTCAGAATTGTGCAAAAAGTAGGTTACAAGTAAGTAGGCAATAAACCAGAGCACAGATCTGCTTAAAAACAGCAAAGCTGATTATTCCCGGAAATTATGCCAGACTTCAATTGAGTTTAAATGATGGCCAGACAACAAATCTAAGTTGAGTTGCAAAACGAAAATGATTTTCCTCAGTCGCACGGATCATTTAGCTTGCTTAAGGAAAAAAAGAAAGCGAATGCCTAATTGTATTATATATTACATTTTATCACAATTTATAGGTATTGAGCCTAATGGGGGCATTGAAATTCAATTTAATCACCATATTTTCCGGTAATGTTCTATAATTTTCCATCATGCGGAGCATCTAAATCTCCCGTTGGGCAATTTTCCTCTCAAATTCCTGGGCCAAAAAGGTCGTTAACCAATTTGGGCATTAAATCTCGTCATTGAATCGACTAATCTGCGGCAGGGGGTTGGTCAAGGGGTCAGTGGGTTCAAGGGGCGCCTGAAAAGTGGGAGTGGCATCGATTGAATCGCCATTTGCATGCGTGTGTGCGTGTGTGTGAGAGCGAGTGTGTGTGTGTATGGGCATGACATTATCGCAAAATGGCCGCCAATAATCATAATTCATGGACATTGTTTGCGAGAATTTCACGAACAGCTGCCTGTCCCCCAGATATTCCCTTCATTATCATCATCATCATCATCACGGTCCTATCATCCCCATTATCATTATCCCTATAATCATTATCATCTTGGCAGTGAGAATGGCGTGTAGAACCAATTTTTCATCGGTGCGCCCGCCGAGCCATATAACTTTTTACGTATTATTATTATGATTATTATTATTTTTTTTATCCACTGCTCAGCGTGCTGCTATTTTATTAATATTTTGTATGCCCTGCCATAAATAAAAATATGTTTTATTCTAAATTCATGTTCTAGTCCTTGGCTAATATTAATGGTGGATTTTTCGTTTAAATAGCACAATCCTTTTCGTTTTATAAATGCCTAAAATAAATATTATATTGCCATTCCAGAGTACAAATTCCGCTCATGTTAAATTTAAATAAATTGAGCAAGGTACAGTTTACTATGTTAAATCTTAGGTCATTTAAAACTTATTCATTTCCAATTCAACATAAAAAATGCAGAATGTTTTCGAGAAATATTTCACGCCCCAACGAAACCCTGAAATTCCTTTTCCTTTAAGAATAGAATTTCCACTGGGTCTGTTGCTTGGGTCGCCTCACTTTCTTTATTTCTGCTCCGCCTCCACCACCACCACCACCATCTCCATCAGCATTGCCTGCCGGCTGATGGGTCGTATGCGTAATGTCTTTTATGCTGTCAAAGTCAAAGTTAATTTATGAGACGCCTTCGAGTAAATGGTATGAGGGTGGTTGGCTGCTGCTACTGTTCGGAAGGTTGGGTTAAATTCAATAACCTTATGAAGTTAACGCGTATTAAATGCGACCAGCCAAAGGCATATTATAAGAGGGTAAGGATCCCTGCGCCTGTCTAACATGACTCATACGACCCGTAAGCCAATAGGAAAAGAGCAACCTGTTGCCCGTGACATTTTTATTTCATTAAAGTGCTTAGTTGCTTGTTGAGAAAACATAAAGAGATTGTTTGTTATATTTTTAGAGTTGTGTCCATAAGTAATTAAATTTTATTAAATCATTGGCGAATTTGTTTATTCAATCGCTAGCAAACATCATTGCTCGAATTAAGTTTGCCTTTCAACAGCAATGTTAAATGTTCTGTGGCAGGGATATAAAGTTTTTTAGCTTTGTTCACTCGTTGGTTTTTCCTGGGATTATTTTGATATGTGTATTAAATCCCTGTTTTATATACTGCTGCCATTCTCTGGAGAATTCGAATCGTTTAACTTTATTTCCATTTTTCGCGTGTTTGGCTTTGTCTGGTCGTTTTTTTTTCCAGTTTGTTTGGCTTTCATTTATTTGCATTTGATATGTGGACAATTTTATCAAAGTTTTCGCTTCGCTGAGCTTCAACTTTGTCCTTCGCTTTTTTATGTCCCTTGCCTGCTCTTTCTCACCTTCATATTTAATTGTTAATATATCTTTTTTATGGCTGGCAAATAGTGACAACAAAAGTACAGATTTAACAATGATTAATGGCCTATCGAAAAAGTTTCCTGTATATACAATTTTTAAATTAAATCTGCTTCGAATTTATTGATTATACATAGCAATTAATAAAAAGATGTATATTTGATATAAATATGCTCAATTAAAAATACCATTCAGTGGCCTTTTCTATCAAAAACATTTAATCAACTGGCATCCTTGGGCCCATCGAAAGGACCTTCTGCACCCGTGGCACTTGTAGGGTCCTGCAGTTTATGCAAATCCACCTCGCTGATCTATGAATTTGATTTACGATGGCCTGTTTCACTTCCAGCACATTTGCATAACAAATAGTTGTGCCAACATTAATGAATGAATATGCGATGTAATTGCATTGGCTGCTGCCTACCGATGGACCAAAGAACCAAACGGACTAACGAACGAGCCAAGGAGCCTATGGCATAACTAATTGAATTGAACCGAACTAAACTGACGACTTCATATCCTTTTGAAGGCGAACTTTGAAGGGTTGGATCATCACTTGTCCGCCATTTGGCAGCCCGACAAACCAAAGTGCCACCGCCAGGCTTTTGGCCACAAAGATAATGACGCAAGATTGACGTAATTCAGCTGGGTCATCCACGGAGTTTGACATATTTGATGGGCCACAAACAAAAGCTCCACTCAAACTCCATCACCACCAACCACCACCGCCCTCACCTTTTCGAATCCAATCGCCTCGCCAATTTGATTGAGTTCCCTATTTCGGGGAGCCGGCAGTTTCCAAAGCACAAATATTTTGATAGGACACACATGTATGCGCCAGGGCATATTTCTCTATGCACATATAACCATAATATCAACAAGCATAAAGTGTATTAATAACACGACCAGCAGTTGACCGCACAAAACCAACCCAGCAAAATACCCTTAAATGGAGCGTAAACGAAGTGCAAACATTAGTTTGCTATGAGTTGTCAATGCACCAAATTTCAGAAGATATATGTACATAAAATATACATGATTGGCTATAACTTCAAGAGCTTCACGATTCACTCTCATTGAGCATTTTAAAAACAACACATTAAAACCACATTTGAGGATACATGTTAGGGTATTCACTAGTTGCAGCTCAATGGTAGCCCCCCTTTCTCGTAATGCCAATCTAGTGATTGAGCTGTGAAAACCTCAACCTTGGCCTGCTCACCATATCTGCACATCATTGTGCCACCTCTCATAGGCCACTTTTATCATTGTGTCATCATTCCCATCATCTTTATCGGCCAACTTGTCTTGTAAGCACTTTCGGGCTCGATTCCAACACGAGTCAGCAAGAACGCGTACTCTAACCTTTTCGGTTCCCCAAATTTAGTCGGTTGGGTGCCTAAGATTATGCAACATAAACTAAAAATTAAACAGTTTCAGTTTGGTTTTTTCTCTTTTTCCTTGAGGAGGGGTGGCATTAGTAGGGTTGCTGGCGAAGATATAACCACAACCACAAAGCCAGACGTAAAAACTTTTCCAAGAAATAGCAATGTCATCGCATGACCCCCAACACCAACCGCATTAATTTGACCTTTTGTTGTTGATGATTATAGGCAAGTTTTTTTGGAAAACAGCAGCTGGCAGGATGAGATGATAGGCACTCTACTTTGACAGCGCTCATCATTTTAGTAGTGAAGTTTAAAAAAGAAACCAATTACCAATTATAAGGAGTATAAATATTAAATTATTATTAAATATATATGTTCAATTTCTAAATGCAATGAAAATAGCTAGAAACTTGAAGTCTAGCCCTCTCACTTGCACACTGCTCACCGTCGTCTCGCTCCCACTCATCACATATTTATGATTCATTTCATTTCGCTTCGTACGCTCCGTCCTTTCTTATGGCAATGAGTTTGTGCATTTTTATTTTGCTCTTCCGGCAGTCACAGCTGCTGATTGCCTTTTCCTTGGCCTTGGACCGCTTCCGAATCCTGAACCCAGGAACCTACGCCCTAAAACCTTAACCCAAAACCTCATCCTGCGCAACCACTTGAGGACCATTTCCTACGCCATTCAGTGGACGAAACTCAGCTGCGGTTCTCCAAGATTTTAAGAACTTCACTTGAGAAGTTTTGAAAAGCGGAAATGGATGGTGGATGTCTGGCACTAGATGATTCTACACGCAGAGAAAATCGTATAGACAAAGGAAATTATTCACATATAATCGATAGAAACTCAATTACAAATAGACAAAATCCAACATAATTCGATTTCACTAAAACATTTTTAATACGTGAATTCTTTAATTTCGTTCAGTGTAAATTCTGTCAGACATCTAACACATGTATGCATTGCTGTAAACTAATATGGGTAAATAAAACTGAATGTTTGAGCAGAAGTTCTATATCGCAGGAAATTTTTATAGCATAACTTTTGGGTTCGTATGCAGGAGTAGATGTAAAAACCAATGTATTTATTACTATTATTGCCTTCGTCACAAATTGTTTGCATGCCATATATGCGAAGTTTGTTCAATAATGATCGATTTCTTTTATTTTGAATTAAAAGTACAAAATCATTTCTTCACATTTCACTTGCCGTGGTTGGCCAGCTTTCCCAGTTTTTGGCCACTGGACTTCTCCCTCTTATCGATGGCCATTTCCCATTCCGTGTTTTTGCTTTTATTCCTTGCTTTTTTTCGGTTCGGCATTGAACTAGAGTGAAGTGGAACCAGCGCAGGAAGACAGGAAGAGATGGCCAATAAATAAAGGACGAGCTGCCTGCTTCCTTCCGGCCAAAATGGGAGGACTTCTACTAGAGGTACTAGGTAAGTTATGGAGTCGGTTGCCTCGGGACCAAACCAAAAGCAGGCAATTAGAAAAAGTCGTAAAACAAACGATGGCCAAAATGGTTGTGCCCTTAACCCATCCCCATCCCATTTGCCATAACCCCGACCTGCCACCGTATGTAGCCATTCAATTCGGAAAAAGCGCCATTGCAATTGCGCAAATTCCCATGATCTATTCCGAAAATGTTTGAAGAGATTGCTACGGGAATTTTTATCGCTTCAAATTGGTTGCATCACATTGGAAATTAAAATAACAGATTGTGCAATGGGTTACAGTATCGCCTTAGTTTACCCAATTTGAAGTACAAATTCGGATGTGTTTTCAAATTTAAGACGAGTTTTTCTAAAGCTCACCCACACATACCATACCTGTGGCTGGATAAATAGCAAAGTCTGCTAAATAATTGAATAAGGACAATTGATTGATAGCCAAAAGCTTTTTATACCGGCGCATAGTTAACGAAGCGTAACAGGTAAAGCTGGGAGAAAAGGACCCAGCTCCGAAGGAAAATATATAAGTAAAATACAAGGAATCGAGAGTAATGTGGAAAAGGGTAGACAAATAAACGCAGGTGGGGAGCGAAGGCCACCAAAGTGCAGACAACCGAATTGACTCCTTTGAGTGAAGCAAGGACCTGCTGCGCACATGTCCTCGAGAAATGCAATGCAAGACAAAATCATCTTAGGACTGTCAAGAGATGAAAAACGGAAATGCGGAGCCGGGGAAAAATCGTGCCGATGGTGGGGAAGGCAGAAACCAAACATCAACAAAGTAAGTCAACTCCTGGGTTTCCCTCGCACACCACCACCCCATCCATTTAAACATCACCCAATCCGATGGCGGGCGGGGGAAAATGGCGGGTTGGATTGACTGCCGCTGGCGGAAAAGCCATCGAATGCAGCACAGCCAAAATCAAGTTCAAGGCAGACAAAGTTTGGCTGTCAATTCTAGTGGATTTTTCCCCAAAACAATGAGAGCTAAATATTTAAAAGTGAATATCATATAGGATTCTCGGGGAAAGTACTGTAAAGTATATGTAACTATTTTAAACGAAGTTATGATAATACAACCATTGACAAATATTGAATTTTTCAGTATTCAGATTTATTATCAAAAAAAATATAAGTTTTTTAGTCAGAACTATGAAAATATTGGTTCAAATAGGGGATGCCATACCTCGTTGAGCTCGTAATTAAATTTCCAATCGAACTGTGTTCAAAAATATATATTACAATTTTTTGCCATTTTTTGCAAATTTTGATGATGACCAAAAAAATTAATTTCCCCAAAAACTTCCGTTTGTAATTATCAAATTTTTGGCAAAAGCCTATTATTCGAATTTCGGTCATAAAGTAATCAGTTTTTTTGCCACAACTTTAATAACAATTGTCGGAATATGGAATGTCATACCTCGTTGAGTTTCGTATTAAATTTCTAATTGAACTGTATGAACTGTCAAAAGTTTGAATTGTAATTTTTGGCCATTTTTGGCAAATTGTAATTTTTATAAAATAGGCAAAAATTTGCCCAAAAAAAAATTTTTGAAAACAAAGACAAACGGTCAGGTATTGTTAGCTTGAGTTATAGGTTGTAAAAAAAACAGTTATTTTATGACTGTGTAACCTTTTTCCAACAAGGTATTTTTGACAAAAGTTTATAACCTTTCCTTTGTACGTTGAAATACGGTTTCTTTCGCTGAAAAGCGATAAAGATGGCGAACAGTGCGAGAAATGTGAGGAAAGCCAAAGGAAGCTGCAGCTCAGTGGCGGTGGGCTGATGCAGAAGAGGAGACAGGAGACAGGAGCCAGGATATAATGTCAGTGCCAGAATCTCTGGTTTCTCGGATCTCGGTGGCTGTGGCTGTTTTGCCGTTTTGCCCAGTCCCTGTGCGGGTTTTCATCGCTTTTGGTTTCTGGTGCTCTGGCGTTGATTCTATTTTCCCACCCACTTTGGCCATCCCTCGTCTGTTTTGTGCACGCTCCATGTCATGCGGAAATTGAATAGTTTCCGGTATTGAACAATGATTACTTATGCTTCGCTCCAGGCCCCAAAAACTTTGACCCCGGGCATCGGCAGAAATTCAATTCGAAATCAATACCCAGTAATTTGGCATGGTTTGTTTTTTTTTCTTTCGGTATCAGTTTCAATTTAAAATTAAGTTAAAAATGTTGTAAGGTTAATTTGATCATATATATTTGCATTGCTTTCTTTGTGTTGCTAGAACTGATTGTTGGAATATTCAAATTTCGTTTACCCTCACTGACAATCGAAATATTTAAGGTTTTTCCACGCGATTGCCTGGTATATATGCAGAGAAAGTTTTGCCAAGGACAATTTCCTAGAGTGAAAGAAAGTTGGTGGCGCTGGGTGGTTGGATTTCACTAGAACAGGACATGATAATTGAAAGCATTGGGGCGTTGTCATTTGCGCATTTGTCCGAGCTCAGGAAACTTTTCCTAAGACATGCCAGATCCCTCACCTTTTACTTTCCCTTCCACTCCTGCCACGCGCCACGCCCCGCCGCCCTCCTCTATGCCCCTTATCACCTCCTGTCCTGTTTTCCTCTTGCCTGCTTTTAGCGTCAAATTGAAGCTTATTGTTGAATTGTTGGCAACAGTCAGCGGCACTTTCTCACTCAGCATTTCTTCCCTGGTCTTCCATCTTGCACACAGTCTCTTACCATCTGGATTCTATAAATTTCTTGGCTGGACAAAACTTTTTATCCATGATATTGCGCTAAAGCAGCAGAACGATACACGCGAAGCGGTTTTCTCAAATCATTCATTCGCAACTCACCTGAAAGTAAAAGAGTCGGAAAGTACATGAGTACACTGGGAGAAAGCAATTGGAGTATACTAGTACTAGTTTAAGTGGTTTACTGGTTAAAAGACTTATATAGGTAATGATTACAAGTAATTTTGGAATTTTTTTTATATTGTTTATAATTGAAACATATATTTTTTTATACATTTATTTCCATATAAAGAGGCTGCGTTGCATTGCAATTGGTGGTTATAAATTATGACCGGCCTCACAGACATGACAGATGTATTACGTTGAAAAGTGGAAGCAACACAAAAAAAAGGAAAGAAAATAAAAACACTTTATCAGCATGAAAAGAAAATTCACTTGGTGGAAAGTAAGTACTCGCTGGACGGGCAAGCGGAAATAAGCGATAATTGTTGCGACAATGAGAAATAATTCACAACTTTAGTTTCCGTTTTAATTATGCATGACACACAAATGGGATGAGTGAAATGCAAAAACGCTGTGCACTTTGTCAGCAATAAAGTAATGCAGCTCAAATGAAAGTGTTTATTGCAAGTGGGTTACTTTGCCGCATTTCTTTAACATCTGGCAGACTTATCTTATCTTTCGGATTTTGGCCAACCTGCTGTATAAATTGTAATTTCTGCAAGTAAATAGAGTCTGTGCATTTGGGGGCAACTAGTTCACTTGGCAGAACTAGCTCAACTTGGCGATAATTACAAACGCCCGAGGGACACAAAAGTAGCACCGCAACTCCCTCACAATTATTTTAATTTCCACAACAGGCCAACTTGCAGCCTGCCACCCAGTGCCACGCCCACTCCCGCCCACCTTACTTTTTGGAGCAACCCGCACGTGAGGAGCCTGCGGCAAGTTGAAAGCCAAAAACTGCGCCCCACCACCCGCAAAGTGTGCTTTTGTTTACCTAAAAAGTTAAGCAATTTATTATTAAGAAAAACTTTTGCAACCGAAAGTGGAAGGAGTTGGAGGATACGGCAGAGGTTACGGCCCTCATGTTTCTGGTCAAAAGAGAATTGCGTATGATAAATGGGCGGATATTAAATAGAGTGCATAACCAGCTAAAGGCAATGCCAATCGAAAGTCATCTATGGGAGTTACTCCAGCTTATGGTTGCTAATATCAAAAAAAAAAAAAAAAGGAGTGTTTAGATTTTAAATACGAAGAAATCAAGTTTCTTATAAAACATCTAATGGTGTTACCGCCTTGTTCTGTATGCATACACATCCACAATTGCATTTCCAATAACCAATATTTTGTTATGGCAAACAACTAAATCACCCGTCATCGACATCAGCAAACGGAAGTGAGCAAAATTAGCGTTTGTAAATAAATGAGCATGTCTCATATAGAATTCATCAGCTTAATTTACCAGTCTGCGTCTCTGTCGCACAGCGACGCTTCCTCTCTTTCTCTATGCATTCTAGCCAATGATATGGCAAAACAAAAAACACAAGTCGGCGGGGTGCACATTGAAAATCAAGTAATTAATTTCACACGGAATAAGTTTGCAAAGTTAATTGGCTTAGTGATGCCTTTTGACTGAATATGACTGGCAAAGTTGGTTAGTTGGGAAAAATAATAGCAAATTAAGTTTTCCGACTGCCAGATACTTTCGTGCTCGAGATTTTAATGTCTTTATTTGCTAACGCAAAGAACAATTGAATTTTTGTTTATAAAACAAACAGAAATTAAACAAAATTGATGGTGATAAACGATTTAGTTTAGTAAAATTTGGTATGTATGGTAACTAAACCTGGCATTAGGCAATCTCACCTTTCGTTTGGTAACCTTTTCCATGAACTTTACAAGCTACCCTCGCCCTCTTGTAATCGCATTAGAAAAATCGCGAGTTTTACATGGGATTTTCTAAGGGTAAGTTGAGTGGGGGGAGATGGGGGATTATTACTATACATGGGGCAAAAATAAAGTTTTGCTTTGTATGGATGTGCATTTGATATCCCAGCACCATTAAAACTATGTTAATTATTGTAATCTATAATCTCCATTGTCGTAATGCCCAAAGGGCTCAAAATTGTTAGCTGATATTGTCTTTGCAATTGACTGGCGGCGAAATGCTGCTCAATAAGCCGTATTTAATTAAAAGCGCTAAACGTTTTAAAGTTTTGTTGAGGTATAATTAAATTTTCATATTTTCAAAAGAATAAAAAAAAACATAATTCTATTACTAGCAATGAATTAAGCCGTATTATTAACTGATACTGCAGTTTCCAGAAAGTTGTATGCTATTAAAAAGAGTATTTTATTGTAATTAATCCATTTGGCTGAGTAATATGGAATACATAATATCTGCGTTAATACTTTTATGTTGTATTTATTACATTTGCATAAGTCTTAAGTAATATCCAGCTGGGAGAAAAGCGAAAACCGGTTGGGTATAAGCGGCCCAAATCGGTTAGAACTAGTGCCAACTAGTTTCGAATCATAAGCGAAAGCCATTAAATCACAGTGTTATAGAAAAGTGTAGAACAACGCCAACTGTTTTATATACTCGGTTATATATGTGTATGAATATATGCAAATGGCGAGCAAACAAAACGTGACAAATTTAATTGGGAAACACCCACCGAAAAATACGAGCACATAAACGTTTCCTTGAAAAAAAAAAAAAACAAATAAAATAAAACTATAACACGCCAAACACACGGTGCTTTCTCATATGAAAATTTTCCGGCTGGGAAATCGAATGAAAAGCAAATGCATTGCTCGCCGGGGGGAAATGGAGGGAGAATGGCTGCCCAAAGCGCGAAATCGTGTTTGCCGTCCAGCGTGACAATGCAGGAAAATGATTAGCCAGATAGCTCTAATAAAAGCGAGAAAAGCGGAAAAACGTGAGCCGAACGCCGCCGAACCAAACACGTAAATTGAATTTCCGCAATTGTACAGCTTTCGTTTATTCTTGTTATTGCGAAAATTACACGGCAAAGGGCAAATGAGAAATGAACGCAAGCCACGGTGATTTATGGCACTGAACGTTATAAAATAAATAAACAAAAAATAAATATATAAGTAAAAATATTTATTCGAAGTACTTAAACAAAATTGAAGACAAAATTATTATACAAACAAAAATTATATACGAAAATTTATTTATAAATGAACAGTTTTTGTAAAGAATACATATGACGATTAATCATAATTCCAAATATAAATCCATTACATCAATTGTCAATATTTTACAAATGTAGATATATTCAACTTGAATTACTTTACTCATTCAAAGTCCGAGCTTTCGAATTGCATCAATGAGAATTCCTGAGAAGATGCCCCCTAATGCATATCTGAGTAATGTCGAAAATTGTCTACATTTCTAATTCAAGCGCCGGCTCTTTCCAGCGAACGTATTTTCGCCCAGTGTATACCTGTTTAACGTGGGCGCGTCGCTCGAACTGAATGCCCCCTGGATTGTGATCGGCGATGCCCATTGTAATATCTGCATCTGCATGCGGCGTACTGCTCCCTTGGCTGCTTTCTAAGCCTTTAGCTGAACTTGTAGTAGCCGCTGTTAGCGGCGCTGCTGCTGGCAATGAAATCGAGTCCACATTGCCCTCCATCAAAGCTTCGGCCGCCTGAAGAATTCGCGGCCCTGTGCTGCTTGAACCAATTGCACTGCTTGCGGGCGCACTGCTTGGTCCGCTGTCATTGCTCAGACCGATTTCGATGACAATCTTATTCGGTTGCTGCTGCTGCTGCTGTTGCAACTGCTGCTGTTGCTGCTGCTGCAGTTGGCGCTGCAGATTCTTCGGATGCGTCGCCGCCTGAATATAGTTGAGATCGCTGCGGGAGAGATGATGTTGCTGCAGCGTGGAGTACTGCTGCTCGACGAGAGCCGCCCGCGTCTGGGCCGCCTGGTGACCCCCATTGGCCGCCGCCGAATCGCTGGCCACCTTCTCGCGCAGCTTCACGATGTTCGATATGTTGATGCTGTTCGTCAGCGTGATGCCCGTGATGCAGACCAAGATAATGGTCAGTACGACGCCGCAGATGACCAGGGTGGGCATGCGGAAGCATTTCCGGCTGCACATGGTCACCTTGGTGGAGGGGATTACGGCCAGAAACGCATGCAGGCGATGGAAATCAGTCGCCCAGTGAGTTAAGCGAAGTGTAGGCTTCCAAGCAATAGGATTTTAATCAATTGTTGTGCATGGCAATTAATATTCCCATTAGATTTAGATAGTCTTCGTTTGAATGATTTAAGAAATGTATTATAATGTTATGTATTCTTCATTTATTATTGATTGGTTTTTTTTGTATCACTATATTCATTTCAGTCCATTTACTGTTTTCTTTTTATTGTTCTGCCATATTATGTAGTTTAATTCTATTATCGTAGAGTTTTCTTTTATTTTGTTTAGCGATTAGTGGGATTTTATTAAATATTCAAAAGCGATTTATTTTAATATTTGTTTGTGTCCAATTCACGAGATTTTCAACAAATATTTGTAATCTGGTTTTTGGGCTGTTGCCAACTCGCGAGAGCGCCACACTAAATATTGGTTACGTGTTTTCTTTACTTTATTTTTATTTGTCTTTCTTTAGTTTAGCGATCGTCGCGCCTTTCAGTGCGCATTTCGAACTGCTCGCTTCAGCAGCTGAAATGCGAATGCAGTGCTGTGCTGCATTCCCTCTCTCCTTAGCAAAGTTCCTCTGCTTCTCTGGCTCTCTAACTGTTAAGCTCTCTAACTGTTTAGCTCTCTGAACTGCTTACTCGTTCACCTGGAGAGCTTGAAGCAGTTTTAGCTAACGCCGTCGCAGCTGCGCAACTGTCGCAAGCAGATTTCCATTTCCATATGTATTGTTAAATATTTTTCATTAACTAATTCAATTTGTTTAATTTTAAGTGAATTAAGTGAACTGTATCTGGATATTGGCGTTTTTGCTTTTCTAGTAATTTTTTTGTCTTGTGCTTTCGTTGTATTTGCTGTAAATTTGTTGCTTATTCATTTGTAGATTCATTTAAAATGTTCTTCCCATTTGTTTAGTTGTTATTTCTATTCTTTTTGTATTGATTGGCGTATTTTTATAGCATCTTCTTTCTTTTTAAGAATTGTTTATATAAATATTTGTTTTATTTCCAATTAAAGTACACATGTCCACCTTATTGCTGTTTTTTTATTTTACTAAAACGCTTTAAGCGATATCAGTTTTGTATTTATTTTTATGAACCTTGGAAATTGGGTTTGTGATTTATTTTATTGCAATCGGTTTTTATTAGCACGTTGTTTATTTTCGACCTGGCGTGCTGTTTGCTTTTCCAAAAATACACAAATGCACAACAAAAAAAAGTGTAGCTCGTTAACATTTTAATGTTCTGATGCAGTTGCGGTTGCTGTTGCTTTCGAGGCGTGGCCAAAGGCAACAAAATCAATTATTTTCGTCCAGTGATCGCAGCAAATTGAATTTACAAAAGCTTTTTGGTCGTGTGACACACTTTAAGCGTTTTGAATTTATTGGTAATGAAATCAATTAAATTGCGGATTTCCTTTAGATACATTTATATCAAAGTATAAAGTTAATTGTATTCTCAATTACATCTTTATGATCTATCGACTTTATTAACTCATAATTCGCAGTTGGCAAAATGTTAATGGACTGTTCGCCACTCCTTTCACTTTTTTTTCCTTTCACCGACGTTCCTACATATTTCCTGAGCTATTCAACCTTGACAATATCTTGTCTCTCACTTTCTAGGCATCCAGGTGGGTCATAATGCCAACGTAATACCCTGCTATTCCCAGAAGGCTTTAGAGACAAAGGGATATTTGTCAGTAATGCGCAACTTTTTCGGAATTCAAATGCTCTACCAACGAAATGAGCGTAGCAAATACAAAGCGAAAAAAAATCAAAATAAAATCTTGAGTATTTCTTAATAATATTTTTATAATATTTATTTTCCCCAAAGATTTTATCATAATTTACTTAAAAAAAAGAGGGTATTTGTCCTCGCCTGAAATATTTTAGCTGGTTTCTTTGCTTTTCTGGCTTTGCGGGGTATTTCTTTCTTTTTTTCTTTTTTTGGCCGAGGATTTAAGCATTCATTTCATGGGATCTGCACACGCGTCTTGTGTTCAGTGGGGAAAAGGGGACAGTTTGCGGATTTAATTGAGCCGACACGCACGCACACACACACCCACATACACACACCCACACTCGCAGTCACGTATGAATAGAGCATACATAGAAAGTTGGAAGAAATTTCATTTAATTGCATATTAACGCCTGTTGCCTAGACGAATTTATTTCACTTCTCCTCGTCTTTGGCTGCTTAATTCTTTTTCTTTTGTTTCGTTCAACAACAAAACAGCAGCTCCTCAGTGCTTCTTTCGCTATTTATTTCAATTAATGAAGCTGCTTCTTTTGTCGCTTAATTAATCCCAAAGAAAAGGGCTCTCAACACACTTTCTCTCGCTGTCGCAAATGAAGGGGGAGAAACTGAAGGCATTTTCGGACATTAATGGATTACATTTTCAATTAACATGCTGAGGCATTTCAATTAGTTGTAATTCGTAACAAATCGCTCTGCGAGTGATAAGGAAAAGGGGAAGCATTGGATTTTCTAAGCCACTGAATTAAATAGGAAGTGAGAATGAATTGATATGCGATTGGCTACAAGAAAGTGTAATTTTTAAGAAAATACCCCAACCATAAATACATGTCGGCATTTCTGCGTGGTAAATTGCATAATAACAAGATCCATCACGAATGAAGAAGAAAAAAAAACCACACTCACACACACACAAGAAGCCAAGAAGCAAGCAGCTGCATCTGAAGATATATATATATATAAGAACTGAACGATGTGCAGCAATCTTTGGCATTTCATCTTAATTATTTTCAACAGCTTTTCATAAAATTGCGGCTCAAGGCGAACGGCAAACAGATTGCATTACAACAAGTTGCACTGGGAACGTGGTGCAGTAGCAGCAGCACGTTTAAAATCGGGAAGAGCGGAAAATTGAGGGGCGAAAACTTTATTAAATTTACGCAAGTAAATTGCAATTTATTCCCAGCGTAATGGCCGAAAGGCGGCATAAAATAGTTGGTACTATGGTGCGTATACTTAATATCCATGCATTGTAACTTGGTGCACGATAGCTTAATTTTCAAATGGCAATGTTTTTCCTTCTAATTAGTTAATATAAACTTGATGTTGCGTACGTAAAATGGTCGAAAGGCGGCAAAAAATGATGGTGCAACGGTGCGTATAATTGATTTAATTCCTTTAAAACTAATAACTAATACAATGACGGTTCTTTACATGTACCAATGTATATATCTACCAAAAAATCTAAAATTTGCTGCTTTAAAACCTCTGAATTCCAATCAATATTCGGCGTGACTTGTTTCAGTCGTATTTCACTATTAAAGCCACCAAAAATTGGACTTAGAGCTTGGTCAGCAGCATTGTAGTTCGTGTTTCGTTTGCCATTTGGCCACCAAAACATTTTTCCTGCCTGAGAACGCATTATTTTGTCATTTGCATTCGCTTTGCTCTATATATATATATATTTTTTTTTTTACTTTTTCGTTCATTTTGAGGGAGGATTCGTTTTCCCATTGCCTTTCCTCCTGCTACTGCTACTACTGCTGCTCCTGCTTTGTTTCCGTGCATTTTAGCCCCGCAGGCTGGGCAGATGTTTTCCTTTGGCTGCATTCAAATCCCAAATCCAATCCCAAGGCTCCTTCACACTGCTGCCCGTGTGGCCTTGGACGAACCAAGTTGAAGTTGCGGAGCCTCGCTTGGTTCCTTTTTCGGCCTGTCAAATTCCGCACAAATCGAGTTAACTTCTCGGTACCAGCTAAAAAAAAAAAAATCCGAAAAAAAAGAAAAGGAAAAACACGAAAGGAAAATACAAATTTTCATTCTGCATTCTGCAATTCCGTGACCCGTAACATGTAACCCGCCTTATCCCCCCGATCCCCACTGAGTTGTTGGGCCGCCTTCGGCTAAATCAACAAACAAACTGCGACATCATCTGCCTCCGCGTGTCCTTGCAGCCTGTCTCTAATTAGTGGAACTATTTGCCCAGCACAGCTGCCCCCTTTTAACCCTTTTAGTCACCTCACTTTGGCTATAATTATGCGCCCGAGATTGAAGGGTTATATCCTTCAAGATTTGGGTATTTTTATTTACTACTTTGTGTAGTGCCATTGTGAACATTTGAATGCATCTTTTCACAGCATTAGTGGTTTTAATTTTATAATGTATCAGCTGTACTATGATATTCTTTAAAACGTATATAGTTTCAATAGAATTAATACAAGGACTGGCACATATCGGAAATATATTTTCCAATCAAATTCGTGACATTCTTCAAGTAGCTTCTTCGACTTTATGTGCTTAAAATTTATTTGCTTTGAGCAATTGACTTTCAACCATTTTTAATGTTGAACATTCACTTGAAATGCGGATCGTGACGTTGGCAGGACAAACGAAAGGACTCCATCGCCTGGTCAACGCCTTGTTGCGTACCTTGCTGGCTGCTTTTATTTGCCAGCTGGAGGAGAAGGATAGGGGGGCGTATACGTAATGTGCTCTGCTGGGCCACGAATGTCCATCGTCCATCGTCCTTTTACTGCGTGTGCAGTGCGACTTTCGAAGCCAAACAAAAGGACAAGGACGGACAGGCAATGAGCAGTAAGCAGCCCGTCTATTGCAGGCACTTTGAATTATTAAAACTGCACCACAAGGATAACAATAACAGGAGCAGTGAGGACCAGAATGTAAACTGAACTGAACGAAAGCAAACCCACTATACACCAGCCAATGTGTGCGAGTGTCCTTTGTGTCGTGTTTTGTGCATTTGACAACGCAAAACGAAAGACACCACATTTTAATTTTAGCTTGAACTATGCATTTTCCAAAAAAAAAAAAGGATAAATGCATGGGGAGCTTAAACAACCAATGGCATAGTTTTTTACAATCAAACCTACGACTGATTTATTTATTATTTGTGTTTTGTACGAATTGCAAATAAAAACCATTCGAAGTCTTTGTTCTAGAAGAGCATGGTAGACACTACCATTGCAAGAGCATGAAAAACTTTTGAGAGAAATCGATGCCAGATTTAATTAGTCAGTGTCAACTGTTGACAGTCGAAGGATCGGCAGATGCAGAATGCGATTCCCAAGTCCTTTCGTCGAGGGAGTGGGGCTGAGCAATAAAGGGAGATGGCAGGTTGCCAGGACATGTTTAGTGCCCCGTTTTACCCTCCATAAAGAGGAGCCCGTTCAGCAGGACACCCGTTAGCAAGTCCCACCTGCTCCACAGTCCTTTTATTCAGGTTTGACATATATGTTGTCCTGGCGAAGAAATAATTTAGCATACTTTTATGCGCCTCCCCATGTTACTATTTCTCGCACGTTGAGTTGCATACGGAAAATGTTTGGGATATCGAGAGGACTTATGTCACCCTTGACTTATTTTCATATTAAAAAAATGTATAGTGCCAAGAATATATATATATAGTTTTATAAATACGCATTTTTTTTTTGTCATATCCTTTAATTTTATTTTATAGTTTGTATAGACGATCACATAGCTCTTCTGATCTCTGTTCACTTTCTTTGTGGTAATTTGTATGAATTGTATGCTCTTCCCTTTGCAACCTTTTCGCTTAATTGCTTTTTCGGCTGTCCATTCCAATTTTGCCACCCTCAACCCTTAAAATTGCACCCTCTCCAACCAGAGAAAACAAGAAAAAACAAAAAAAACAGAAGAGGAATCCAAGCCACAAGGAAAGAAAAACCGCATTCCGCTTCAATTGTTGGCTGACAAAATGGATTGTCTGTGTTGGCCACATATGACTTTGGCAGAAACCATCTAGCAGTGGAGATAAACCTCCTATATAACGATGCCAGATCCCAAAATAATGGCAGTTTACCTACTCATAAATATCCTTATATGAATCCATTTCCCTACGAATTGAGCATCCTTACAAACTGTACTAGGTTGTGACTTAATGTAGTCTAACCAAAAAACAGATACAGCTATTAGGTTGAACACATCTGTGTGCTGACCAGGGATAGAGTTTTCCCACAGAAAATAGGCATCAATTCAGTTGACTGGCGACAAAAGGACAATTTTCCCCAAAAACGAAACGAAATAAAACTAGACTTTGCAATTAAATTGCAACACGAGCGGGGCAAAGTGGAGTGGGGGGAGGCAAAAACTTTGGCGGCAAAAAGTCAGCAAATGATTTTTACAATTTGCCTTCAAATGCAGTTATAGCAACAACAACAAACAGGCACAAATAAAATGCATGGCAAGGCAGAAAAAGTTTGTAAGGAATAAAAAAGATATAAAAAGAAAAAAAACGAAAAAGAGCAACACAAAAATACATAAAATCCACCGCAAAAGTACAGGTACAACAAAAAAAAAGGGTATAAAGGTACCTCCTACTTTTTGCATGACCAATAAATTGTATGTTGTTTTTTGTTTGTTTGTTGGTTGCTTTACTCCTCGCATTGTTGTTGTGTTCGTGTTTGTTTCGTTTTTATCCAACAGGCGGCGCCACAATAATTATGGCTGGACAGAAGAAAAGGCGTGGAAAGCCCAACGATTTATTAATCAACTAAGGGAAATAGAAGGAGGCGCAAAGAAGTTCCGGACGAGGAAAGCGTCCACAAAATACATAAAATGTGGCGCAGCAATAAGAAAAACTTCGGGAAAAGCATTTAAAAAGCAGCGATTCTTCTTTCCTCGTTGAATCCCACTTATTATTCACAACAGTTCATGATTTTTATTTAAATTATTTATCTGATTTGATTATATAAGCATTTATTAGATTTACCTATTTCAATTGGGCTGCAGTTTGAATTGTGTTATGCATTTAATTTAGTTTACATTCTAGTATACATTCTAGTGATTATACATCATATTTCTAATTTGCTCTTCATGTTGCTTCCATATACAGGTGTCAAAAAGTATGCAACAATATATTCTGATTTTGGAATCATAATGGTTATAGACCGAAACTGAGTGAGTGGTTTGTGCTATTAAAATAAGAAGTTTGTCATTGTTTATTTACATTTAAAATAACAATATTATATTGTTTTCCTTTAGCATAATATCACGCTATTCCTAATATAAATATTTTTTATTTGATTATATTCCTTCCACATTCTTAAAACAAGTAGTAAATGTAAATTTGCCCTGTCATCAAATCAGTCGTGGCAAAGTGAGTGGATGCATAAAAAAATGGGTAGGTGGACGTGGAAAATGTGGGGAAAATGTAGGAAAATAGTTAAGGCAGGTCAATGGAATAGGACTGATTATGATTCACCGACAGCAGAGGCAGCATGAGAATGGAAAATTCTTCGAATTCCGCGTTATCTCTGCCTCAAAGTTTGTGGCTCCTTGCTGGCCTGGCTTTCCCCTTTTTATCTTACACACCCATATGCCAGCATCAAGTGGATTGTCTTGGTCTCAGCTCAGCAGTAACCCCCATTTTTCTCCATTTGCAACGCTCTTGCCGCTCGTATCACCGCTTAAGTGCACTCGAGTTGCCTGTAAACAAACACACTTCTTGGCCCAAAGGAGGCGTGGCTGGTTGGCTAAGAACATGATATGCCCTTTGTTACTAGCCCCAAAGGCAATGCCTATGCATTTTCGTTGGGAGGTGTGTTGGGGTGGTGTGAGCCTTCCTTTTGCAGGAAAAACAAATTATCCCTGCTTCTCAGCAAACGCCCTCTAGCGGAAAATTTGTATATTACTCTGCAGGGCAGGATTTCACATGAAATTGCCGAAAAATCACTGGAGATCAAGACTATTTCGAAAACTAATGTTTAAATAATATCCTGATCTTGATGGGTAACCGTAATCAGTGTGAGTATCAAAGTTCTTAGGGAAGGCCATGCTGTTAATTGGACTTCTTTCATTTCATGGACAAAAGCAAACAGCTAAAACCACATTTAATGGCTTTTACTGCGAAACAGTGGCGACCGCTATTTTAGCCAACATATTCCACCATCTTTTTCGCTGTCTTTCGCCAAGTTATTATGTTGCTCAAGTGAAAAATGACGCATTATGCGTTACTTTCAATGGGTGAAAGCCGCTTGTGTGTGTGTGTGAGTATGTTTGTGAGCAGTGCATGTAGGTGTCAGTCCTATGTGTGTGTGTGAGAGTGTAAATGGGAGTGTGTGTAGTCAAATGTAACCCCTTGTGGCCACACACACATACACAAAACAAGAAAGCAAAAACCCATGCAGAGTTTGGCTAGGACCGAGATTTTTATGTGAAATATTTCAACGTGTTTTTATTTTTGTACATTTTCTATAGCTATCTCTGTTACCCAGAAACCCCTTCTCTTTCTTTTCCTTTTCATTTTTTGTATTTTTTTTCTTTTTGCATTTACTGCTGCTGCGATATTTTCGCGCGTGTGAAGAATTTTTCTTGCCTGCTGCGCGAATTTTTGGATTTAGTTTTAGCTCTTATTTATATGTATATTTTATTCTAGACCCTGCTGAGAGCTAGTCCCCATTTCCCTCGATATATAACACTTATTTCTTCCTGCTGTTTTTCTTATTATAACCCAAGGGGCAGAAATTTGCTGCACACGTTTCCAGTGTCACAGAATTTTAAATGGAATTTCGCTTGATTAAAATTCATAATTTCTAGAAAGTGTTTCTAGGCGAAGCTATATATATTTTTTTTTTGCTCAAATGAATAACAAGGAATATTTGCTAAAAATAATTTCGTTCAATATTTAACACAACCACTGAGGTAGATTTCTGTATTTTTCATTGCAATTTTAAATACTTCCATGTGGAATAACTGCAAAGATATTACTTTAAGCATGCATTTAAGCATTTTTTCATTGGGCAATTTTGCGAATAAATTATTAACCAGAAATCGCAGGCTGATAATGATATCATTACGACCCAGTAAATGATATTTGATTGTTCTGTCTGTAATTTCCTGGATAATCCTTTGACCAATTTTTTTTTTTCATTTTTCCGATGTAATCACACACAAATAAAAAACGGGTAACCGAAAATAAAATGAAGCTATGGTGTCATCAACACATTGCACTTCCGTTTCCGCTTCGCCAGCGCTGGCCACAATTAATGGCCAAGCAAACAATAAGTTCGCCTTCTTCCTCTTTGGGCCACTGCAACAACTACAACAACAGCAAGAGCAACTTTATTTATGAGTGTGTAAGTACAGTAGCCGCTCGCTAATTATTTAATATTTCTTACGACTTTAACTGCAGTTTATAACGCGCATTTTGATGGGATTTTTTTTTTAGAACAAGGTTTCGGAGTTTGGTTTTCTCTTGAACCAATATAACAAACTATGCTTTAGATATTTGGATATTTTAGAAGTCACAGGGGTTTTGCCATCACCAAAATAATGAAGGTGTATTCTTTAGGCCAACTTCTTAACTATTACTTGGACTAATTCATTTCGCGTGCAAAATTAGCGAGCAACCACTGTCCCCACGTATCGGCTGGCAGTAAAGTAGCCAACGGATGCTGCAGCTGCATCTGCAGTCACCTGCAGCAGGTGTAGCCTTGAACACAAACACGAACGGCCAAACAGCGCACGCACACCGACGCACACAAGCCAACGAATAAGCGAATACGCGGGTTGTCGTAGGCCCGTCGATGCCGACAAACAAATGGCTGGGAACGTAAATAGTCCGTGGCGATACGGTGGCGTATACGTGATACGTATTGCGCATACGACGCGTGGCGCGTCCAAAAAAGGAGTTGACGCTTCCAGCGCAGGCGAGACATTAAACGCACCGCAACCGAACGGCACCACAAGAAGCCCAAGTCCACAGGGCAGCGTAAAAGCAGCAAGAGCAGCAGCAGCAGCAGCAGCAGCAGCAGCAGTAGCGACGGTGGCTAAAGTATATCAGCTGCAGAGCAGCCAGACAGTATGGCTTATAGTACCCCCTTGGCACTCCTTCATCCCGTAATTCCCACAGAAACCGAAACCCGAACGGCCAGCCGAGGGCGAATCGGTTGAATTCGGACTGGTTCGAGTGAAGAGACGAGCAGAAATCGAAAAGTCGAGGGCTGTCGAAGGTGCCAGAAGAATTCGGGTTACTCTACAGCAGGGACAGTATTCCAAGGAAATGGTAATTCTTATACTTAATTATACTATCATCGTTGACACATTACCTATTATGCAACTAGGTTTACGTTGCAATATTTCATAGAAACCTTATATCCTTTAAGTGTGCAAAAACTACTTAAATATCAAGCGACTTTTGTAGAACACACTTCCTCAATTAAACGACCAATCCCGTTTATCAATATATTTTGGCGCCAAAAAATCGCGTGTAAGCTCGAAAAGCTTTTGGAATGCGAAGAAGCTTTCACCGAGCTTAGCAACAACTGCAGCGGAACGAAATGGCAATGGAAACACGACGAAACAAAAACATTTATCTTCCCCTTTAAGTTCAGTCGACATCGATGGATGTTGGAGAAAGGTTCTCCAGAACTAAAATGAGTAACACTTTACTTGCTGGCAACTCACAATTGCTGGAAAATGGAAAAGGTCAGCTTGGGTTCTTCGATACGAACTTTCAGAATGTTTAGCATGCTTACTTTTCAAAGATCTGCACTTACAAAAAGCCTTAGCAAGTTGTATTTTCATATGTTGGCGCTCGTCTTTGGAAGAGTTGAAAAACCTGTCGCTTTATTGCCTTGCGTAAACTTGTGATTCGTGGGATAATTTTATTTATTTTCACGCAGTTGAACTACCTTATAAGTGGGGTCTAATTATTACGGCATACAATTAACTGAAAGTGGATTGGATTGCTGATTTAGCTGGGGAAATTGCAAGTTTACGCAATAATACAAATTGAAAATTGAGAACTAAATAGTTGATATCACCCGCAATCGATCACTTAGTCGAAAATGTTTATTTTGACATGCCTTGCTGTCACCATTATTTTTTTTTTTTTTTTAATCTCTACAAAGTTATTTCAAATTCTACATTTTTGGCTATTTTTAAACACTCTGGAAGAGCAACATGTGTTTTGAAATTACCAACAGAATTTTCGTTATGAAAGCACAAAGTCTCCAAAACCAATTTGAAACATTCTTTGTTTTTTTGTTAATACATAAATCCCAGTATGGTTATAAAAAATGCCTAATAGATATGGCTTAATTTCGCAATGCCCCAGAGAATAGATTAAATCATGGAGCACACAATCACAATAATTTGTGGTACACAATAATGTATGTTCGACAGAAAAAAAAGTAAACTATACCAACTGTTGCGCTCGATAAACATGATAATGGCAGCATGCTAACACACGAACACCCCGACTCGCTAAATAACTTTTTCCCCGCCGCTCTTCTTTTTCTGTCATCGGAATAATGCCACCGATTGTGGCACGCCCCGTTATGCCCGTTGGAAGTTTGCCTGGCTATTGACACATTTGCTCTATTCTGATATTATATTTTGTATTCTTCTCTCCATTTCGCTACTTGTTGTATGCCCAGCACGATTTTTGGTGAAAGCGGAGTCCGAAAATGGAGGAGGAGTACGAACTAGACAGAAAGTTCAAGCCTACGGAACAGTGGGCCAGTTCTTCTGCATAAGCTTATAAACATAAACATAACCAAAAAAGGTGGCACAACTAAAATAAATACTGCTTTGAAGTGTCAATAAACATATGACTATTTTTATGATTCCCAAAAATAAAAATTCTAACAAATTTTCGCATTTTCGATAACATCATCAAAATTTGCGAAAAATGGCAAAAAATTTTAATTTCCAACTTGGAATATAGGTCGACAGGGAATTTTGTTACGAACTCAACGAGGTATGACATTCCCTTTTTGGGCAATTATTTTTATTACTATTGAGAAAATACTGATTATTTTTTACCCAAAAAAACAAAATAATTATATAGCCAAAATTCGGATATTTACAAACGGGGTTTTCTCCATAACTTGGCTAAAAACGATATCACCGCTAAAATGACGACTGTTTTGTGCTGCTAGTAAGCATAGCTAACTATCCCTATCACTACTTTTATGATTTCAAAAAATAAAAATTTTGCGAGAAATGGCAAAAAATTTGAATTTCAAATTTTGAATACAGTTCGATAGGGAATTTTGCTACGAATTCAACGAGGTATGACATTCCATGATTGGAATTGGTTTACGACAAATACGGTTTATTTCCTTCTTTTTTATGTAAAAAGTTGATTCCAAAATTTCGAGTTTACTTGCACTTGATTTTAATATTCGTTTATCGACTTAGAGATTACTCCATTTTCAAGCAATCAGTTGATAAAATGCTTTGCTGATTCCGCTGTCTACTTATTTACCGATTATCCTTTGATAAGAGTATTTTCGGACCGCAGAAACAAGATAAACTAAAGTGGCCAGTTTATTCGAGGTCAATTCCACTGTGAGCCACTGCTGTACTCAAAGTAAATATGTACGCAATGACTAAATTAACAAAAGAGACCTCACCCAAATGGGTCAACATTGTTCTAAGGTCCCAGCCCCCTTTTTTCGGACCCAAAGAATAGCAACTGGTGGCATGAATAGAAATAGAAATGTTGGAAATTTCAATCTATGCATCGTGTTTCTCACTTATTTTGGTCAAGGATAGTTCGTGCAGTTCATGTTCTACACATAAATACTAAAATATGGTTGAAAATTCAATCTTAATACAAATAATTTTGAACTTCTTTCAATAAGTGTGCTCCAATATTAAGCATGCTAAAGCCATTGCAATTATAACGTGTATTTAATGCCCAACTAGCCCTGAAAATTGTGCGCTGCGATTATAAATGCTTAATACCATCGACTATATGGATATGGTCAGTGAACAGATTGTACTACCGTCCAGCTGATGATGGGTTTTTAATGTGTGTTTTAATGGTTCGTTGAGTGCCGTTCGAAAACTGTCAACCGTGCACTGAGTGGTAGGTAGGTACTCTGTAACTAAGTAGTAATTCCAATTTCCATCAGGTTTTGTCCATTGCCCCAATGCTCCATTGCTGCATTGCATGTCGCATGTCATCTGCTCGTAATACCATTACAGAACTAACCATACATATCTTTAGTGTGAGGTTATGTCTGTCCTCGTCAGGTTTATTGATTCAATTTTAACAGTTTAGGGGTTGAGCTAATATACAATTATGGGAGGGTTTGCTACCCAAGGCCGTTTGTCGCCAGACTTAAAAATAACTAAATTGTAAAAGTTACACTTAGGATTGCGAGAAAATTAGCACGCAAGTTGCAATTTATACGAAGTTGAAGTTGACACTTAAACAAATTGATTAGAACAGCGAAATAAACTTCTGTAAAATTTTAAGTACAATAATAAAAAACTGTACTTAAAGGGAATAAATCTTAATTTCAAATTGAATGCGTTTATAGTTTTTGAGAGGCGGCTGTTGCAAATGTTTGTACTAACTGATATAGCAATCCAACGAAAGTGTTTTGTGTCCTAAAGCCAATTGTTCAACACCTTAACAATGGCAATGATTTGCAGTGTCTATATTAAGAGTGTTTTTGACTTTTCACATAAATATTTATTCAGCTGTTTTACAATAATCTCTGATCGTAACTAGCAATTTTCAGTGTATTCAGAAGAAAGCAACGAAAACGAGAGACCAAAATGAAATGAAAGGCAAAATCGAGAAGAGGGTTCAAATCTTTATTTGAATACCATTTTGTTTGCGATCGTAGCTAAATTGAAAGCGAAACTAAAAACTGGAAATGGCAAAGATTCATCGGAATAGCAATGGCAATTTACTGCGAATCGAAATTGGCCAAAAGTAAAAACCCGCAGTGGGAAAATAGGTTAAGTTATCACAACGATTTCAATTCAATTCAATTGATTTGCCCCTTGTTACCGAGCGCAAATTCGCTTCTCTGACTTCTTCGCATATTCAGAGAGATATAAATTAGAACGAGAAATAATAATCAAGCGAAAACAAAAGCGAAGGCGGCGTTGATCAGCTTGATACTGGATTCTAGACTCTAGATTCGCTATACATGTATGTATGTATGTACATATGTATTTATTATTCAGCATTTTCTGTTGTCGCGACGATCTGGATATGTTAGTTTCGCTGCCTGCTGATCCAAATGATTAGTCAGTGAGTCAGTCAGTCAGTCAGTCAGTCAGTCAGTCAGTCAGTCAGTCAGTCAGTCAGTCAGTCAGTCAGTCAGTCAGTCAGTCAGTCAGTCAGTCAGTCAGTCAGTCAGTCAGTCAGTCAGTCAGTCAGTCAGTCAGTCAGTCAGTCAGTCAGTCAGTCAGTCAGTCAGTCAGTCAGTCAGTCAGTCAGTCAGTCAGTCAGTCAGTCAGTCAGTCAGTCCAGTCAGTCAGTCCAGTCAGTCAGTCAGTCAGTCAGTCAGTCAGTCAGTCCAGTCAGTCAGTCAGTCAGTCAGTCCAGTCAGTCAGTCCAGTCAGTCAGTCAGTCCAGTCCAGTCAGTCAGTCCAGTCAGTCAGTCAGTCAGTCAGTCAGTCAGTCAGTCAGTCAGTCAGTCAGTCAGTCAGTCAGTCGGTTGGTTTTCTATTAAATTTTGTTTTCTATTAAACGCCAAAAAATTAGACACGCAGAGACTTGTGAATTGGTTATGGAATTTCTAAATCCTACACGTCCACAGCGAAAATGGGTTCCCTACGAAGATGAAACTATGAAACTAGATGGAACCTTTAATAATAGCAGCAATGATCCTTCAAATGGGAATGTGACAAAGATAAAGATAACGATATACACACGTTCGTCAAACAGCGTGGCGCATAAACCCTTTTCTTAAGATTTCTTCGACGAATTGGCAAAGACCAGGGGCACATTCGTTGCATTGGACCGCCCGTCTCCACAAACAATTAGTCGGAACTGATTGTCGCGGAAGTTGAGTAAAGGGACCACAGAAGTCGTGAAACGCGGGACGGGGGGAATTGGGACTGGCTGTGGAGGAAATATGTATGTATGTATAAATAGCGGAGTGCTGATAATTGCCCACGTTGTCAAGTTGAGAGAAGAAAATAAACGAAGAACAAATTACACATAGCCCGAGAAATAAAATAAATAAATGCCAAATTAGAGCATAAAAAAAAGACGATGCAGTAAAAAAAAAAAACTCATGCGAAATCGAGCTGAGACGAAAAATAATAAAAAAAAAAAACGGAGCGATAACCTCGGGAGAGTTCAATATTTGCTTCTGTTTTTAAAAAGAGGTATTTTCAAGCTACCCATGTTCATTTTAAGATAAGATTTTCTGACCCGATTAACAATATAATCTCCAGGCATTACAATGGTTAACGAGATTGCAATCAATAAAAGATATTTGCAAATATATCCACATCCCAAATACTATATACTTGTACTAATCATTTTGATTTGAAGTACAGTACCGTAGTTTTTTTTAAATATCAAAACGCATTGGATCGATCTGAAAACCGGCCATCGGTCGTATTTCGACCTATCAAGTGTGAACCACCTACCTCTTTGACCTTCTGACGTCGCTCCTCCAGTGTGGCGTCCAGTGTGTCCGGCGCCTGATCATTGCCACCGCCTCCCAATGGCAGTTGTGCTTGCTGCTGGTTGTGCTGGGCGGAATTTTGTGGATGCGACGAGGCCTGGCTGGCGGCATTGTCTCCCTGAACTGGGGCGGCTATAACGGGAATGGCAGCGTGTCCCTCGTCCTGATCCAGCGGCTGATCCGCCAGAGCGGCGACGGGAGCTGGAGCCTGAGCCTGTTGGGCGAGCGCCTGGAATTGTCCGGGTTCGCCTCCACCCGCAGCCGGTGGCTCATCGAGCATATCGCCCAATTCGGCGCGAATCTTTTGCTCCAAACGCTGGCGATCGCCAATGAAATGCGGATCCTCGCTGCGATGGGGGGCGTGTGCGGCGAGGGGCGGCGCTGGGATGAAGATCTCCGGTCCGGCCTTTCGGAAGTGCTTGTAGACGCGCAGGACACGATCGCTGCCGAAGTTGTCCGGCAGGAGGAAGATGCCGGCGAAGCAGAGGAAGCACAACGTTATCAGGACGAGTCCAATCAGACATTTTTCGCGCGAGTGGAAGTTTGATTTGCGTCCAATTGGACTGATGCGATACATGGTCGATTGTTTATTGGCTTCAATTCGATTTAACTGATTCTTTTGGGTTATTTGTATTATTGTTTCACTGTAGTCTTCTCGGGCATTGGCGGTGGACTTTTTAATTTAAGTTATGTTTATGTTCTCTGATTTGGTGAAAAAGTTAAAGATTATTTATGGGTGCCTTTGGAAATAATAATAGGGAAATAATTGTTGCATTTCATTAATTTGTACTTTTACGACAGGAGTGCTATTATTTGTTTGTTTATTTCGTGAACTTTCTTTTTTTTAACACTCAGCTGTTTAACTTTCTTGCCGCCTCTCTCACTCTCTTTTTTCCTTTCTCTCCGCTTCTCGCTCTCTTCTCTCTATGGCAGTGCATTCTTATTGTTATTATTGGCTATTTTCGGTTGTTTGCACACACACTCATACGTTAATGCGCCAAAAAAGGAGCACGAAATAAAAACGAAATGCCGGAAAGAAAACACAGACATGAACTGCCAGCAAAAACAAAGGTAATTCGATGCGATGTCGCTGCGTGGAGGAAAAAAAAGAAGAGCGGCAACTCACACACACACAAGAAACGTGGCAAACACACAGACACGAGTTTATGCGGGGCATTGCAAAAATCGCGATTTTGCATAGCAATTTTTAGTTGGCATTTGCATTGACGAATCTAATTGGCACAGTTTACCAAACCTAAAACAACACTTTACTCAAGTATAGGCATATCAAGTATGCAATAACCCAAAAAGAGTTATACAAGAAATAAATCAAAGGTACACTCTAGTTGCACTCGACCTAAGAAACTAAGCACTATATAAGTAAATTACCATTTCAATTTTAAATTTACTTTTAAGTACAAAAAAACCTTTTTATAGCAAGCCTACACTTACGAAAATCCATGATCTATTTTTGCTTACTCCTAACAATAACGTGCGTTGCTATGTTAATGACGGCTTTTGTAAATAATTCCAACAGCAGTGAAATAACTTAATGACTTGTGGCCTTTGAAATTAGTAATGGTTTTTATTCATAAGCACATTTCAACACTTAAATTCGCCATTTGGGCGGTGTATTTGCGTTCATTATTACTTCTGAGATCTAGAATAAATCACGATTTTGTATCCCTGCATAAACTGCAGGCCAGACAGGGACGGGGCGAGATAGGATGATGAGAGAGAGGTCGGAGAGAAACACGCAATATTTTGCAACAACACAACGGGCTGACAACAATAACATTTATTACGGAATACCGTTAGCTGGCCAAACAACCGTACGAAAAAGACACAGAAACAAACAATAAAAAAAATGAAAATCGAAAGAGCCGTGGAGAAAAGAGAACACAGAGACACAGCTGATGGGGGAGAGCGGGAAAAAGGAGGTGACGAAAGAGAGGCAACAGAAAAAAGGGATGAATCTTTAGATTTGGATTTGATTTTTCTGTCTTCTCTCCGCTCTCCTTTCCCACACTAGCATCCATCCTGCTAACTCCATCTCGCTTCCACCTTAGCCGCTTCTTCCAGTTGTTTTTGTTGTTACTTTCCGTTCCTGGCAGGAGGTGTGTTTGTGCGAGCGAGAGGAGAATGAGCGTTTCACCTGCCACCTTATTATTTTCTGCAAACCGAACATCGATTCACGGCAGAGGTATCACAAGAACGAGGCGCCTTCCACAATCGCGTTTAGTACCGATGGATTTACGTTTCTTTTTTTTTGAGTTCGAGACGACCAAAAACAGTTTGGATCCGATCCACAATGTGCCCGCCGCTTTTTCCACCCGCAATGCCGAAGTGGCCTGTGGTCACACTAAGAGACAGTGCTACCGGATCGCCGAACCGGCATTTTACACAAATGAGTCGCTTTCGCCTTTATTCGTTTTAACAAAATTGGAATACATATTTGTGTGTGATTTTTACAATTTAAAGCATATATGTCTCACATTATATCCAGGTCTTACAACACAACAAAAGAAGAACGCTTTAATGCTACTAGATTTTTATACCCGTTACTCGTATACTAGATTCGTTTAAATGAATTTAACTGGTAGAAGGAAGCTTTCCGACCATATAGAGTTATATATTCTTGATCAGGATAAAAAGTCGATCTGGTTCTGTCCGTATGTATGAGTGTCGAGATCTCAGAAACTATAAAAGCTAGAAGATTGAGATTAAGCATACAGATTTTAGAGACATAGACGCAGCGCAAGTTTGTTGAAATGTTTTGATATTTTTTCATATTTTTATTAGTCTTGTACATTTCTATCGATTTGGCGAAAAACTTTTTGCCATGCCCACTCTTACGCCTACTAACCGCCCAAAACTGCCAGCCCACACTTTTGAAAAGTGTTTTGATATGTTTTTATATTTGTATTATTCTTGTCAATTTCTATCGAATTACGAAAAAACTTGTTTGCACGCTCACTCTAATGCCAAAAAGTCACCCAAAACTGCCACGCCCACACTTTTTAACATTTTTAAAATTGTTTCATATTTTATTCACTTATATTTAGCGATATCCCAGAAAAATGATGAAATTTTTCGTTCGCATTTCCACTAGCTGAGTAAAGGGTATGTGATAGTCGGGGAAGTCGACTTACGCGTTCCTTCTTGTTTTAATGTTAAATCTCACTAATAGTCCGCGAAAAATTAACAATATTTATAAGTAAACTGTACTTATCGAATAGATTTATCGATGAGCATATAAAATATCGCATAGAATATTAAGTCAAAATGCAACCACCAAAATTCTATCACAAGGCATTTAAATGTCATTGTGAAATTATTATTCTTTTCACATATAAAGTGACTTTCTCTCCGAAAAGGTGACATTAGTAGCTCTACCTGTAAATTGAAAAGTTTAACGAAAAGGACCATGTCTACCTTTGGCGCTGAAGTGGATCAGGTTTGGCCATCGGTCACCGGTGGTTCCCCGCCTCTGACTGCTTACGGACGCAAATTGCTGAAGGATTGCCGGCAGGTGCAGAAGCCAATCGGAGGATACCATGATTTGAGCGATGTGATGAAGATGTCCGAGATGTTTCCGCTGGAGGTATTGCAGTTGGGTGACCCCCAGACAACGTCGACTTATATTTCCACTTTCTTCTTGCAGTTCGGCGTGAACAGTGTCAAAGTATATCGTCAATCTCCATCGCGACTTGCCCGTATAAATGATCAGGTTTCATCCACCTATCCAGTGATACACGAACGTACATTGGGCCTTTACTTGCAGTACTTGGAGCACAAGTGTCGTTGGGGTAAGCATTTCTCACGCCTAAATCGCCCTCTCAACTGATCGACTTGCCGCATTTCACCACAGGCAACGCTGTGGAAAGGCCCATCTACTTCAACTTATCGCTATGCGGATTTGTGCATCGCCTGCTGGGAAAGCGCTGCGCCAGCTTCTTTGCCCAGAACGACAATTACTTGCTGCTGAACGGAGAGTCCGGGGCCAGTGGCTTCGAAGCCGTGGGTACTCGGGAGGAGAAGGCGCCTCTGGTGCTGGCCAACGTGCTCAGCTACGACGATATCAAGCTCTCCGCTCTGCTTTCCGTGAGCTCACGCACGGAGTTTCTAAATGAGGGCGAGCGCAACAATTGCGGTCGCGTTGATGAGCACACCAAAACTTTGCAACGCCGCGGGGTTATTGTGGGCATGATTGGAGCCCGTCTGTCGCGGCGTAATCTAATGGAGTTCCAGGACATTGTAATCGCACGTCAGCAGAACACGCGTGAAAGGGGCTACGGAATGGCGTTGGGTGAGCCGGCTACAACGCGGGAAGAGGACTATCGACGACTATGGCGCGAGTTCTATGCCACGCCGGATCTCATCCACGGCCAGGCGGTCATCGACAATCAGCGTTTCGGACCATCAAAAAACAAGATGGACGTCTTTGACAATCTGGTGATGAAGCGTCGTTACGCCATCAGCTTCGACTTGCTGCTGCTGGAGACACAGGAAAGGGCTAAACGCATGAAAAAGTTGGCGTACCTCCATGTCGTGGGCTTCGGCTTGGGCGTGTGGAAGGCAGCAGAGCAGCAGGAGCGCATCTTCATGGAGACCTTCGAGCAGCGTATGCGCACGCTGGGCAACAGGCTCAATAACGTTGGCCTCGTCCACTTCTCCTGGTTTTCGATCACCGACTGCGGCGGTCTAAGCAACGGATCGCTGATAGAGATTCCCGGGCATCCAAAGGACGGCATCAGGGTACTCATTTCCAAACGCAATCCAGCACGAAAGTTGACTGATCCTGAGCACGCCAAGATGCTGCTGGTAGTCTCCTACGCTTGGGATGGAAACGCCCTGCCGGGCAACGAATTCTGGATGGTAAGTAGATAGATTGACAGTGCCTTAGCCACAAATGTTGATATTAGGTGGTGAAACAACGAATATATACTCTGTGGTTTGGCCAACTCTGTGTTCCAGTTTTCCGCTAATGCCCTTTATATTAAATAATAAGAACATTATCAATTTAATGAGGGCATGCATTATCAGCTAAGTCAGTGTTTATAATTGTGTTAAGTGCAATTATAAAGATAATTCAATTTAGTGATCATTAAACTTGACATTTAAGTAGTTGTAGTTCTTCACTTTCTTCTTTCTAATCCCACATATTATAACCTTCATTCGTTTTAGAAAATGCTGAAGTCCACAGGTGACTCCTCGACGGCCTGCTCCACGTTGGTGGCCGAGCTGCACAATCCGTACATTAACCCGAAATTCTGCAATGGAGGAAACCTGCACATCGCCTCACCGGAACACGGGGTGCTCCACATAGCCGAATATGCCAATCTGGTGATTCGGAGCGAGAATCACGACTAATAGCATACGTGAATCTGCCTGCTATCTAATCTTATCTAATCGTAGCTACTGTTTTATTCCACACTTTGCTGTAGGTCAATTCCATGACCTTTTGACGCAAGCATGACAATTCCACAAAAAAAAAAGGACTTTATATTATATTCGATTTTATAAGACGATCTGCACCATTTTAAACCAATTCCAATTGATTGAATTGTAAAAAAAACCATGAAAATGCCTTGACAACGAGACAAATAGGTAATAGAATTGAGAATTTTGGTTAAACCATTTTTATGTAAGCCGTGTAAATACATGTGAATAAATGCAGAGCAGTTCCTTATGCCAAACTATATGTGATGTGTTAATTATAGCGTGTAGCCCAACTTGGAGACCCAACCCAAACCCTCGACAGTGGTCGTCTTGGGCTTGTACTCGCAGCCGACCCATCCGTCATAGCCGAATTCCTGGAGAGCCTTGAACACAAAGCCGTAGTCCAGCTCACCGGAAACGTCCGGCTCGTGGCGATGCGGCACCTGGGCGATCTGGAAGTGACCGATGAGTGCCTTGTACTCCTCGAGCGTCTTCGACACGTTGCCGTGCAAATGCTGCAGGTGGTAGAGATCGGCCAGCAATTGGATGTTGTCCGCAGCTACATCGGCCAGAATTCCAGCGGCCTTGGAGTACGAGTTCATGTAGTAGCCAGGCACGGCGTACTTGTTAATTGGCTCTATCACGCCGATCATTTTGCTGGCTCTGAGGCTATCGGCGGCGATCTTCAGATTGGCGGTGTACGTCTTTGTGTAGTCGCTCTCCTGGCCGCCCTTGAAGAGTCCAGCGGTGAGATGGATCTTGTTGCAGTTAACCTGGCGGGCGAAGTCAATGGTGGCATCCAACTGGCTACGGAAGAGCTTCTCCGAGCCAGGCACACTGGTGGATCCGAAACGCAGCTGATCGTCGCTCTTGTCGAAGGCCAGATTGACCAAACTGACCACCACACCCGTCTCCTTCACGGCGGACACCACGTCGCTGGTCTCGCCATCGGGATAGGGGATCTCCACAGCACGGAATCCGTTCTGGTGGGCCAGACGAATCCGCTCCGCGATCGACGTCGCCCTCTCCGTGAACAAAAAGTTCAGGTTCGCTGCAAACTTGAGTGCCATCTTCCGGGCTGTCCGTTCGCTAATCTCCGCCTGCGTTCACGCTTGGTAAACAACTGGGGGGAAAACGATGCGATTACCCGTTTTTTATATTATATCTACTGACTTTTGATACTGCCAATGTCATATGGCATATGGCGCAGGAGCTTTATCGACCAAAGCTTTGCGTGACATACATACGTATGTTTTTAGTTATTTAGCTGGCACCAGAACCATTGCTGAGAATTAGTTGTAACCCTCGTTGTATATAAAGCATTGACTCCACCTAGCGGACGTTAAGGGAACCATTGAATAAGACGCATGTTTTGGCCAACATTTTAATTTTTAATTTCCAAACCAATACAAACAAAAGCAGTGCATAAAATTCTAATTTGGTATAACGAATGCAAAGCTGTGAATTTCGAAAAGCAGGCTGCATTGCGCTTGAAATCTCTACTCTTTCGGGGCCACCGGGTGCAATTTTTAGGCGCCTCGGGCGTTTATCGATGACCTGAAATGATACAAATTAATAATCTCCATAATATGAATGTTCAATTAAAAAATGAATGCGTACCCTCTTACGGTTTCTTTCTGTTTTGAACAGCTAATTACCAGTGCTAACGATCCCTATCATTTTTTGAAGAATTTAGGAAAATTAATTTTTAAATCAATTTTCGCATTTTTTGTAAGGGGTAACATCATCAAAATTTGCAAAAAATGGCAAAAAATTGAAATATCCAGTTTTAAACACCGTTTTATTGGAAATTTTGTTACGAGCTCAACCAGGTATGGCATTCTACATTTGAACCTTTATTTGGAATGTTCTGACAAAAAACTGATTAATTTTTGTTAAAAGACATAGGATAATGATATCCAAACCAATAAAAACAAAAGCAGTGCATAAAATACTAATTTGGTATAACGGCATCGTTGGCACCTGGCTTCCTGGCTTTCCTGGCGTTTTTTATCAGCATCTCTCCGACGCCGATTTCGTTCATCGCTCGCCTGAAATGATACAAATTAATAATCTCCGTAATATGAATGTTCAATTAAAAAATGAATGCGTACCATTTTGCGGTAGCGATTTTTCTCTGATGTCGGTAAAGCGTTCCATGCATCCCCAGCTCTTGATGCAATAACGCGTTGTACTTTTAGGTCTGGATGCTCTCTACGGTATGTAGCCGCAAATACAAAAAATGGGTTGGTCGAAACCATTTTCCTTTTTTCTGAAAAGAAAAGGAGAGGGGAGTTTAATACGGTATTTATTTGTTGTATGATAACTGTAATTTTTCTTTTTATTTTTATTTGTAAGAATTTTAAATAATCTGATGTGACTTACAACTGTACCAAGTGACGAATGGGGTTCGAATAACCGAATTGCTAGCTGTAAACGTGTACGGCAAACCCCACGCCAACTAGATGGAATAAAGTTAGATTTGATCAAAACGACGCCGGCGGATTCGCATCCTGGGAAACATCCTTCTGTTAGGTGGGTACGCCCCATGTTTTCCTTTGCCGTTGGCGGTGTGGTAAGTTCATCATATTAAATTAAATATTTATATTCAGCTTATTTAAATTTCTAGCCGCCGCGCTAATTAACTCGGTGTGGCTAAGAAATTTTGGTCGAATCGTATCGACGTGTTGTACACTTTATAAGGTCGGAGACTAGGTTACATCATTTTCAACGAATCTAGTATACCCTTTTACTCTACGAGTAACGTGTTTAACTACGTGTTGTGACCTTCTTTGTATGTGTCACATTTGTTTAAAAGTTTGAAACAGCTAGAAATAAGCCATGTTTGTCTGTCCGTCCGTATCTCGGGATCTGAGGCACTCTACAGGCTAGAAAGCTATAAGATAACGTTGCCACACCCCGATCTGAATAACCCCCAAATCAGGAAAACAGCATCTGCCTTGCTTATAATTTCATGGTTTTATTACCATTTTTTGGAAGCGCTTGCGACGCTGGAATTGATGTGCCCAACATCAGGCGTTGCAGCCGTCGACTACCTCTTGGTAGCATTGACGTAGCAGGAGGAGGTGTTGGAGGGCAGGGCGGCCCTGCTTGATCATCGTGTTCATGCGGCGGACAAGAGACATGGTGGCGCAGAAGGCCTTCAGGGTGCAACGCATGACGCTCAACAAGGTATAACATTATTTTTATAGTTATGGCAAAAAAACTGATTACTTTATGACCAATGTCCTATTTGGACATTCAACAATCACTTACCCAAGGAAAATTGTACAGGAGCACGTGTGGTTTGCAAGAAAAGTTGCTTGAAAAATGTATTTTGGAAAGATGTAAGATATCATGCAGCGCGCCTAAGCCAAAGTGACCTATTCGTCTTACCAAAATATTTAGAAAATGTATATTTGAAATGTGCAATTTAGTTCTTTTTCTTTTAATCTTGTGTGTTATGCTCACATATCGAATGCTCACATTGGACTGAGGTTTTGTCCAGTCGAGAAGTAAGATACAAATGAAATTTCATTTCATTCATCACATTTGTCTGTCTGTCGTAAGATTCGTCGTCTTGTCTGTTTGTACCTTTTGTCCGTCCGTCTGAACGGTCAAGATATTACGAAATGGTTACATTTATATATACACATTTATATACTTATTAACATTTATATATATATTCAACTGAAACGTCTAGGTCTTTGACTATATTAAACGTTCATTCAGATTTGCTAACGTTCTACGCACTTCTACATCCGTTTAAGTTGCTCTACGTTTTTCTACATCGTTTTTACTTTATTCTTATTCGTTCTACGGTTCTTTACGCCCCTTTTATTTTTTTTATGTGCATTTACTATTTACTAAGTTAAATAAAATAAATAATGAATATAAACTAAAACGAGTAGTAAAACCATCGAATTATTGGCTATTATTGGCCACAATTTCAGAAAGCAACTCACAATCAAAACTAGCTGGCAATCTAATAACAATTCGATATGCACATATGTATTTGCCAAAAAGCTGAAAAAGGATTAGGGAAATTGAATTGGTTCGTCTAACCAGACGGATTCGGATGACCCCATGTGGGCAATTTAAATACTGGACTTTTTGGACAATATACATATACACACATACAACAAGAGGAAAAAAAGAGCAATCTAAAACAGACATGTCACTGCCATCGTGTTGCACTGTTTTAGCCGAAATAATAATAGTGCAAATAAATTGCACAAATATCCTATTGTTTTAGCTTGACAACCCATTTTCGTTTCTATCTTTATTTATATTTATATTTGTATTTCTATTTCTATTTCTATTTCTGTACCCGGAAATGGAAATGTGGCACTCGTCGTCCGAAATGCATTTCCCATACGGCTACGGACCATCGACAAAGGCAATTAAATTTGTAAAATTTTCGCAACGAGTGGAAAGTGCAATGTGCAATGTGCAATGTGCAATGTGCAACTTGTGTGACCTCATTGATTAGCCAGATGCTGTTGTTTCTGCAGTTGGTCTTTATATTTAAAATTGATTGCATTCAGCATAGGAATTGGATTCGACAGCACTACAAGGCTGGCACATTCGCAGATAGATACTTAAGTTAATGAAAAGCTAACAATTAAAAAGGAAAATGTGCCATAAATCAAGTACATGCATAAATTAGTAAGTTAAGTGATTATGTAGTTAGTATATGAGTTAAATCCTACTATGTGTTCTACCATATATTATTTATACAAATAATGTTGCGATAATTTTGTAACAATTTAGCTTATTGCGCTCCAGAAATGGCATTAAGTTATATAGTATATTTTAAAGTTTTTCTAAGTGGAAATTTTATGAAAATTAACATTGTTGCTGACGGCCACAGGAATCGTCAACCGTTCATAACTTTTTAAAGAGGTGTTCAAAAGTATGCTTCTCAAAATTGTACACCGTCGTTTGGCATTTGTTCTTCGCACTGGCGAACCCAAAATAAATCCCTGCATACTTTCGAGCACTTCTTCTTCGCAGATTTGAAACCTGTTGTTGGTCTATTTTTTTTTTATTTCGGCCACGAAACGACGTATTTGTACATATCATACAAATTACAAATTAAATTGGGTCAAAGTCATTTTAAATTCGTGAGCGGACAATCCGAATTAATTAAAGAATCTCTGCCTGTATTGTCGGCGCCCTGAACAAAAGCATTGACTTTTGTTTGTCTTTCGTCTTGCACAATAAATACCGAAATTCCTTTTGAAATTTCCAGCTGGCAAAGCGAAGAGAGCGACGCCGCAACTTTACCCTCTCGACAATTCATTCCAATGCCGTTACCGTTGGCCATTTTCTCTCTTTTTGGGAAATCGTCGGAAAGGCGTGAGAAAATTATGGGAAATTTGTGGGAAAATCCCCTGGCTGGCCGGCGGTCTATAAAAGCGCGCTTCCCTCGCCGAGCGCGTTACAAAGGCAGGCGTACTGCCGACGCGAGTGGCAGGATAGAGCGGCTAACAAAAAAAAGGACAAGCGGCTAAAAAAAGGACGAAACAACGTAAAGTGTTTACTCGCAGTTCAATTTTACATTTACTCCGGAAACGGACGACCGCGATCCTGTTCCATTTTTTTTTCTTTCTTTTTTTTATTTTTTTTTTTTTGTGGTGCCACATCCTTGTTTTGGCAGATTTACACAAAAATAAAAGTGACAAAGTGCACTGCACATGAGTCGAAGGACGCGCGCCTTCAGCATCCTCGCACCAGCCTCAGTGGAACTCAAGCCGAGTCGCCGGAAAACCCATACCATCACTACCATACCATCACTACCATGCCCACACTATTCATTTCGCGCGTCCATAGTTTTTCCTGCCGACCGTGGCTTTCCATCCACACAACCCCCACCCACACCCAGAGAACACTGTTCAAAAAGTTGTGTACAAGTGCTTAACGGAATACCTCATAAAGTGGCCAAGTGTGATAATCTAGTAATTGTGAATGAATAGAACATTGTATGAGCCATTTGTATAAGGAAGGCTACGTAGAATATGCAGATAGATCCTTTCGATTTGACTTTTGACTTGAATATTGCGAAATTTAATTATAATAATGATAACAACTACGTGATAATCTTCCATAGAAGACTCCGCAAGAGTCTTTTAAGCTATTAAAAGCATGTAGTTATCTGGTTGTTAGCAATGGATTTTAAATTGGAAATAAAATGGCAAACGACTGCGTTATTATTTCTAATCACCGGAAAACATTTGAGCGGAACTTTATTCTTCCCGAAAGTATCAAAATTGTTTTCTCTGCAAAAGGAATCGTGCTTGGCCATTTAATTGTGGTCTCTGGTGACCAGCAGGGGTTCCGAATGGGATGTGCGATGTGGGATGGGTGGATGCGGAATGGTAGGATGCTGGGATGCAGAATGGGAATTGTGGAGGTAGAATGGTGCTTTCTTCGATTCAATTCGATTTGTCGTAATGAAGCTAGTCCACGGAGTCCCATCCAATAGTTAACATATTTTTATTGCCTGTTGTCGCCAAAGTGTCCCCCACCCGGATTCGCCAGACCCGCCTCCATTTGCCCATCCCCAAGCAACCGTTCATGCCGATGCCCATGCCCATGCCCCCCACCACCATCTACATACTATACATACGTATATAGAACCATCTATATCCCAGCTCCCTTGACAGTTTCGGTTTCAAGTGCCAATGGAGCTGAAGCTCCTCCGGATTGCTCACTTGATGGCTTGGCCGATTCAATGTTTGCGCTTTTGCGTGGCCAACAAGTGCGGATGGGAATGGTAGTGGGTTGGGTATTGAGATTGGGATTGAGAGTGAAAGTGAAAGTGGGAGGGTGGGGGATTGGCGGGAGGTCAAGAGCTGGTCATTTGGGAATCGGGTTTAGGGTTCTCTCGAGTGGGCACCACCCGCCGCCTTTCCCCAAAGTTGCTTACATCATTTCGGGGGAGCCTTTAAGAGTCATGTTCACCAACACGGTGCTGGGCTGCCGGGCTAAACAAATCCAGAGTAATCAACGATGTCAGGGGAACTTCGTAAATATGTATGAGTTTTAATGCAAATCTTTACATTTCCCAATCGGAGGGACTTCAGGTACAAGTAACTCAAACATTTCAAGGGGAATTATCACAAGCAGCTGAGCAGCTGCCGGGGGAAAAGTTTTTAAAGTTATCATTTTCGTGGCAAAATATTAACTTAATAAATGCTGCAGCATACACAATTTTAATTAAAAATGTATAATAGCCTTGCGTTTATTCTTTGCACGTTAAATCGAGCGATGAAGTTTAATTTTGGTGTAGGAATTTACTGGCCTTATGCGGTTTTATTTGTTTAATCCTAATGGGTTAGTCCCTTGGAAAATCCCTGGGGGCGAGGAGCACTTAGACCCTTCACGGGGGGCTACTCCTGATCGCAATCAATCGTGGTTGGTCAAACTTTCGCCAACCGAAACTTTTACTCCTGCCCACTTTTATCCACCCATCAGACACACAGCACACACAAACTTACTGTTTGGCCAAGTGATTCATTAAAACAATTAGAAAAGTCCGGAATCCGTGGCTGAGTGGACAAACATTTAGCAACACTTCTCTTGCATGCAGCCAGGATTTACGGAGCGAGTGCGAGACCACCTAATGCTCATTGAAATTTACGATTATGCTGCGAAATTATTAAACAATATGACCGCCAGAGGAGTCAGGAATTCAGTGGGAAAAGCAGGGAAAGCCGAAGCAGCCGAGAGCCGTACTAAGGAATCAACAGGGAAATTGGGCAGCCTGCTTGGCCGCACACTGGCCAAAGTGGCCCGCTCCAATCCCGCCCAGCACGTGACCAATCTGCCCGTTTCCGCACTCCTGCTCCAGGCCCTCGACGTGGCGGACGTGGCCCGCGGACAGGGAATCGATTATCCCATCACTAGCATCACCAGCATCAGCACCACCTTCAACACCACCAACACCACCACCACGGGCAGTGACCAAACGGATGTGCTTGGCGGTCAGCCGCCGGCGTTCTCATTTCCCGCCAACGTCACTGGAGCATCGGGAAGTGCGGGGGATGCGGACGCATACCTGCCCACGGGCAATCTCAGCGGTTTCATCGAATCCTCAACGACGGCGGTGATGGGCACACTGCCCATTCCGCTGCCAATCCCCACCAGCACCATGGCCACGCTCCAGGCCCAAACGGTGGCCAACTTCATCGCCGCCACCGGCAGCAAGAATCGCCCAACGACCATCGTTGTCTACCCAACGGGTGAGTTCCTAAATCCAGTTCAATTTCTTGAAAATTCCATCTTGCGCAAAATGCAGCAACATTTTGAAGTGGAACTTTGTAATCAGCTATCAAAAATTGCAGTAAAAAATACTTCCTTTTGTTGTCGAAATTTGATTTTGTTTTTTATCACCCAACAGATGAGTTCATAAATTATACAACAACAATTTTAAACAAGGGCTAACAAAATTTGCTTAAAAACATACTTTATTTTGTGTGCGAAAATGTTGTGGGGAATTTTATCATATACGTAGAATACATATATACTTTAATTACAAAAAGCAAATTACGAGAAGTTGTAAAAAACACATTGCTTGCGGCAACTTTGGCCATAAATAATAAAAGTAATTTGCACAATTTACGACTTTTCTTAAATTTTACATCACATTTGATGCCAATTCTGTTTCGGCGAGTGAGTTGAGCGTTTTATTGTCGAGCAACATGCACTTAAGGAAGTAATTACTGTGCAATTGCCGTGCATTTCATGAATTTTCGAGCAACTGAAATCAAAATAACTTCATGTTAATGCGCAACTGGCGCATTAAATTTGCATGGGCAAAAGTTCGGCGAAAATTGCTTTAAATTCAATTTTTCCCTTTTTTTTTATGCAAATCGAGTGGGGCAACTTGGTGAAGCGCTCTTAATCATGCTTGCCCGCTCGGCAAATATTAATAACCATCATTATGTTTATTGATTTTTTATTCAACATATTGTATGTAGATATGTCCCTTCTGTTTTTCAAAATGCTGCAGCTTCTTGCTTTCCAGCTGCCACGTCGTTTTTAATGAAAAGAAGAGCCCAAGTGGGATTTGTCACCGTTTTGGGGCAACAATCAATTACCCCCGCGTCGCAAATGAAAGGACTCCTCGAACTGCCTTAAGTTGATTAGGAACATTTGCCGGATAAAGACCCGTGCTCCGCTTTAGTAATCAAATCAAGTCGGTGCAGTCAGTCACCCATTGGGGTCGCGTGCCAGTCCTGGTTCCTGTATCCGTGGATCCATCAGTCTCGTCATCCTCCACATCCTTACCCCTCATCCGCATCCCAATTAGTCGCCCCGTTTGCCGGCGTTAATTTGCATGAGCTGACAACCGAGTCCTCATTATCCGCATTGACTCCGATTTCTCCTCCGGCTGGCGCGTCAACTTATATATTTTTTATATATATTTTTGCTTTTATAGTTTCTCGGTGGCACGGCCAACTTTGCTTGGCTTTCGAACTGGCTCAGGCCAATCCGAAAAGTTGGCCCCAAGAGTTTAAGTATGGACTAGGCTCCATTTCCATTTCCATTTCCATTCCCATTTCCCCTGCTCCCATTCACCCTGCTCCATTCAGCAATTAGACAAGTCTAAGTCGCAGTAATTGCGACTGTTTAGCTGTTGATTGTGCCAGGCAAGTGTCGCCATCAGTTGAGTGGGTGGAAAAAAAAAAAAATAAAAATGGTTGGGAAAACTGGATGGAAAGTTGGTGGGCTTCTCCAGCTGGCGCCAATGTCGCAGAGCCTCGAGCCGCTCACACATTAGAGTCTTAAAGGCTGCACGGAAAACAAATAACCGAGGGTTAAAACTGAAAGCACGAGGATTCTAAAATCACTGCCAGCGGTGGTGTCTAGAAGTAGGCAATAAAAACGAGAACATGGGATTAGGGGGAAAACACACACTTTTAGACACCCCAGTCATTTCTGTCAATTCGATTATTCATCCAGGAGTTGGCATAGAAATCTCAAAGGATTTTCCGCTTGAATACATTTGAAAGCCTTAAAAGCAGTACTGTACTGCATATGTATAATATGTATAATATTTACTTAAAGCATATATAATCTGTATCTAATTAAGCTCGACTTGCAGCCTTGAAAAACTTTACATGAAATTCATTAAATTTTTTATTGTGTGACGTAGGCTGGCGTCCTTATTAAGCGAATGGCTCCTTCGTCACACTCCCAAGGCTTCTGTGCCGGCGAAATTTGTCGACTTTCCTGCTCGCCTTTTCGGACCCAAGAAAAAAAAAGAAAAGGCGCAGACTTCAGCTCATCCCGCCCGTAGGCCCATAACCACTCTCATTTCCCCAATCCCCACTACAATCAGAGCGTACATCTCGGGCATTATCGACGGTACAAGGGGGTGGTGGGCGTTGGGCGGCATATGCCTATGTCAGCGCCCTCGTTGGCCTGTGGGCGTGGCACTCGAGTTGCCGCCACCTTGTCAGTTCGACGCAAAATACAACTTTTCGTCCATGCTGACAGCAATGGAATAAAAAAAAAAGAAAAAAAAAAAATTGGAAAAAAAAGAAAACAAAAAGAATCGCAGATGGAGGAAAAAAAACCTTGCCCATTACAATTTCCCCAACAACAACGAGAAAAAGTGCGTAAACTCATCCAAAAAAATGATATAACAGGAATGTGATGTCCTTCAGCTCCATTGATAAGTTAACAATGCATTCTACTTAGCGAAACACTCGAATGCTGTTCGCTTTTTTCGACGGGGAGCTCTCGTTTTTCATCCAGAGAAACTGAACTGAACTGAACAGAACTGGGGGAGGTTCTTTTCGCGAACTATACTTAAATATTCGATTTTTTCCCTTTTAAAATGTTCCACTGGTATAAGCTCAATTTAATAGTCAGTGCCTGAATGGCGAACTTATTGGAAAGCAGGAGAAGTAATTTAATAAATAAAAGAGTTTCGCACTCATTGATAGTTGGATTTTATTTTTCTATATATATATATATATATATATATATATATATATGTATAGTTTATAATGTGGTAACGAAACGCACCGCAACATTTTGTTGTTCGGTGCTGATGGGAAAACCAATCCCCTTTGCTAATTTAATCATGCTAATGTTGTCAACAGCTTTCGACTGTTTGCGGCTGAGACGTCCGTTTTGGTCAAAATTGAATGGGTTGTGTTTGTGTGTAGAGGTTGCCTTATGTAAAACCGCATTTTATTGGTAAGCACGAGGGCCCTAGCTTTTGGCCAGAATCCTGTCAGGGCACCACCACTGACTTTGATTTGGGCGGGAATTCGGACCGATTTGCTGAGCTGCAGCTTCGTATCAAAGTGAAACTTTGGGGCTCTATTAAATGCAAAATATTCCGCAAATGCCTTGCGGACTTCAAAGTTGGCCCCCTCACATCCCCCCAACCGTTCTTTTTCACACTTTGCCCGCCTTGAGTTAAACCGAAATCCAGCTCGAGTTGACTTTGATGGGGATATATTCGAAATTGGAGAAATCATATGTATGTGTACCCAGCATATCTCTGTGTGCCGGCAAGTCAATGCACTCAAAAAAAAAAACTCATCTAAAGCAGGCACATTATGTTTTCATCACCTTTTTTATCATTGCATGGTGAAAAATGGTCAAATAAGTCAGTAAGTAATAATAAGCATATCGATTTCCAAAGCTTTGTATGTGTCACATTTGTTTAAAAGTTTGAAACAGCTAGAAATAAGCCATGTTTGTCTGTCCTGAGACATTGCGAACTTCGTCTGTCTGTTGGCGAAATGACAAAGTGATTCTAATAATATTCGCTATCGTTGTACTATAAAGAGAGCTTCACCTCTATGTTTCTCAATTCTAACGAGGTAACCATGTAGCCCTCGTTGCACTCAACGCTAATTGTTCGCACATGGTAGTCGCCAAACTCTAAGGAACCTTCTTCAGTCGGCTCCCAGTACTGGACGCATTTCACACATCCGCGCTCCACCACGCGCATCGTCATCACTATAAGTAAACAATGTTGTTCCCAGATCATGCGCCAAAAGTCCTTGCATGTGTTTGGTAATGGACCTGGCGGAGTTAACTCCATTAGTATATAGTTTATACATATGATTAAGTATGTCGTCATCGCTTACCTTGAGTTGTTATATACGCACTATCTTCTTTGTAGCCATCGACGAAGTTCGCATTTATGTAATCCGACGCCTCGTCGCCGTCTTCCTGTGTCAGAACCACTCGATTTTGATCGTAGCAGAGGACGTCTGCGAAGCGATTCTTGGTCAGATTGGCATGCATTCTGCGAGAATATAGGAACGTTAATTATCAGTGGTCTAGAATGAAGATTTCATTTGACCTACCTCGAATGCCAGAAGGTGCCCTCGGGCGGCCTATTCCGAATGACCGCGTAGTCCTCAATCAAACCACGGAGTCCGCCCTGCTTCATCATCTGGACAATCTGGTGAATGGACTTGGAATCGCCCTCCTGACCATCGAGACTATCATCGACACTCATGTCGGATGAGGCGCTGCTGGGCGGGTTCAAAAACTCTCTGCCCCCATTGGTGGTGGCGCCGTTAGCTGCTGCAGCAGCTGTGGTGGCGTACGTGATGGTACTGTTGTTGTCCGCGGTATTATTATCGCCCAACTGGTGGACGGCGCTGATTATCCTGGTTTTTTGATTGTTGGACACAAATTCTGATCCAGTTTCTGAACTGGATCCGGATCCATCGCTCACATCCATGATATTGGCCAGCAGCTTGTCCTCACGATTCATCATCGATTGGCGGCAGCTGAGCAACGATGTGTCGTGATCGACCTCCAGCGTGCCACCCAAGTGAAGGGACAGCGTCTTGTGCGGCACGTGCAGCGCCAATTGAGGCACCGATACAGTGAACACTCGCTCGCGCAGCTTCTTTCGCACGAATAGACGCAGGATCTTAATGAGTGCTTTGAACCACAGTGGCGCTGTCACGATCAGGACCTTCTTCAGACGCGCTGGATAACTGGCCATCAAGAATCAAAAAATGTTGACAAGTTTTATTTCTGTGACAGCTACGATTTCTTACTAGGTCACTGTGTAACGTCTCAATAAAGAAGTATTGTTTTGACAGTTCACATATGGCAGGTCAAAATGTTCCTTAGATGTGAATTTTTTAGAATTTCAGTGGACTACTCTTTCTTTACAATCTGCATACGAAATCGAATTAAAGCGTTATCCTTTGAACAATTACTACTTCATTTACCGCCCCTATAATTATAAATAAAATTTGTGAAGCTTTTACTTTAAAACCTTAATTACCTTAATTATTTATAAAATGCGTATTTATTTTCGAGGGGTTCCCACCATAACTTGGCTAAAAATGCTCATACAGACGAAAGAATAACTGTTTTGAGCAGCTAATTACCAGTGCTAACGATCCCTATCATTTTTTGAAGAATTTAGGAAAATTAATTTTTAAATCAATTTTCGCATTTTTTGTAAGGGGTAACATCATCAAAATTTGCAAAAAATGGCAAAAAATTGAAATATCCAGTTTTAAACACCGTTTTATTGGAAATTTTGTTACGAGCTCAACCAGGTATGGCATTCTACATTTGAACCTTTATTTGGAATGTTCTGACAAAAAACTGATTAATTTTTGTTAAAAGACATAGGATAATGATATCCAAACCAATAAAAACAAAAGCAGTGCATAAAATACTAATTTGGTATAACGGCATCGTTGGCACCTGGCTTCCTGGCTTTCCTGGCGTTTTTTATCAGCATCTCTCCGACGCCGATTTCGTTCATCGCTCGCCTGAAATGATACAAATTAATAATCTCCGTAATATGAATGTTCAATTAAAAATGAATGCGTACCATTTTGCGGTAGCGATTTTTCTCTGATGTCGGTAAAGCGTTCCATGCATCCCCAGCTCTTGATGCAATAACGCGTTGTACTTTTAGGTCTGGATGCTCTCTACGGTATGTAGCCGCAAATACAAAAAATGGGTTGGTCGAAACCATTTTCCTTTTTTCTGAAAAGAAAAGGAGAGGGGAGTTTAATACGGTATTTATTTGTTGTATGATAACTGTAATTTTTCTTTTTATTTTTATTTGTAAGAATTTTAAATAATCTGATGTGACTTACAACTGTACCAAGTGACGAATGGGGTTCGAATAACCGAATTGCTAGCTGTAAACGTGTACGGCAAACCCCACGCCAACTAGATGGAATAAAGTTAGATTTGATCAAAACGACGCCGGCGGATTCGCATCCTGGGAAACATCCTTCTGTTAGGTGGGTACGCCCCATGTTTTCCTTTGCCGTTGGCGGTGTGGTAAGTTCATCATATTACATTAAATATTAATATTCAGCTTATTTAAATTTCTAGCCGCCGCGCTAATTAACTCGGAAAGCTATAAGATAAGGTTGCCACACCCCGATCTTAATAACTCCCTTTATTTTTGGCTATTTGTCACTTACTTTAAATTTAATTTATGTAATGTTTATATTATGTTTTCGCTTGGTATGTATTAATATTTAAAAAAATAATAGATTAACGGAAATTGGTTACTCTACTCCCCACAACTTCATCTCCCTCGTCCGTGTCTCTGGATCTACTTGTGCTCCCCATCGTTTCTCTCGTATCATATATATCATATTATATCATATCAAGACTAACATCTAGTCGAAGAAAGTTGCAACTCCAATTTGCAATGGTAAAGCATAAAATATATACAAGTTGGTTCCTCGTCCGTTTCCCGGTCCAAGGACTGTGTTGGTAGTATTAGCCTACTCCGAGTCCGGTTCATGCTGATCGAAGCCAGCCAGATCGGCTGCCTTTTTTTGGACAATATTACGAGCTCAACGAGGCATGACATTCCATATTTGGCCTATTATTTGAATGGTAATGTTTAAAAAACCATAATTAATTAGAAGAAAATCAGGGAACATCTCCGAATTTTTCTGCGTGTACTCTGTATGCTGGGCAGATTCGATGGGCTTTGTTTGTGCTGGCGATGCTGCCTTTGTGCCGCATTCCTAAGAGGAATTTAATTTTATTTATTTTATTTAATATTTTTCCACCGAGATACTCGAGTGTCTACGAAACACCCAAGTGTTTAACGTGAAACCCATGAGTGTTTTGCCACTCATCCCATTTTAGGCACTTGTCTCTTTCTGACTGTTCGTCTTCTCTATCCTCCGTTATGAGTGGCGAGTGTAATCGGCACCCGCGACGAAGAGTGCCTTATTGATTCAGATTCAGATTTTGACTGTGTGTTTGTAAGTACCCGCGATGTGCGTGGTAGGTGGCACCTGCACCCAAAACTGTTGGGTGTTAGTCGAGTGGCAAAAATGTCACCCTTGCAGTTCTCTGATTCCTATTCCATCGCCGACGTCAAATATGCAAACATTTAATTTCGATTCAAAGGACGCGTCTGTCTGAGTGGGGCAGAGGCATTATTTTTATTGTATTTATTGAATATTTCTGGCATCAAACGATGCCTGATGGCTCGGCTTGAATGGCGGGCTCTTCTCCAACTGCTGCTGCTGTTACTTTTCGCTTTCCGTCCGCTGATACAGGACTCCTTCTTGGGTGCAAACTAAAGTAAACTAAGGAGTACAGAGTAAGGACTCGGGACGCAGGACGCAGGACTCCCCCCTTCGCGCCATCAATTTGTGTAAATTTGAACTGTCACTTTGAAGGCGTTAATTGGATTCAGTGGCGCAGGCAGCCGCGAGCTGTGGGATTCTGTGAGTCCTGCTGCCGAGTCCTTTTGCCGCAAGGAGCTGCTGATGGACAAAGTTGAGTAAATCCAGCTGAGGCGTTGGTTGATAAGGTCGTGGCAAACATTTTGTGTCGGCGCTCCTGATCGAACGCGAACTTAATCGAATAATGTCAGGCCAACATCAAGTGCTCCATTTACCCCGTGTACGGGGTTATCCAAGTCTAAAGCAGCTCAGCCCTGAGTCGATCAAGTTGGGGGCAAAGTGACACTCAAGCGGTCTTAAACACTAACAGTATTCTATTTTGTTTTGAGCGAAAATCAATTGACGCAGCACTTGTGATGTCGTTTAAGATACGCATATAATTTAAATGCCACATAAAAATACAGGTTTTTATAAGTATTCAAATGTCCGTCTTGCACCTCGAAAGTAATTTAACGCCTTAATAATATTAGCATCCATTTACATAGTTTCGAAACTTTATTCAATATTTCAATAATCTTTTCTGAAAACCTTTTCCAAAACTTTGCAGGGCATTCAGCTTTTCGTTTTTTCCTTTCCAATTTGTTGCCTTTATGCTACTTTTTCGACAAACAAAATTTGGGCCATGGCTTTGTGACTTAGATAAGAGCATCCGTTGGCAAGGACGAATGGTGGCGCGGTGTGGTGGATGGTGGGTGGTAGGTGGTGTAAGGATGAAGGTGGTTGACTGTGACGTATGAGTGGCTTGAGTGGAACTGGCAAATGAGGTTGCCGGGTCAGGGGATTGGATTCGCTACTGCTGCTGGCGGGATAAGTTCACCAGGTGGATCAGTTAGGGCTGTAAGTCCTGGCGGGATTTAAGTATGCCCAGCGAAACAAGGAAATTATCCTTGGGTAGCTCAGGCTTAAGCCTGTTTAACCTCGTGTTCAGAGCTCTTAAAGGATTCACTCAAAGTGGAGTGTATATACATATATTTATTTGCAATTAAATAGCTGAACCGTAAACACATCTTCAGTTCGACATGTGCGGTTTCCAATGCTCGTATATGCTGTATTTAAATTCCTTATTTGAATTTCTATGCTATAAGATATTGTGGTAAATATATTCGCAACAGAACAGAATTAACCTCAACGTAATATTATTATTGTAAGACTTTAAGAGTGCCATTCCCCAAAGGAAACACACGTACGCATATCAACCCAAAGAGGATTTTGAGTAAGAAACATGTTTAAAATGCTTTGTTTATGTCTGTGGGATAAATGTTTTTGTTTTTGCTAATTATACCTAATGGAATTAAGATGGCGAAATGGGGACTAAATGGCGGTGATGCAGACTTGCCTCGACTTAGTTTATGGCCGAGAGCTGAAATTAAACAGGCAGGCAGGAATCGTTAACGTTGGAAAATGCAAATGGCTTAAATGGAATGTGCACACCGACCAACCACCACACCCACCCCCCTCGAAGAATTCATCCGTTCGTTCCTCGACGCTTTTCCCACAATTTCCAGTGGAAATTTTCCACTTTTCCCATCCTGAGTTTCTGCTGATAAATGTTGCCTACTTTTTGGGGCCATGCAAATGAACCGGAGATGAGATGAGCTCCGGAATTATGAGTTTGCGTTGGCCATAAAACCAGCCATTCCAGCACTTGGTTATTGTGATAAAATAAACATATAAATAAATAATCTTTGCTCTCGGATGATGGCAATGCTGATGGCATTTCTGCGGATGACCAAACCCCAAACCCAAGCCCTAAAGCCCGCAACCACAACAATTAGGGCCCCCTTGATTTTGGGGCGTTGACAGCCCCACAAAGTCGGCCGATTAACATTCGTGCATCATTTGGCAAGGCCGAATTGTTTTTGCCATTTTTTTGTTTTGTTGCTAGCTGAGTGAGGGGTTGGTGGTGTATACATTGGCATAATGGGGCCAAATAAGGTTGCGCAAGGTCACACCGCCAGCAGGAGGCGAAATGTGACTTGATGGGGTCAAGAATGAGTACGGTTCTGCGATGTTGAGTGCGATTAAGTGGACTTGGAGGAGCAGGAAGTGCCCTCCACTTGGCTCAGCCAAGGAAATGTTCAATAAATTTTCGGTCAAAATATTTGCCTAGAGATGGGCAAGGTAATATAGATAGAGTCAGGTACGCTGCTACGCAAACGGATAAATGGAGGCTTTAATGGCAGGGGTCGTGTTCTACGTGGTGACTTACATTTGGATTAGAGAAACAGCAGATTCATTTGGAGTGTGGAGTACATAAATATAAATACTGAAAAGGAACACGTTTGGGCATTAAGCTGAAGTTTTATTAGTTAAGTTCTCAGTATTTAGTTTATCGTAAGAGACTTACTCGGTGCGCTTCGTCACTAAGTGCAAAGTGCTGTTTGCAGTGACGAAATATGATAAAGTACATAAGTGTATATACCGAATTAACCCTTTCTTTTTAAATCCATTTCAGTTTCACCCGAGTCGATTGTCATCCCGATCGTCTCCTGTATCTTCGGCTTCCCCATCCTGGCGCTCCTGGTGATCTGTTGCCTGCGAAGGAGGGCCAAGTTGGCCAGGGAGAGGGACAGGAGGCGGAACTACGATATGCAGGACCATGCCGTCAGCCTGGTCAGATTTAGTCCAATACATAGGCTTAGTGAGTTTGAATGTCGTAATGTAATGTGTGTACGAAGAACGTTTCTTTTTCTTTTTCTCGTCTCGTTTTCTTTTTTATCTCTGGTTTTGCAGCCACTCGCAGATCGAATGACTTGTCCGTATTTTACGACATCATGCATCCTGCATCCTGCATCCTGCAACCTGCCTCCCAGCATCCCAGCATCCCAGCATCCTGCATCGGAGCAGATACAAAATTCATCTTTGCCCTCACTTTACGAGCATATAGCCCACATTCACATTTAACAGCACCCCCAGGTCCTTTGCCCACTGATATATATACACACTCGACTCGCTTTCACTTGGCCAGTTTTCCTCTTAATATGTGCCATGTCGTGGCCATTAATACACCTGTGTCGACCATTGTTGTTGGATCAGCCAGCCTGCATAAAAGAAAGAAAGTTGGGAATCCACAAAAGGATGACAAAGAGCCCGACGACGCATCATCAATATCATAATCATTGTTTTTTAAGAGCCCGCATGTCGAGAATGTACCTTTGTACGGAGGCACTGAATTGTCATTGTCAGTGGACAGTGCAGTATCCAAACCAAAATCCCCACAAAATCCGAGCACAGGTGCATTAGCCATCCTGCCAGACACGCGCACTGAGAGAATTCGGTGCACGTTCATTTCATATTCATTCTTGCATTATTTGCACCTCTTTAGCGAAACTCTTGGGCGAAAACCATCTTCTGTCTATCGATTGCAGATTTCCAGTCATTTTCTATCAATTTAATATTTATGATATACCATATATGTCGCAGATCATTTAAATGAAACGAAATTTCGTGTTTCTGCTTGGCACGCGCCATGCAGACGCCTCTTTTTATTTTTCTGATGCGCGGCAGACAACCGTTAGAGTTTCTGCCGAACGTAGTGTGGTCGCGGGTAGGAGCGGGGGGGGGAAGTAGATGTCTGTACGAAAACGAGAAGCATACAGAAAAATGCGGTGTGCATAAGTATTGGTGTATGCGGACTAGAACAACTGTCATAATTGTGTTGGTATTGCATGTAAAGTCAAGAACTACGCATAATTCTGATTTTGTGAAGAAGAGATCAGGCAGTCAGTTTTCGATCGTTACGCATAACAGACATGCCTCGCTCAAGCGCCAGAAAACGTCGCGCGAACCATAACGAGAGTAGTGAAGAAGAAGAAGGGCCTCCTGATGACTCTTCGACATATACATATTCCATTCCGACAATATTGAAGTTCTTATCGAAACGGCAAAAAGATTCAATTTATTCAAATTATGCCAGGCATCCATGCTTCCTACCGAAGAGCAAACTACGGAAAACGTGAGTTGAGTGAAAGCAGTACAACTTAACTGGGAGAAAGTAAGACACATGGGTGTGTGTGTGTGTGTGAGCTGCTTTACAAGTGTCAAGCCAAGAGAGAGAGAGAGAGAGGGCACTGAAGCAAGATAGAGAGAGAGAGTAGCTCGACTTGCATTTGCATTTGCATAGCATACCTTTGGGCGCTCGCAGTCCTGTTTGCATATCACAAAATCAAATGGGGAGACGGGGGAAAAGCTGTGAGTGAGCGGCAGTTGGAGGAAAACACAAACACAAACAGGAAAAACTGTTGAGAGGGTTCGCTAGAATAGTAGCTTGCCCGCTTATTTAGCAATGCGACACACACGCACACACACGCACGTGGCGCGCCCCCGGAGTTGCCATGCCCACTAAAGCACGCTGTCGTGCGAAGGTTTCAGTGCTTTATGTAGGCACGAACACGCAGAAACATTTTTATAACTGTAAATTTCATATTCAGAACGCGGGGCGTCAACTGAATGTGAATCCGACACTTCAGGTCGCATAGAGCAAAAAAAAAAAAAATAAAACACTCTTGCAGAAAAAAAAATAAACAAGCACACACACACACAGACGCAGTCAACCCTTCTTCATCGGAAACACACGCAGCAAATGGCGTCACATTTTGCTGATACCCTTGATTAAGTGCAGTTTCGCCATCGCTTTTCTCTCAACGAACTAATCGTGTGGCGCCACAGAAATCAATAGAAGTATAACCTCGTACAAATAGGTATCATTTAATCTAGGATTTTCTTCCTTTTCAAGGATTTGACAACCCTGCACTACCATTATACCCTTATAAATTTATAAAAATTTACCTCTGTGCAGCGCCGCAACGATGATGATTAAGTTGGTGTTGACGAGGTCGACACAACCGCAGGACCCCAAAAACGAGGAGCGACAACCGCAAACTACACTGGTTTTTGGCTGTGTCGCTTCTTGGCCCCAAAAACAACACACAACTCAATCCCCCCTTTCACCGCCACCACCCCTCCCCCCTGAAGTGGGGACATGCGTTTTTTGGCACACATTTTCGCAAAACGATTACGCATCACCGCAGATCCTTTGTCTCTTTTTTTTGTATTTCGTCCCAACCAATTTACCCCCCTTCTTGTTTTCGCATAACTTTTTTTGTCATCTCGTCTTTTATATATGTATGCTCCACATTTGCCAGGGACGACATCAAATTGAGTTAATTTTTTAAAAAGGATGTTCATTTAGCAGCGAGTGAATTTTTTCGCATTTAATTACTTTAAAATCTGCTGGCGTTTTTGGCACAACGTTTTTGGGACACCATAAACTAATCAAACGTACATTTCATTTGCATGTTTCACAAGTAGTGTTTTTCACACACCGTTAGTAGTTTTCGCTTGTTTATACTGACACGGGGGCAATATACACATTATTTGTTTAAGAAAATGGGAAAATAAGAAGTGCTGTCGCTCGTTTCGGCCAAGATATATATTTTTGAGATGCGATGCAAGTAAATCACTTTTCACCCCACGTTTTTCTCATTTTCGGAGCGTGACACCAGCACATCGTCTCCTTTTCGACATCACTCATATCATATTCACATATTCACCACAACCCCTTTTGCATTTTATCCTGCTCGAAGGACCAAACGCAAAGAGACAACTTTGATTAAAGGAAATTCTCTCTTCCCAATGCCCGCAAACCACATCCACAGATTACCGATCGTCGCGAGCTATCAGTCTACGTCCTGAACGAAGCCTAAGCCAGGGCTTCACCTCTCTGGAGCTGGACACTGTGCTGGAGGAGCGCTGCAGCGACGTGGAGCAAACGCAGACGGAGATGTTCAACGCGGAGTCGCCGATGGACACCACCTCCTACAAGATGTCCTTCTCCTCGAGCTAACAGTTAACCAAACAGCAGCAACTGGAGCAGGCATCGCCCCAGGCCGAGATCCGAGATCCCCAAGCAGAGCGCCAGGAGCCGGGTCTTAAGGTTCCGCCGGCCAGGTCGCCGTCACAGCTGGCTCCACCGCCACAGCTGCGCAAGACGGCCAGTGTGCGCGATGATCCTGCTGGTCTGGCCAAGCGGCGAAGTCGCCTCCAGGAGATCCGGGATGCCAGCAGCAGTGCAGGTGGTGGTGGTGTCGGCGAGGCAGCTGCCGCCTTCACCAAGCGGGAATCGAAGCGGGATCGTCGACGTGGAGGCGGAGCAGTAGCAGCAGCAGCAGCAGGAAGAGGTAGCAGCGGCAGTGGATCCCAGTCGCCCACCATGCGCAAGTCGCATTCACTGGACGCCGCCGAGAGCTACTCGTTGGCCAGCATCCAGGCTCCGCTCTGGGTGACCCTCACCAATGCCCGCACCATCGATGAGCTGGCCCAGCAGAAGATGTGAGCTCCAGTTGCATCTGCATCTCCATCAGATTTCTTCAGTTAGCAAACCTCCGACAGTGTCTACAGAGCCCCGCCCACTTAGAAATCGTGTAAATGTTTAGATGAATTTCAGATTAGTCACATTACCGACACAAACGAGCTACTTGCATCAATAACTAAAGCTAAACCAATTTAATGAAGTTAAAGACCAAACAGAAATAGTAAAACAAAGCTAATAATAAAGTGTAAAAAATTTAAATTCACCTAAAACACAAGTCTTTTATCTTACTCTAATCGATGATTTCATCTGAGGCTTTAAGTACTGGTTCATTTTCATTACAATGTGCTTTTTTTTGTAATGGGGTCATAAAAAAGATGAACATGCCCCAAAAGTGGGGGCTTTGGATAACACCCAGCACCCTTTCGTGATGCACTGCATCCTTAGCGGGGAGCGGGGCTTCGATGATCGCTCGGTTTGAACGGACGGAACGAATTCTGGAGTGGTGCCCCATTTTATACAAACTAATTTGCATATGTTAAACTCCTCGAAAAAGATATATATTTTTTAGAAGGCATGTGGTTGAACTTATTCAATATCAAATGAATAATATATTTTATATATACATTTCAGCTGATTAAACAAATTGTGGCTTTAAAATCCGTTGACGTGGCGTTTTATGTGTTCCCTCAATTTAGCATTTGTGCATAATTTACCCACATGAGGCGTCTGATTACAAAAGCCAAGCTGACTTCATTTTTTTTTTTTTTTTTTTTTTTTTTTTATTTAAATTATCATGTATACATACGAAGAACTTAAAATACAAGTTTAATTTCTTTATCAAAATACATTGTTATACAATTTTCTTAGTTGTTGTCGCTTGCATGCTTGGGGTTTATTTAACGAATTGGTTTTTATCGATATTACATATTTAAATCTCCTCTCCTCGTTCCAATCTCCCTTACTTAGTTAATCATAGATTTAGTTTAGCTTTGCACACCGCGTTTAGTTATCGTTTTATAATCATGTATATATATATATATAGGTTTATTTATCTTCTTGGTTGCTTGTCTCGTTTATCTGCATTTGTAATATTAATTAATTGAAAAAAATACTAACAAAAAGAAGAGGTTGTCTTGGATATACATATGTATAATATAAGGGCTATGCGTGCTTGCACATTAATCTGAATCCCCTGCACGCATTTACACACATAAAACTTGCATACAAATCGCGTATAATACAGTATATAAAAAGACTGCGCCCATTGTTCGCAGTAATACATTTATCCCGAATTCGCTTGCCAAGCTACACACACATAAAATAATAAACAAACGAAACGAAACGATACGATACGTACAAAAATCAATCAAAAAAAAAAAAAAGAAAATACAAATTCACAATTTGAGGAAGAGCTTTTGGCGAAGAGTCCAGCAAAACGCGCACGCACACAAAAAATACACATGAACATAGATAGTACATAGTACAGCCCTTCTTCGACATCTTTTCAAGCTTTTTTTGGTGGGTTTAGAGTACGGAGAACACAGAGTAAGTTAAAAAGAACACTAAACAAAATTGAACTATGAAACAATTGAAAGCACATTGCCCTGTGTATCTGTGTGTGTGTGTCTATCTATAAGGTGTGTGTGGGTATCTCATGTGTGTGTGGGCGTGTTTGTGTTTGGTGTGTGTGTGCTTTAGGTGTGGTTGTGTGCGTGGCCTGGTGGGAGCCGTTGGTCTCAGAGTTATACAATAGTTGAGTTGTCTTCGGGGGTATTCATTATTATTATTATACATTTTTCTCTCTTTTTTGCTTTTCTTCTAATGGGCAGCCGATAGGGTAAAAAGGTAAAAAGATACATTTAACAGATCACTTCATGCTGTTGCCAGTCGTCTTTCTTGTAGTTGTTATTTTTTTTCCTTTTCTCCTATTCATTGAGCAGTTGGTTGGGGGGGACTGGGAGTCAAAAACTCAGGTCATGTGTCTATACTTTACACTTCTAGATTGCTTTTATTTCTTTTTCTTTTAGTTGTTGTTATTAATTTTTTTTTTCGGTTTCGGCAGCGTTCTGAGCTAAATCTCAACAATCAGTTCGAAAAGTGGTCTTTTGCTTGACATTGTTGTGGACATGGAACACATCACAATTATAGACGGGTTTCAAATATGTATGTCTTTAAAAGATAGGATTACACCTGACGCTCGGTGCTCGCTCGTTCGCTCGATCCATGTCCATGTTGTAAAATAGTCGTATTTGATCGCGACTGCTTCTCAGTTCGCAGTGCCCCCCGCATTCACGATACTGCTCCGTCAGGGATCAGGATTCGTTTGGTTAGTTGGTTGGTTGATTCATCGTCGGTATAGCTACAGCTCCCTTCCACGTCTCGCGATCTCTTTACCTCCTCCTCTGCGTCACCGGGAATCACCTCCTACATGTGTATCGTGGCCGCCGTGTAGCGGGCCTCGCCACGCCTCCATGACCACTGGCTGGGACGGAACTGTGGAGAAAGTAACGATCAGTGGGGTCCACAAAGCATTACAAACGAGAGTGTACAACTAAAATGGATCTATTATCTCATATTGCAACATTGAAAATATAAAGGTGTATATAAAGCTCAAACTTTTTAATTAAAAACCCCAATGCTTTAAGAACACGCTTGCAGAGGCGCACAAACCTGCTTGGACTGCATGTAAGTGGAAGAAATTTAATAGCATTGAGTATCCACTGATGGGCAAAGGACAAATGGTCAGATAATGGACTCACCTGGATGAGCAGCTGGCCGCTCTTGGTGTGCGGATTGCGGTACGCGTAGAAGAGCCACAGCGTCACGGCGAACACCAGACAAATGGGCACCATGAAGCCAAAGGCCACGCCCACATTCTTGTTGTCCGCTTCCGCCTTCGATAGCTCGGCGTTGCCGACCTTTCCGTCCCTATGGACATCACTGGAGTGATCCACTCCCGGCTTTACGTAAGCGGTGGCATGTGGTGCCCTCGTACTCATCACGCTTGGCTCTGTGACCGGCGTGGATGAGCCGCTGGATGACGTTGAGGGATTTGACGCACCATTGCCACTGGCACCGCTGTTCGCAGAACCATTCTTACCCTGGCCGGCAGCATTGTTACCCTTATCGCCGAGGGCCGGGCAGAAGCTGCTGGTATGAATGGCGGTAGCTTCACATCCTGTAATCATATCACAAAGTAAGATTCTATAAGAGGATGCCAGTCCCGCAGAGCTTACCCATTTGGAGCCACTCGTGCTTCTTGCGGTCGGTACCCGTCGAGCAGCGATTCAGCACCGAGCACCATAGACACTGCAAATATCAAACATTAGCTGGATGAAGGAGTACTCCGGAGTACTTACCGTAAAAGTAGTTTTGTGGTTGATGCACGAAGTGCAGTCATTGTAGCCAAGGCAGGTGGTCTGTGCCGCCAGCCTGATGATGGTGTTGTTGGTGATATCGTGCTGCTGGAACGTGACACGGTGGTACTCATAGATTGTCTTTCGGCGGGAAACTGGCAAAGAGGAATGATACCGATTAGCTGCAACAAGCACGGTAGCAACTGCGAATAGTACTCACAGAATAGTTGCTTGTCGATAATGTACGCGTCGGAGAGGCCGACCTTGACCGGATGCTCCGTGTCCTGGATGGAGTTGATGTTCGTGGGCACCAGCAGGTATGTGAAAACAATGTCGCCACTCTGGTGCAGGGTAACACTGAACGTAAACTTGCCAAAGTCCGGTTTGTCCTGCAGCGTCACATTCTCCCACACGGCGGTGAAGGCGGTTCCTGGAAAAGCGACACAATATTTCACTATTTTCTAAAACCACAAATTGTTTTATGTTTTCGGCATTAGTGCACGAACAAATACTTAACATATTTTGCCAATATGGGGCGAGGATTTAATACGTGTTAAGTGTATCGTAGACTTGACTTAAAACTCACCATTGTCGTGCAATCGGACAAACGAATCATTGGACATGCTCGTGTCGAAGTTGGCCATCAGCGGGGCAATGTACTGGGTGGCCGCCAGCCAGGAATGGACGTACTCGCCCGTGTAAAGGAATCCGCCAGTGGCCACCGTGATGTTGCGCACAAAGTGTCCGTAGAAGGGGAAGTCAAACTTGAGCTCCACGGTCATGGCCCTGCGATGGGACGAGGAGAGCATGATGTTTTCGGGCTTCGCCTTCAGTTCGGTCCACAGTGAGGCCACCTCGTCCTTGTTCTCATAGAGCACACTGTTGTAGTATTCGTGGAAGTCTACGTACTCCTTCAGCGACGCATTCTTCACCGCCGCCTCGATCTCTTCCTCGGGCACGTCCACTACTTTCGACACGTCCACATCGATGACCGCCGGCGAGGGATCCGTCATGGTTGCAGCGACGCTAGAAGATGCCACCTTCTTGGGGTTGCCCGACTGGCCAAACAGTGTGGGCTTCTTGGTAGGCGGAGCCATTTGGCTTGTGGTATTGGAGTCGACGGCCGGTGCCACATCGTATGCTTTGCGCTGTCCGGTGCCATTGACTCCGACATTGTGCACGTTGTAGGACACACTACCGCCCGCCGCCTTATTGTCCACGGTGGTGACCGTGGTCTCTGCAGCCACTCCTCCGCCAGCTCCTGCCGCCCCTCCTGCTTCCGCACTGGCATTGGCAGACACTGCGCCTCGGTACGTGGTCACCGCGGGCAACGGTGGCGGTACGGACAGGGTTCGTTTTTGACGGTGCAGTCGATCCGTACTCAGTGGCACCACGTATGCGGCTATATTTGGCAGATTTGTATCCATCATCTCGTACGTATCCTGATGCACTGGGGACGAGAAGAGCAGGGGAAATATGTTGTTAGCTGTTAGCAACTGTGAGGAATCAAACTAATAATGTGGTTCGTTCCGGAGCAGGAAAGGCCGAATTGAAAGGACTGGCGATTGTAATCGAGCATGTTGCGAGCATGTCGACCAAGTCGGATGCATATCCTAGCCATGTTGTGCCCCACGGGCACATTCGTTGGGGCTACAACCGCATTTCGTGCTCATTTGCGTGCCCATTAGCTTGTGATTGTGCTTGTGTTGTTAATTAACCCAGCTGTTACTTGAAGCCCTTCTCGATATTGATTTTCTATTTCCATACTCACATATGTATGTATGCACATGGTATTTGGTACATATGTGTACATATATGCATGTACGCCTACGAATACCACAATACCACATCAAATGCCATTGTCGACAGCCCACCACCACCCATTGCAATTAAAACAATTACAGCATGCGGTTGGCGTTTTTCGGGGTGGGTGGGTTGGTTGGGAGGTGCATGCAAAGCGCACAAACAAACAATATCGATTACAATTGCTCCGGCCATAACTAGATGTTAGCCAAAACTTTCGAATGCCAGCGTGTTGGCCATGATTGATTGATTTATAATTGGTTTGCATCGCTGTTACATGGATAACCATGCAAGAAAGCTCCAAATTATAGGGCATAAGACGATCATAGTTCACATGTTCAAGAGTAAAAGGTGTGACTTATCTTTGTTTAGAGCGTAGAAAACCATTCTGTTCAGCTGATAAGAGTGTGGTGGCCATTGAACCCATCTACCCAGATGCATTTGTTGGCCCATTTCGAACCATTTTGGGGAGGCTAACGCATCTATGCATTACTAAATTCTTTTCGCTCAGCTTCACACACTATGATGCGTTTCGTTCGCTATCCAGAAAATTGGTATTGGAGCACTTTCGCCAGGGAAGCGTTTCAACATCGCTCACCCGTGAGACTATCGATTCGCATCGTTAGTCAGCGCACTTACCATGCTTCGTAAAGTGAAACATGCGTTCAAAAAAATGCCAATAAAAAGTTGCTATTTACAGTGCGAGAAATAATGGGCAACTATAAAAGTATTTAAGCATTTAAGTTCTTGCCATGTGAAAACAGCTGACAGCTGACTAAGTTTGGTTAGCATCCTTGTTTTTTTTTCAATCAAAAGTAAAATGAAATCCATTAAAGTAAATCCCATTTGCTCATCAGCTTTCATAACATTTATTCGCTGCAGATGCGGGAAAAGTGACGCGACACAGCGAGATGACATGCACATCCATTGGAGGCGTCACCTGCCAACCGCCACCACCCACTCTCCGCCCACTGGACAGCACAGCCAACCCCCCAGAGAACCCCACCAGCAGCCCCAAAGGCAGCGATCAACATTCGCGTGACGCCGATCCAATTGAACCCAGTGTTAATTGCTGTAAGTGGCGGTTTGTAGTCTTTCCACAGGGTTTCTGTTATGGTCGTTGAAATAATTGGCGTAAATTTATGCCGCACTTGATTGAAAACCGATTCGTTTTTCAATATATATCTGTATGTACGAGTAGGTATCTCTGCGAGTGGAACAATGCCAGTTCCGTATTCCCAACTCAATTTGCTCCGATCAATTCGAATCAATGTAGTAATTAATGTCGGTAGTCTAAGATTTTAGTTCTTTATATTGTAAATGCTAAAAGTATGTGTGCTATGTATATTTCTTTCTCTCAGTGTAAACTGTCATGATAAGCGACCTTTGGGTAGAAACGTAAAAGAAGTCCACAAGTGGGACGCATAATTTGCACGATGCCCCACTTTCGGGAACAATTCTTTAATTGTCGCTTTTTGGTTGCCATTGGTTTTGCAAAACAAGGTGTGAAGGACGAATGAATCAATGAAAGTCGATCGTTCATATCAATGATACAGTGAATTTTATAAGAAGGTTTGAAACTTTTTGGTGAATTTATCACCCATTGAAGTGTTTCCCTATTGAATTTACCTTCTTTCTTTCTTCTTTCAATAAATATATGTACGTACAGAAACTACTCATATATGAGTTATATATGACTCAGTTGCTTCAATTTTATTTCACTTTTTGTGCATTTGCTTCTTCTAGCTTTTTTACATTTACATTTACATTTCTGTTCAATTATTGCTACCTGCATCACTGATTATTTTTTATCAGCGTCTCCCTAAAAAAACAACAATTTGCGTCGCACGCTTTTACCTGAACCTACTCAGTTAATTGGCGGGCAGTAAGCCACGTAACTAAACATGACTACACTGAGAGAAAGTGCACACATTATGCACAAAACCAAGCCATAATGCACTATGTTAATTGCATTTATGTTTGCATTTTATTCTTCCAGTTTAGGAAAGACATAAAAAGCTAAAATACGACGTTTGCTCAATGGGAAATAACTTGGCTTATAATGTACAAATTGCTTACTGCGACATTTTTACTGGGCATTGCTTTCTTATCGCACTAACTAACTTAGTATATACCCAAATATAAAGTAATTTGAATAGATATTTTTGTGTATAACGTAGATTTTTTGCGTTTTTAAAGAATGAATATCTAATGCTGTTCTAATCCAACGTTAAATATTAACAGCTGTTTGCACTGGACAGACGTGTCCGGAGTGCCAAGACATTAACAGTTCATCGGTCGCCGTTATGCGGAAAAGCTTATCAGCCCCAGCCATTTAATTTTTTTTTTGTGTGTGTGGCAAGCCGCAGCTTTTTATTCAGAGAAGCGAACAGCAGGGCAGCAGCCAGACGACGATGATGATGATGATGATCTGGTGCTAATGATGTTCCCATGGCCAAGAGAAACATTGACAAACGATGCATTTGTCGAGTTGCGCAGATCTTGCGGATTCACAATGGGTTCCAGTTGTTTGGAGCTCCATGGTTGGAAAGTATATATATTAGTAATATATATTAGTATATTGGAAAGTATATATATTATATAGTATATAACTCCATGAATAGAAGCAAAGATCTCCCAACTTGAACTTAGTTTTCGAATAGAAAGAGCATTCGAAACCTGTTTGCGAAGCTGAGCTGTCATCTGGCTATAAAGCAGACCGCATCGACTTTGTCAGGCATTTGAGCACCGACCGAAAGATAACCTGTTGTACCTTTTTGTCATCTGAGGTCTCGTAGTTTCCTTTTCGTTTCGAAGAAATCACTTAGACTTAGAATGACAAAATAGTCATCAAAGCTGCTGACCTGACACTTTTGACACCGCACTTGAAGATTAAACAAAGGAAATTTGCTAGTTAAGCGAGTTCGGGAAAACACGTATCGTGAACTCGGAAATGGGAATTGAGTTGGGGTGAAAAATAATGCATTCTACGAAATAAGTTTTCACGTTTCCAATGACGCACCACCACCATCCATGAGTTAGTAACTCTCAATTCCCCAGGTTAATGCAATTTAGAAACTTTCACTGCTTTTCATGCCGGAAAAGCAGCGGGCATGGATAATTTGATAATTCAGAGTGGCTGACTGGCTGAGTGGATGGCAAACTGCAAAACGGGAGGAGTGATAATCGAAGCGGACAGAACGGCTTCTGTGTTCACTGCTTCCCAGAGATTCGAGGAATGAGCTAACGCCCTTGATAAGCGATGGTGCCAGTAGCGGACTGACGCCAGATGCAAGTCCAAGCCGAGTGGGTTGCAAATTACAATTCAAATTTGAGATAGAGATAAGACCTTGGGAAATGTGCTGTTCTCAGAAAGAAACTTAACATTTGTGGGCAAGTGCATTTCAAAATGGTTCAAGCAAGAGAAATGTAACCACAATCCACAACTTGTAGCATTTTGTAGAAGTGTATGGCAGATCAAAGCGGATATTTCGCAAAGAGAACTATGTAGCTTGTAAACAAAACAAAAAACAAAACGAATTAGTTTGTAAATACCCATCATACACATAAACAGTACAGCGTCGAGTCATTTTTATTTATCTATGTGTGGATTTTAGATTTCGATAACAATAGGCAGCGGCGGCCACGCAGATAGCCGAGTGCAGATTAACTGATGTGTAAATGAGCCGATAAGGAGACAAAGAAAGCGAAACCCCGTTCAAACTGAATCAACAAGACGGAAATAGGTGTAGCTGTGTGCGTGTGTGTGTGCAAAGTGGGCGCATTCGGTGGGCGGTTGGTATTAACCGTTACGTCAGCACTTTTCCCCCGCAAACTGTGCATGTGGTTTTCCTATTGGGAAATTGCGAAATGAAAACTAAAAAGTGCCGTTAGCCGGTGGCAGCAAAGTTGCCACCTGTCGCAGAAACGCGCGAAAGCGAAAGAACGGTGGCAAACGAGTTGCCAGCTTGTTGTTTCTGTTTTCTACGTTACAAATTATTTAGCAGCTCCAGCGTTTACGTTTCAATTGCAAATTGCGACAAAAACAATGAGCTTTTGCGCCCCAATCAGCGATTTCAATTGATATATGCAGGTTGTTCGCCTGGTGGCGATGTCGCAGATGGGAAATTGTTGCACGTTAAGTGGAGCATGGCGCAAATGAGCGCGCTCGCCGCGCACGAAACAAAACTCAAAATAATACAAAGTATGAGGCGGCGGGAGTTGGTTTCCTTTTTCATTTTCTATTTTTCTTTATTTTCAATTTTCTTTTTTTAAAGTGGGCTCGTTTGGCCACAGGACGTTGCCTATTTTCACACTTAACTGCTCTGGCACACAAACACACACAAACGGACACACACTCGCTTTTCGTTGTTGTCAATTAACGCATTTTGATGTGCCAGCACACGAAAAAACAGTAGAAAAAAAGAAGTAAATACAACATGGCAGCGGTAAATTTCACCATACGAAAAAGTACCAACTAATACCCCACTCCCGCCCCCTTCGCTATCGAAAGGCCTTTTGATGATGATTTGTCTTTTTATTTTCTGTGAACCTTGTGTACAAACAACAGGTCATAAATACATTGAATACACCTTCCAAGAAATACGAAAACTACGCGCCATGTGTGCATAGCCCGCCCTGCAAATAGATGGGCTGTCTTTTCCTCAGGTGTTTGTTTCTCTGTCTTATTGGAATATTCGTCTTATTCGAACTGCGTAGCGTACAAGAAAATAACAACCAGATTTACAGTCAACACGCACACACACACAAACAAAAGCACATTGACAGAGAGACACACACACGTACGCAAAGAGAGAATCGCACACACACAACACCAACAAGGTGGATTAAGACAGAGATGGGTAAAACAAAAGAGATGGAGAAATAGGCAAATAACTGCGAAGCACCAATTGTCGAGTTCACTTACACACGGCCGACGCAAGTTCCGATGCACTGCAAGCGATAGCCAAAAGGATCGCAAATTGCGCGCACGCACTACCGACACTCTTCGCCATTGTTCAACCGTTATTTCAGCCGTTGCGAGTGAAAAATAAAATACGAATGCTGAGCGACTAGCGATGGTACGCCATGCGGGGCTTAATCGATAGGCACGATACGGCCAGAGAAACTGAAACAATCGATTAAATAAGCCATATTTATATGGCATATCGTTTAGAACTCGATCTATTCGATAGAGTGCCCTATTTTAAAAAATATTCGATACAAGCGCGTAAAATATATTCAGATATGCAGTGCGAGTACAAATAAAAAACAATTCAGCACATTTACGCTAGAAAATGTTATGCTAAATAGCATAGATTCCCTTATCCCGACCACTGATTGTAGTTGTAAACCTCGTTGGGCGAGCAGAGATTCGGATAGTTGGAGTTTCGACCTGTAGTACATTCCGAGGCGGCGGTTCCCGCCCTGTAAACCGGGTTATTCACCACATTGGTGACCGCGTAGTTGCAGGCCAACAGGGTGGCCTGCACATTGTTGGCGTCCGTAAATCGGGCAATCGCACATCCAACTCGGTTATTTCGCTCGTTGACCATGGTGGTGAAGTGGCCAATTGGTCTGGAAAGGAGTTAAAGAGATTACCAAACTCTCTACTGCTTGGTGGCCAGTGTATGGAGCTGTGTACTTACGGTCCACCGCGCATCTGATAGTTCTCCATGTCGCCACTGCTCGCATCCCGATTCTCATCGAACCAGGCGGCGATCCGCTGGCGCAGGAAGACCGCCACATCCACACTCCGGGTGAAGAGAATGCTCAGATTCTGGCCGGCATAGCGATACGTGTTCGTGTTGCGGCATTCGTCGTGCGCCATGCGGCACTGCAGCGCATTGTATGCGGCCAGTTGGGCCAGTGTCGTGTCCCAGGCCATTGTGGCCATTTGGCCGGCACTGGGGAAGCCACTGACACCACCGCCAGCGATCAGGTTACGGCGTTCGTTGTGCAGCTGGAGAATCAACGGGATGTGGGCATTCACTTGGACGAACTCGCCGCTGCAGCCGCTCACAAAGCGCTAGAAACAGTCGACGAACAGAATTAGACAGGATCGAACGTGAGAGCGTAGGAAACAGGTACAGTTGAACCTTTGTAACTATGGAAGTTCAACTTCGTTTGTGCGGACTTATTACATCCTATGCATCAACTTACACCGCTGTTTTGGCAGGCCACGTGTCTTCCGCTTGGACACAGCTCTGGATCGCAATAGTTCTGTGCGAAAGTAAAAGTGAAAGTAGTAAGGACCAAATATAAAAGGATAATCCAGCAGGGAGATCGTGACATTTTGGTTTCATATACGCAAAACTACTAAATTGCTTACACATTTCGCAAACAGACATAACTTTCAATGAATGGAGCGACGCTCGTATTTATTTAGGCCGCAGTCTGGCTTTTGATTTTGCGACGAAGTAAACAAGTGCTTTGTTAAAAAAACATATTTAATACATATATGCTGATGGAATAAATGCACGTTCGAGTACAGTGCGTACCATAGGTAAATATAAGTTACTTGCTTTGTTTTACCCAGTATATGTTGCTGTCCATTTTTAAATGTTGTTGTTGAAAAAGAATTAAAAATAATTTCGAAGACTTTTTCAAAATGTCAAGATATAATCCCCCTGGTGGGCTTAAGCCGTGACACAAACCAACTGCTAGTGGCATTCTTATCGTTATCGCTGCAGTCGTGGCTTGCAATTATTAAGCTATATATAAGCGCCGTTTCTATGCCCAAGATTACTCTGCGCTCAACACACAATTTTGCACGACTAATTGTTACAAATTTGAATTAGCTTGCATTTCATCAGGGGTACTCTCCCAAAATCAAATTTGGTATTTAAAGTGCGCTTGGTGTGCGGCCACACCGGCCGATAGGCACGCACAATCGAAGAACGATTGCCACCGATAGGTTGCGACGACGAATCCGCACGAATCCATGAGCCCTCGCACCGCCGCGTCTTCCAGCTCCTCCCGATCGCCCAGTCGCCCAATCGCCATGTCCCAGACGCAGTGCCGCCTGTAAACAACCGCCGAGTGAAGTCCGCAGCCCGGAGTCAGCGGGAGCAGCAGCGTCAGGAGTCCGGAATCCGTTTCCCGGTTTCCGCAACAGGTTGCGTCGCCTTCGCCAACAGAAGGTTTTAGTGCGAGCTTTGGACAGAGTATACACGCGCCAGGATGCAGCAGCGCCGCCAGCCGGCGAATGGCAACGGCGGAGGAGGAGGAACCACCGCCGTCCGTACGGAGGAGCAGCAGCAGCAGCCATTGAGTCAGGATGCTGGCGCCAAGGAGGCGGGCAGCATGCCGGGCAAGGCAACGGGACGCGGCTGCTACTTCTCGCTGGCCTTCTCCATCGGTTCGATGGGCCTGGCCTGCGGCAGCCTGTGGCAGATACCGAACAGCAGTGACCGCATCTCGCTGCAGCGCGGCCTGGTGCTCACCTCGCTGGGATTCATCTACTTTGTCTCGCTAACGGACTTCTGCAACAAATACCTGTTGGAGACGACGCATGGCCAGCGCTTTCGTCGCAAGTACCGCCTGATGATGTCCGACGTCCTGGAGATTACCAACAAGTGAGTAGGAGTGGACGCCCACGCCATCCACGGATGCGGCTGTCTTGCACGCACATTAGTATCGATTTTCCCGCACTGCCACCCACACACGCACTTACTGCACTTGCGTTATGCAGCCAAGCGGGTAGGTGTGGGGTGGGCGCTTTCCATCCAAATAACTGTGGCAGCCTATAGCTGCCCTTTCCTCGACCACATGATTCATGCAATCTATTTATGCGTTTCTAATACTTACATAAGTTCATAATAATATACACTTCTGTTGGCCAAATCATTTCCATGAGTGCAACTGGAGTGATTTAGTTGAATGCTCAGGTTACTCATGCTTGCACATAGACGTAGTTAGACTTTTGTGATGGAATTCAGATAGCTAAAGATACAGCTGGCTGCTGTCACCGATTACGTGGGTAATTGTTGGCCCAAGTAACAGGTATTCTCATCATCAATCATATTCCCGCCCAACGCCTTAAGGTGTGCATGATGACTCACCCAGTGACATTATGCTGCGGAGCTCAATTTACCACAAGTTGGAGCTTAATTAGGTTACTCTATGAAGTGGAGCCCTACCCAAGTGGTTTCCCTCCCTACCTTCAGTCTTATCTTGGGAAATATATTAGCGGGCGCGAGTTTATAGTGAGTGCTTAGCCCAGTTTTAAGTACGCATTTTGGAGGGCACTTGCCCATATCGAGATGGAATCGAGCGCATAGTATATGTACACACAGCTCGGCTGGACGCTGGCTGGTGTCCCCGACATTCGGCAATGGCGTTCCTTAGCCCGACGCTGATTTATATCATCATCTCGAGCACAGCGACATGCGGGTCAAGGTCTCGTGGCGGGCGTGGGATGTGGGCGGTGGGCGGCGGGATAAAACGGGTTTTGGCTCAAGGCGAGTCGGTTTCGAAACGGAATAATTGCGTGGAGAACAAGCATCCATCGACTTGACGACGCATTTAACCAGCCAGTGAAACAGCACACAAATATATCCTAAAATTCAATTGTTCATTTGGCCAAAGGCATTTCCCAAGTAATGTGATCTGTTCGCCCTACTTGAATGCACAAAGCGTAAAGCGAGTGAAATTATTTCACAGCTTTTCAATTCGCCTGATGCAAGCGTACAAAACGGCCATTTATTAGCAATTGCCCAACTGTGGAGTGCCCCTTGCCTAACTATTACCCCCGCAGCCCAAAGTGTTAATTAAACTGTGTGTAGAATTGTTCAAAGCGCTTAAATTGAGTTTCACTCTCTTCTCATTTCGTATCTCCCCTCCATCCACCACCTGCAATTACAAACATGCACATTTGTCATGATGAAACAGAGAGTGCCGGTCTATATGGTGCCGCTATGTGTGCCCAATTGCTGTACAGGTGTTATACAACCCGATCTCTGGACGGGAATTGGCTCAATCTGCTTTATCAGTAGACTTGGATAAGCGCTCATCACATGCTTTCTTCCACAATGAGGGTTATACTAGATCTTGGACTCTCTTCTTTACCATTTGTCGAGGCTTTTCCCTTTCTCAATTTAAGTTCAACTACAGAATTAGTTGATTGCATACTACAGAATTGTATGCATGGAATGTGTTAGTATCCGCATGACCCGGGTTACGCATCTAATCATCAAAGACCCTGCCAGACGACCCAATTTCCTGGTGGGCTAATTGATTCACTACGATCGTTGTAAGTCCAACAGACGCACTTCACCTCCACGCTGGGCGATAAGGCAATCAGCCGGGGCTCTGGTGATTGGCCCCGCCTATCTGCCCGCCCTCTATCTATCTATCCGGGTCTGTCTGCTCTGGCTTCTGCTATCGGGGAAACGAATCGATTTGGGTGAGTGAGTGCATCCAGCATTGATAAGCGGCTTGTTGTTAGATGCTTAGGAGGCTTTCGTTAAGCTCGTGGGTATCGCGGAAAACTGGGTATGACAACCCAAAAGCAACCAAACAACGTAGAACTATTCAAAAATTTTCCATCGCCACTACTCGCCTTTTCCCCGAGCCCTTGACTTTCGTCATAAATCTTAATTGGACATAGTTGAGGCTATTTGTTTATTTACATTACCGCTGTCTCGCTTGGATTGTGGACATTCGTGGCGCTTTGACGGCGACTCAGTAACCGATATCTAAATCACATTCGATTCGATTCGATTGCCCCGTCGTGGCCCAACCCAGATATTATACAGCACCTGTACGCGAATACATATAGATTCGCATGTGTAACATACATATGTGCATGTATATATAGTGGGTATAGTATAGCCCACGACTATATAGTAAAATGCGCAGCCGGTAGCGGGGCGCACTGACACCTTCGGGACCATTCATTAGGTAGAACCGGCGGCGCTTCTTTTTGGAACTAATGCCCACATTCGATGTGGGGGACTTTGCATCGGTTCTGTTGGCCTGAAGCCGAGTCCGATTTTGATTCCGATTCTGATTCTGATACCGATACCGATTCGGTGCCAGAATGCTACTGGTGCTCCAGGGTGCGTCCAAGGTTAAGTGATCACTTTGCACTAGGCGGCGGAATTACGTTTGACTAATTGATTGCGTGGGCAAATGGGTCATCATCTAGTTGCAGAAATGCTGTCAAAAGTTATGGACTAAATCCCGAGTATTACATTGCTTTATTTCTCTCATTGTGACCATTAAAGCGGAGTTGGCTATATTAAAACATTAACCAATTATATTCGAGGCACTTTAGCTAATTCGAGTCTATTTCAAGCGGCTTCATTATCTTGGGGGTTGGGCAATCACTTCCTATTAGTTGGGGGCGCCAGTTCTGCTCTAATGACCAACATCCTGGCATTGCTGTTCCACCACCCTTGACCTTTCGCAGGTGCGCCTGGTGAAGTCATCGTCTTTGCCATTGCGTGGAAGCCTTATGTGAGTGTATATGGAAGCGTAGAAGGGAGGGAGATTAGCTGGTATTATGTTACCATTTATATTTATATGGTAGTTTATTCAAAGCCTACAAAATCACGTATAATTTGTAAAGGTTAAAAAAGAATCAGTTTTCAAATCTATGTATGCTATGGAGATCAATGAAAATCGCTTAGTAGGACCGGATACTTGTTGGTCCACTCCTGATTGCTCGAACCTCTTATCACTTGCGCAACTTGCCCCTTCCCTTGGACTTGGACTTCCTCTTCTTGGCGGTGCGCGAGGCTTTGGTCTTGGTTACGCCACAGTTGCTGCTCGAAGTTAAGCTGATGCTGATGGTGCTGCTGCTCAAGTGGAACTCACTTACTTCTGCCTCGCCAGGATGAAAGCTCACTGATTTGGTTGTTCCCTCCTTGCGTTCCTCCTCCTTTTGATCCGGCTTCTCATCCAGTAGCTTTTGCTCCGTCTGCTCGATGTCGTCATAGGTTATGGTCTGAATCATCGGCTCAGCTGGCAGAATAAAGTGATCCGATTCCGCCACGGAGTGTGTGAATTGCACCGGAGAATGATATGACATGGGGGCACCGGTAGCCGTGCACAGACGTTTAGGTTCTGGTTGATAGTTGACTGGTTTTGGCAAGCGCGAACCAGATTTCCATATGGAGGACACCTGCTGCAGGGAGTTCATATCACTTTGGAGCGCGTCACCGTCTCCAACGCCCATGTCTTGCACCGATGTCGGCCCCTGGTCAGCGCCACCGGCAGCGCGCGCTTGGCGATTTGAGCGTCGACGACGAGAACGGGGTGTTCGGTCCTCGGGATACGGCATCTGGGCCAACTGCTCCATCATCGACTTGTAGCGGGCATCCAGCTTGAGCGGTGGCACCTCGTACGGACCATTTAGAACTGCCTCGGGATCTAGCATAATCTTTTGCTTAACTACCGGCTCCTTAACCTGCGGTGGATCCTCCAGCGGCACAGGCACTCCGCCCAGTGCTTTCAGCTCGGGATCTGTCTTAGGTGATCCCCCTTCCGCTGCCGTTAACTGCTCATCATCGCTGGCCGCTGCAGCTGCTGCCGCCGCCGCTGCTTTCCTACTTGCCCGCCTTGAGCGTCGATTGGGCGAAGTGGGAGCGTTAAGTTGGCGCACCATTGGACGGTATAGGTAGCGAACCACCTGTGGCTTCCTACCACGCTTGAGGGGAATAGACACGAAGTACTGGTAGCTCATATCGATGCCGTCTTCCATGGTACGAGGAACCATATGCTGTTCCTTCCTTATGATCTTGCCAACAATTGGAGTTTCTGGTTTTTGCGGTTCTGGGGGAGGCAGCACCTTTGGGATTCCAGTGGATGTGGAGGGCTGACTGGGTCTATTGACCGAAACGGGAGGTGGTCTCCGGGCTGGAAGCCTCGATAAAGTTTTGCTTTCTTCAATGTACGGATTCTTCGATATTCTTGCCTTCGACTCTCTGGACCTCGGAAGCAAAGAGCTTTTCGATGGATTCCTCATTGGGAGCCTTCTAGCCTTTGGCGGCATCACATACTGATTCAATGAATGGTGCACTCCAGCTGACTTCCTTGGAGAGCCTATCATATGATTCCCAGCTGGGATCTTTGATTCATTTCTCGACTGACTTGCCGCTTTTTGATTTATATATTGCCTAGGATGTTCAATTGATTCGTCCAAATAACGATTCGTCGCTTCATCCTTGTGCATATTTGGTTGCTCAATCGGTTGAATAACCCACGAATCCTTTGAAGGTTCGTTTGTCGAAGCACCTGACGGATTTCTTGGCTGGTCCATGATTAGATAAATGGAAGCCTTTCTGAAGGGATCCTTTGGTCCGAATGCTTCGTACGTATCACGATCCTCCGGTAGATTGTCTTTGGATTTGTGCATCATGGCAGCTTCCTTCAGTTGAGCGGTTAGCTGATCGACGACATGATTTACCGACTGACTGATTGGTATCGGTACCTTAACCATGGGTCTGAACTTTGGTGGGGATATCGATTGGACCATGGGTGCGTTCATGGCCAGCCTAGTTTTGGCGTTTCCCTTCTGCACGGTCAGCTTTTTCTTCTCCATCTCCATATCCTTTTCCATGGGAATTTCCGGCGATTTTACGTCAACTTTTGATGAGACAGGCTCGACGAGCCTCATCACCGTTGAGGTCAGCTTAATGGCCGTGCTACCCAATGCGCCTTGAATTCCAGGATTCAGTTGCTCGGTACTCGGCGTCCTGATCCCATTGATGCACTCTATCACACTGGTCTTGCTGCTGGTCGTGTTCGAGTTTGGACTTGAGGTGGACGTACTACTCCTAACACCGTTCTCCATGGTACAGCAGGTGGAAGCGCTGCTCATGATTGGGCGACTCTGGCTGGGAGCGGGACTAGCGTCCGGACTGGGAGAACAGGATTCCAGCCCGGTGGCGGGTATCTGTATTACGGTTCGGGCATCACGCAGCAGCACATCCTTCACCTCCGCAATTTCGTTTGAACTGGTCGAGATGCTTGGCGACCTAAAGGATGATTGTTGGGACAATGGACTTGGTAACCTACTGGCTGACCAGTTGGGGGACCTACTATGTGATCGACTGCTGGACTGGGCTCTCGTTTTTCGGTTATCCATCTGGCGCAGCTGTGCCTGCATCAGCTGATCGACGTGCATGATCCGCTGGCTGGGCACACGGAATATGCGCGATGTTCGACCCTTGATCCTTGTCCGCCCAATCCGTTCAGCCGGCAAAGACATCAGTAGCTGCGACCTGTGCAGATGGCCACTGCTACTGCTCCCGTCCAACTCACCAGCGTGATCCTCCTTGCGCTCCTGCAACCCGCTGGCCTGTTCCTCGAAACCCTCGGAGGAGGACTCGCTGCACGGCACAAAGTTATCCGATGGCTTCATGATCCAGTTAACCTCGTCCAGGCGACGCGATATGGGTATCCTTGCAGGAGGCGGGGGAGCTGCCCTTCGACGCAACGTGGATGTGGCAGTGGTTTGCATAACCCCCCTTGCGGGAACACCACCACCAGTTGCCCTTCTGGGCACTGTCTTGCCTGCTTCTGCTGTCACCGCGGTTGCAGTAGTTGCTCGATTCGCTGGTCTCTTGGGCACAGCTCCAGCTGCTGATGGTCCACTAGCACCATTCGATGGTCTTGGATTCGAATTGACTGGCGTTTGTGATGCACCCGTTCCTCCTCCTAGTCTTGAAGCTCCTGCTGCACCTGGTACAACTGCGTCCCTTGTTGGCTTTGGATTTCTTTGGCTTGGTGGCTTCGATGCAGCACCACGTTTTGTTGCCTCGCCGCCTTGTGCGGCGACACCAGTTCCTGTTTTGGTCTGGAGCGCCATGTTTCGATTTACACGGCGGCCTCCGCCAAAGAATTTTGACATTTCCGTAGACATTGCGCTTACGCCGAAAGTTTTGTAGTGGGTCTCTTGGTCGAACGGGAATTTCAATTGATCTCGAAATTTAGGTTTTTGTACTTTTTCTCTCAATGGTTAAAAACGATTTTGTTGAATTTTTATGCAATAATTTAACATAATGATTGGTAAAGAGAATAAATAGGAATGACATTCAGTAGAGTTCCATAGCTACTATGATGGGACAAAAATATATGTTTGAATTGTCAAGGTAAAGCCATGGCTTTGTTTTCAATCTGGAAATCATCCTTTCGATAAACCCATCAACAAATCCAAATTAGTAGTTTCTCGGCGAGATTGTGGGAGATGTGCTGTGCACCGATGTGTGGGCCCTCGGTCTGCGGACCTTCGATGTGCCCGCCGCCCGCTTGTCGTGCGCCACTGGAGCCACTGCATCCGTCGACAGTCTACCACTGCTGTCCGTCCACGAAGTGCACGCTGTGCTGCAATAACGAGTCGAAGCAGGAGTGCCACTGCACCTGCCAGCGCAACAAGCACATCGTGGAGGCGTTCAGCTGCCTGTTCCGGGTCAGCAAGTTCCAGATCCTGACCACCCTCTTCCTACTGGCCTATCATGAGAGCAGGCCACTGCCGCGCTTCCCGCGCGATCGCAACTGGGCGGTGATGGAGAACGTGAAGGCACCGTACACGGAGTTGCACGACCTAAGGATCTACGACAGCCTGTTCGACCGCTGTGGTAACCGCATCGATCCGCTGGACCGAAAGAACACGTACAAGCTGTTGCGCCTGATCTTTCTCGGTCCAGTGCTGGTGCCGGATCAGCGGACACAGCTACTGGCCATGCTGTACACGCTGAATGCCCGTGCCGTCTGTCCGGTGGATCTCAATGGCCTGTTGTCGGTACTGCAGTATGTGAAGCTGGATGAGCTGGTGTGCGGCATCTTGGAGCAGGACGGTCGAGCAAAGCGCTTCCGCAGCGGGCGGCAGTGCTTGGAGCTGTGCAATCTGTACCAGAAAGTGGTCGCCACGGACAAGGATGCGGTGATAAAAAAGCATCGCCGCCGCAAGGAGAAGTCCAAGAGCAAGGATTCGGAGGCACAGAAGAAGCCGCGCAGAACCATTACCGCGCAGATATACTGCACCCGTCGCGTTCCGGAGCCCGAGGATGTTAGCTCACGGGTCGAGACTATCACTCCAATCGTTCGCAGCACAGCCACCTCGTTGCGCCGCTCCTCCAACAAGAAAAGCTGGATGCCGGTCAATCGGAGCAGCACTAATAACTCGGAGAAGGGATCTCGCCGGGGTTCGCGCAATCTTGCGGGCTCACCGAAGAGGCAAAAGCCGGAAGTGTCCAATGTGGGAGTGCGAATGCAGGGCGGCGACCGATAGAGAACGAAGTGAAGCCACATCGATTTTTGAATCTCCCCCATCTGTATTCAATCTCGGTTCATCTACATCTACTAAATTCTGTAATGCAAATGGTTTTTTTTTCTCATCTACTATGGTTTATTGATCACAAAGTAGTGGTTTATTGATACATAGATTCCTGCACATCCGGACATGCCATGTCCATGTCAGTTATATCCTGCGCTTACGCCGCGGACTGGGCAGATACTCCCCAAGCACTTGCTCCTCGAGGAGACCTGTGTAGGTGGGCGGGATGACCATGGTATCTTCCGAGGGCCTGCGCAGTTGACCGTGCCTCCAGTCCAGGCTGTCATCTGCGTCCGCATCATCGTCACTGGAGGATTGTATAGTATCGGAATCATTGTCATGGATCGGCGTTTGCTGTGTCTCTTGCTGCATATTTCTCGACGGGATTTCAGAAGAAGCGCGTTTTGCTCTTAAGCTCTCAAAAAAAATGGCAAGTGGCGAGAGATTGGACATTTTCTTCGGTTCATTAGCTAAAGGAGAAGCTCCTGCGGTTTGCCGTCCCCCACCTTCCATCCTGAACGACGATTCGTCCCTTTCCGTATTTCCCCTTGCATTACATCTGGTGGTTGTTTCATTCCTCAACGGATAATTCTCGTAGTACGTCGATGTGGATGGTCCCCTGTAAAGTGGAAAGTTATCGATGCGGTTTTTCGCACCTTGAGCTTGTAGATGGCAGACATCGTTTGAGTGGAGCATCTCCCTCATCTGGCTTTGATACGTCCTGGGTGACAATGTAGGATTCTGTTCTTGGCTGTAGCCTCTTTGATGGTAGTAATCCAGTTGCGGATTGTGTCCCGATCTTGGCCTAGTTCCTCCCAGAGCTTTAACCACGCCTTTAAGGCCCTGAGCAGCGGCTCTTATGGCTCCAGCTCGATCCCCTCCCGGCCCTTCTTGGTATGTCGCCTGACCGGAGTAGGGGTTATTCCGTGGACTATCCTGCATGACGTAGTTGTTCTGCGTATAATACGGCGAGCCTTCAACCTGATCTTCCCACCTTTGGTTACCATCGTTTGGATAGTGACAAGGTGCTTGGTACTCTGGAACCCATTCTGTAACTTGCTGAACTGGTGGGTTCTCGATGTGGTACTGCGGATACTCTGGACACATGGCCAAATTTTGGTGTTTCAGAGGCGGAGGCGGTGGCCGTGGACGCTGAGTGCGTAGTAGAGTGCGAGCGTGGTGATGCTGTTGTGGCTCCCACCTCATAGCATCACTGAATAACATGGCCTTATGACGTCGGCACTCACATGGAAGTGGCGAGGATCTGGGCTGTAAATATGGTTCATCCAGTGGCTGCCTTGGCTGATGAGTGTGGTATCTGCAGCAACAGCAATGCTCTTCCTGCTCTGCCTCTTCCGCATTGACCACCTCATGTGACGGCTCCACACTGGCCACCGAGGGAGCAGGAGCACAGGGACATCGCACACTATCCGTATTGGAGCTGAGTGCCCGGATGGAGGTGGTCGAGCGCAGGGAGCGACAGCTACACTGGGATCCATCCACCTGACTTCCCGGCTGCGTGTCCGTGTAGTATCTGCGACCCGTCTCCAAATGCGATGGTGCCGTGCTGGGAAGCGATGCCTGATATTGAATTGGCGCCTTCTTCATGGCCGATTTCAGAGGTGAGCTTCGGTACTGTGAGTGGGACTCCGGCCGCGAGCAAGCGCTGAAGTACTGACTGGAGTAGACATCGGAGTTGAAGGGATACGTAGAGTTGTATTGGAATCGCTGCCTTTGTTCCCGCTTCTTGGCGGGCTCCCGACTTTTTGGTGTCCATGAAGATGCATCCGATATGTTAGGAGTATCTGAAACACGCTCTTGTTGCGATCGTTCGGAGGAACTGCAGGAGGATTGCCTCCTCTGACATTGCTGTTTGCATGGACTTGGATTTGAGAGCTTCGCTTCTCGTTGTCTATTCGGTGATGTGCCTCTTGATGATCCTTTGGGTGAAGTCTTCTCATTTTGTTGCATGCAACTGGGATTTGGGAAATATGGCGCTTGGTTTTCCCCTTTGCTGGTGCTTGGTAGCTCCTGAGAATCTTGACAAATCCCTGATGGAGCAGCGTTTCCCACCTGGAACCTCCCCAGGCTAAGAGAACTACTGCCCTTGACCGGAGGAGCTTCCCTGCCGGGATCATGATCCTGCTTCTTTTTCATGACTTTTCCAAGATTACGTAGCTTCACTGTGGCCGAGTTAGTGAGGTTTAATCTCTTGGCATTGAATTCATCTGGCAACAAAGCACCTATTATCCTCGGTTTAGATTTCGGCGTTATTATGGGTTTCGAATGGTATTTGGCTTGGGCCTTGGACTGTTCCGATGATGCTCCAGTGCCTGAAGCTGCTGCATCTTGATCTTTCGTTCTGTTTAATGCTTTAGTTGTGGATACTGGACTCGACCTACTGGACCTATTTGGACCCTGTTTAGGTTTGGGTCTCTTCTTAGCCAAGCGCTTCATTAGCTGATGGAAATCATTGGCCAGATAGCAGGCCCTGGTTCGATGTCCACACTTGGAGCTATCCACCTTACTGATCGACTTCTTCGTCACCTCGGAACTTTCGAGCATCTCTTGTTGTGCTTCAGCCAGCGCGAAAGTGCAATTACTAACGGGAGGAAGTTGGTAGGATTCCTGCGGCAGTGCCCATTTACAGTCGGGATGGCATTGTGTCGCCTTCAATTGAGGCTGCTCCTGCTGGACTTGATTCCAACCCGCTAAGGTTCGTTCGCTGGCGGGTGTGCGAAATTGCAAGGATTGTTCGCTATGTGCCTGCTCACGGATACCTTCGCTGTTCGGATGACAGTTCTGGAAACCATTATCGGAAAAAGATTCGGGTTTCAGTGTGGTGCTGCTGGTCCCCTCCTCGAACCTTTCATTCCAATTCCCCTTCGACTTTTTCCAACTGCAGGGTGCCGGCTGTGAGGCTAAATGGAATGGCATACTTGTTCCACGGTCCTCCTTTTGCCGTTTTTTGTTCTGACGCATTTGGCCGTACCGCTCCCGGTTTTGTTGGTAATTCACATTCAAATTGTAGAGCAGATGGCGTCCTGGTTCAATGCAACGCTTGCAGATCCCTGTGAATCCACTGAGGATGCCCCTGGGCTGGTGTCGGCACTGGCATTTCCTCGGCATTTCTGGCGAAGATGCTGTTGATGAAGTAGGTGTATAGGCGGGCGAAGAAGCGGATGGATTGGCAGGCACTGGAAGAGCTGATGGATAGGAAGAAGGCGGAGAAAAACTCGTGGGAACATAGGCAGTTCGGTATGACTGCGACTGCCTGCGAAAACAGTTGGGGAATCTCCTCCTCCGTTCGGGATTCGCTTGCTTCCTATCCTTTTGCTCACCTCTTCGGCCCTGCCATCTTTCAGAGTTAGTATTCTCGGAGGAACTCGACGATTGGAAAGTTCGCCCACTGTCCACCTGCCTGACCTCCTGACCATCCGCTTTGTTCTGCTGCTTGTTCAACCGCTTCGCTCGCCTTCGTTTCTGTCGCTCATCTTCAAATAGGGTTGACTCGACCTTGAATTCCATTCGCGTTTCCTTAGTTACCAAGCATGAATCATTGGTGCAGCTTTCATTGTTGCAGTAGTTCTTGTTCAGTTTCTCTGATTTCTCCTTAAAAGATTTTGAACCTTTCTTCTCCGCCGTCTTCTTGGCGGGTTGCTTTAAGTCCTCCGTTTGCCGGGATTCAAATGGTGACCACGCAGGAGGCAACACAGATGTGGCCACCGTATCGTCGCCCAGAAATCGATGCTTCAAATTCGGATGGCGCTCCCCACACGGACAATATGCCTCAGTGTCGCCCCAGTGATGCATCGAGATTCCGTAGAGCGGACAGCTCTCGGTCATGGCCGCCTCATAGCTGGCCAGGATGCGAAAGAACTCCGGCGAAATGCGACGGAAGCGCGCCGGATCGAGACGCCGTTGTGGCGCCTGGCGCAAGTCGAACTTGCGTCGCAGGCACGGCAACAGCGGCTCCGTCCGGAGTGCATCCAAGCAATCGCTGGTCATGGGCTGTCCATCGGCCTGAAAGAGGCAGTCCAAGGATGAACCTTCCCGTCGCTTCAGGCAGGAGCAGCTGCCTCTTCTCGATGGACAACGATGGCCATGCCTCTCCCAGTGGAATCTCCTTCGCTTGGGACTCTTACTTTGCATTTCCTCCGTTTGGGCATTGCCGATGAGAAAGGGGTTGCCATTACCAACTCGAGCCTCCGTGGTGGGAATGCATGCTGCCACCTTGCCTCCGCACTCTTCTGCATCCTTCATTTGGCTAGCTACTGTACCAGGTGCAGGTGCTCCGGACTTGCTGGCTTGTTGTTGCTGGCGACAAGGAGTCGAGCTGCTCGACTGTTTCTGTCCGGACTTCTTGCTGTCCTTACTGGCCAATCCGTCGCTTAGGGCGGCCAGCTCCTCGGGGCTAAGCTTGTCCAGAAATACCTTCTGCTTGCGGAACCACTCGGTGGCCAGATCGGGAACAAGTAAGCGCTCCGATTTCCGGCTTCCGCCGGACAAGAGCTGCTCGAAAAGCGAGCAACGGGACGCCCTACCTTCAAGTGCAGATGACGGCGGAAAATTGCTCATGCCCTTCTTGACGAAGCGGTCCAGACAGCCGGTGGATCGGGAGGTGCCGGTCTCCAGCAGCTGGGTTAGGTATTGCCGCATGGCTCGTTCCGGTCCAGGATCACATGCCTCCATTTTCGGTGCCTTGGGATGCGGGCAGAGATGACAGTTGGCGGTGATGACTTCTTTTGGTTGGTTACCTAAAATTTTGATGATTTTCCAGATAATTTATGAGTTTTGTCGAAATCCGAAGGTTCAATTGAATTTTGAGTCATAAGAACGAAATCGCAATATGTGAATTTAAGTCCAAGACTTACAGTCTTGATACGATAAGGTAAAATGCGTCATACTAGATCATTTCTTTATTTTATCACATAATTGGAGCATACGATTTATTACGTACACACACATATATGTAAGGGGGGAATTGTATGATTAATGCTAAAGCAATATGAGATTTAGAGAAAAGGCGTCCTTATCCAATCGCATTGAATCCCATCCAATGAATATAAAATGAAATCTCGCCCATTTTTCCAGAATCGTATCGGCAATCCAGGCCTTGTTCTCCTTCCTCGTGGGACTCATCGTCTGCAAGTCGACGTGCACCAAATCCTTTGTATATGCATCCCACTTCTTGATGGAGGCGTACGGCTGGTTCGGCACCGCTTACTTTATGTACGACATTTGGTCGATGTACAAGGTGCATACCCAGAAGATCGCCGACAAGCTGCACCTGTTGCGCATTACCAAGGGTCAGGGTGCGGTGGTCAGCAATGGCCACGCCAACGGCACGATCAACGGCAAGTCGGCCAGCGGCAACAACAACGGCAGCACTCCAACGAATCTGCACGAGATCTGCGACTACGATGGAGCCTGCGTCCAGATACCCAAGGACGGCAGATGGGACTTCCTCAAGTACGTGGTCACGCACCCGGTCATGATGATACACCATGTCTTTATCGGAACATTTGGATTGCTGGTGGTGACGGTAAGCACAACTTGGCGCACATGCAACAACAAGATATGTATAGTTAATAATTGTAATATTCCGATTGCAGTACATTCGCGGTGGCGGGCACTGCATCTACAGCTACATGTTCATGATGGAGTTCTCCACGCCGTTCGTCTCGTTGCGCAGCATCCTGAGCACCATGCGTCTCAAGGATTCGCGTGTGTACATCGCCAATGGGCTGCTCATGCTGGCCACCTTCTTCGTGTGCCGCGTCTGCATGTGGCCATACGTGATGTGGCGCTACAGCCTGGCCATTGAGGCTGCGTCCCTGTGGTCGGCCATGTGCGGCCTGCCGCGAGGATGCCTCATCAGCATCGCTATACTGTTCTTGCCACAGCTCTACTGGTTCTATCTGATGGTTTTGGGTGCTCTCAAGGTGTGTGTGCCCGTTGAGATCCCTTTACATTGTGTTGTGTCTTGCTCACATGCATGTGTCTCTTTCTTTTTCAGGTCTTTCTACCGCAGAAGAGGCGGCCGCCCAACGCAGTTCTATCGGCAAAGTCGGCGGCCACGCCCACAACAACCCCCACCGCCCTCGTAAATGGCAAAAATTAGTGCAAATTGTATTTATTTTGAGGCAGAGTTCCAGCCGCATCCGTATTGCGGAGATCTTGCTATTGTTTATACATTTTTAATTATACAACTACAACGACCCACTAACCGGAAAACTGAAAACCGGAAACAGAAAACCAGGACGGACGGAGAACGAAAACGGCAGCGGAAACGATGGCGGCTTACAAATGAACCGAAGACCATGGACAGACCCTTAGTGTTAAAGAAAGACATTATTTACTAAAAAAAAAAAGAAAAAACGATAAGGATAAAGATGAAGAACTTAGAACAAAACTAAAACCAAATGCAGATAAAACGAATAAACTATGTTGCTTATTTTTTGAAGCAAGCCCCCTAACCATAAACAAATTAATGTTGCATTCAATTTCCGCTATATCCACGAAATCGATGTTGTTAATCGCCCCGAAAAATTGTCGAGGGGAATAATGAATGCTTGTGTTGTTAGAAATATATATTGCAAATGAGAATGCGGAAGAAGGATAACTGAGTAGCATATGAAAGTTAAAAGAAATTGGCCAGATGCACAGCTAGGAATGTTCGACGTGCATATATTGATATACATATACATATATATATATATATATATATATATATATTAATATTGTGAAATCGCGCGGCGCAAGTCACCGATTGTATAGTGATCAAAGGATATATATAGATACCAGATTCCCGGGGACCGTAGATCATTTTTCGGCCATCTATGTAGAGAGTATAGAGATGTACAGTACGACCAGAATATATATTTTCTGAATTGCATATCACGATATTTTACAAAACACAAGAATATTAGTAATCAGATTTTTAATTGTGCTACACGAGAGCTAAGCATTAGTATCCTTTATATTATTCTTTAAATTCAAAATCCTGTACCACTGTTTGAAATATTTCGATATGCTCATTTTGCGAAGCTTCTGATGTTCAGACAATAATCAATTGATATTGATTTGTTTTACTAGATTATCTTTTTAGGTTATCAAAGAAGAAAAAAAACACATTTGTTACATTTACCACCTACGAGTATAATATATATGCATTATGCATTGGTCTACTTTATTGCGCTATAGCCTAACTTGCTTAGTTCATTAGATTATACCATTGAAAACTCTTCCAAAATAAACAGATAGCACAATCCAGACTTATAAGCATTACGGTCCCTGACATAGAACGAAGTCCTATATTGGTTGCTTTTAAACGAACTACCTATGTATGCTGACATTGGTGTATATGTTTATTTGTGAACTGTATGTGAAACTAGCACAAAATCAAATTTTAATTGAGCTTACAAGAATATAATTATATATGTAGTTAACTATTTATATGTAATAATGTAGCGCAAAATCGCTTTGGCTTATTGCCAAGTCCATGAAGAACGCAGACCGGCAGCTCCTATGTGTTTTGTTTAAGGCCGGTCCCAGATTGGATGTTTAGTTATGCGTAGTTGTATGCGAAACCCATGTACAAATGGATTTAGCCGTGTGCATAGAGTAGATGAAAAGTGTATTTTTGAGAGGTCAGGCTGCCCTATGGCCACCGAACGAATGGACGAAATAAAGTTGCTACAGTTCCACAGCACATCAGTGGTCTAGACGTGTTTACTTTCTTGCTACAAGGTGGCCCGCTTGCTGTTGGGCAGAGCATCGCCCTCGTCATCGCTGCGATCCGCACGCCGCCGCTTCTTTTGGTGCTCCTCGACCAGCTCCGAGGTGCGAATCTTGTTGCCCGTCATCTGCAGCCATTCGATGTACTGAAATTATGTGGTTAATATACCTCCGTGCCCACTTGACTGGTAGTAGAGCCACCCACCTGACTGTTGGTGCGCACTCCAGCCTCGTGCAGCTTGGCCTCGATGTTGTCCAGTCGATGCTCCGCTTTGGCTGCCTGTCCGTCGCTCTTTGAGATGTCCAGGAGATGGCGTACCCTCTGGCGCAGCGTTTCGAAGATGATGCGGCCGATGACATGGTTGCGATCGTAGGGCGTCAGATAGCGACCGAACTCGTAGAAGTACGGGTGCAGGCGTCCCAGCTCGATGTGCGTGGTCTCCGCCTCGCAGACGGCCTTGTGCACATTGCGATATATATCCGGCACGGCGACGGTGAAATAGGCATTGTTTACCTTCAGCTCCTTGATGTACCACAACGGCAGATTGACCGTCTTGCCGGGCTCCAGGTCATCCGATTCGGCGCCGGAGTCCAGGAATCCTGCAAGCAATTCAATATTGTCGGATTTCTGGCCAGGATGTGCGTGTCCGACCAAGCCAATCACTTACCCATCCGCTGCAGCTTGGTGTTCACCCGGCATTCCACCTTCTCCTGGGTCACGAATATGTCCTCGATGGAGTAGTAGTTCGGAAAATAGTTCATTCCGTTCATTGCGCGTCCAAGCTTTATGATTCCGTTTGGTGTTTACTTTAGGTGAATTCAATTTCTTAAGTGCGCGGCCTATCGCCTATCGATATCAGATGCATTTTGCCGGGGTCTATCGATGCAGAAACAGCTGTTCACCTGGATGCCGATGCACTCGATAGGTTTTATGTACTATATATATCGAATTATTTATGTGAATTATATGTAAATAGTTGCTGCGGAAAATTACTCTAATTTCATTTCAAATTGCAGCCTGCACTTTATTTTTTAGACAGAAAACAAGTCATGGTATAATTACTCAAAGTAATGAGACATCCCTGAAACTTCTTTAGTAAAAAATAAAAATTAAAATAAATAATGCCTTGCACAAAGTTTTCGTTCTCGACAATGACTATTTTGACTTTAATTTCGAGCCATTGATAGCTTAAGATGGAGAGTGTGAGTAAGCTTAGTTTTTGTAGTACAGTTATTCGATACGATTGCAATAGATGGTTTTTTCCTTGGCGGGCTCTTCAAACTTCTCGCCAAATGGTAGAGCTTCCTCCTTTTGTAGAACTATCATGTTTGTACCTTAGATACGGTAGCTACGTTGCATGAATACCGAGAATCCTAACACGAGTAAGCACAATCCATAAGTAATCCATAATAAGCAGCCTCATTGTTCCACATTGTTTCACTGCTCAATCCGCCGTCCTAATCTAGCCCTATGATTATCAAGTTGGCGACAAAAGGCGTCCAGATTGAAAAACATCAATCCACTTGAGATCAAAAAGAGCAAAAGTGCGAGCATTGAGTTTTTCTTGTTGGCGATGAGAAACGGAAAGATGGCCGAAACAGCTATTTCGATTTCGCTCTGTGTGTGAAAGGATTAGAGAAATGTGTGTGTTGTCTAAAATAGGCCAGTTACAGATATCATTTAATAACGAAAGTTTAGGGAGCACACAACTTTTTCGGTCGAGATTTGAGTTCACAGTGAAAAGTTTAAAGTTTGCGAAAAAGGATTTTGACAGTTAACTCCCGCATTGCTGAGCACTGGCTGGCGGCGTTGCCCATCGGACTATCGATAAGGTCGTACTGTAACTGTAGTCGAAAACATTTTCAGCCCTCCGGCAAACGGTCATACTCAGCTAGCTGTCCGACGAGTTTTGTTATTGGCGGAGAAAAGATTACGCTGGTTTATAAATTCTCAGTTAAGCCGATTTCTCAGCTTCTCTCCCCCTGCAGAGATCTAACACACCTATATATATATATATATATATATATATATATTTTATATATTCCTCGATCGATTTGCGATCCCGAAAGTCGATCGGTCGTGCGTCTATATATTTTTTTTTCTGTTCTTGCCCCTCGTGCAACATCAGTGAACATCAGCGACCCACCGTACAAAATCTCAATAAGAAAAAAAAGAGAGCATAAAGTGAAATTGCCTTTTGCGGCAAGTAAGAAAACGACCGAAAAAGAAAAAAGAATATACTGACTATTTGAATTAAACGAAGTTTGTTGTTTACAATAGCATACAATACAAGTTTATAATCTAACGGGCGTTGCTGTGCGTGTGTGTGTGCTTGTGTGTGCGTGCGTGTAGTTGTTGCGCCAAAAATTCCAATCGGAATTCTGGAACAGCTGGCCACAACAACAAAACGCGGCCAATAGAAGAACAATTTAGCTGCTGAAAAATGGGCGACTTCGATCTGAATGTGGACAGTTTGATACAGCGGCTGCTGGAGAGTAAGTAAATGCTAAATTTCCCCCTAAATTTCAATCCCACTTTCCCAACACCCCATTCCTCTACGCCCCTCCCACGCCACTGTCCCCATTTTAATTTATTACACAGTTTATCTGTGTGTGTGCGTCCGTGTGTGTGTGCGATTGCATTTTCTAATTATTGCACATTGTTCGCTTAAATGGTAGTAGGTTTTCTTTTTGTTATTGCGAGAGCCCCTTTCTCTGCCGCCGCTGCTGCCGCTGCAACCGTTTGAATTTGACTCTTGAATCAATTAGTTTTAATTGATTTTCATTGCTCCTCTCGGAAAACAGCGAAAACAATAACTACAACAACAAGAGCGACAGCATCTACTGCTACGCTCATTAGCGTTTACATAACACTAACAGTGATCGCGCTGTTAAGCACGCCATCTCTGTCCTGCGCTAATGTCTTCCAAATGATTTTTGGTTTATTAGCTGTGTTTTTTCTTGTTTCGCCAATATTGGCAATGACGTCATCGAGCTGATAAAAACGGGCGTGATTCAAACAGAATGTGTAGCTATGAAATCGCCGACGAAAGAATGGAATGGAATCACATGAGTTTCTCGATAAGGAGTTTTGTCGCTAGTAACCCCACTGCCTGTTGGAATGGGACCACTGTTCGTGTCACGCGACTATCGCTACAGACGGTTGAGAAATCTACGACCGATATATCAAAATATCCAATATTCCATAGTATATCATATATTTCCTAGCCCCCAAGAAGATATTTTCATTCAGCGATCAATATCAATAAGATTTTCTCTGGGTATCGATCGCTATAGCCGATATCCACTGTCGGTGGCTTAGAATCAGCGGTGGGGGCTGTGTCATCGTCGTCATCATGCAACCTTCCTGCAAAGCGTAAAAGCGCTAAATAGTTTACATTTTTGCAACCTCTTCTCGGTTTCGTATGCGATATGGTGAAAACCCAACATCTGCGAGGGTTGCTTAAGCCGCTTAGTGCTTGTCTCGTTTTGCAAGTGTCAGCCAATGTCGAAGATGCGGCATGGGACGGGATGGGCTTTTCCGCTTTTCCGGGGGGCGGGCCACCGCCACCATTTGGCTTTAGCTCTGACCGACGCCACGGGGAAATTGCATTTGAACATTGCGATTTTCGGGTTTTTTGTCCATTTCCGCAATGAGTTTCGCGTTTCTTCCTTCGATTCTGTCTTTCGGTTTCACTTATTTCTTGCGCTGATATGACACGACCCAACTACAGTGGTCATTCGAGGGAAGAATGCAGCGCAGAAGGAAAACGGAGAAGAATCTATTCAGATATTGGTTATGTTTCTACTTTAGGAAGTATATAAATATAGCATAAAAAGTACATTTCCTTACTTACTGTGTTAGCTATCGATTGATCACTGTAAACCACTCTCAGCTGGCAAAGCAGATGGGCAATGGGCAAAAGGGGCAGATTGAGCGAGATGGTCGAGGTAGGCCACAACCATTAGTCAAGGTCATCGAGTGGGCTAGGTCATGGCACTACGCTCACCAACCCACCCCCCGAAAAATGCCATTAATTTTGATCTATGAAGCGTCATCAGCCTCTGTCAACGACAGAAGAAAAAAAAAAATATGGCAAAAGCAAAAGCAACGGCGGCGGCAGATAAATTTCATTTGTCAAATTGCAAATTGAAATTGAATTTTTAGGGCACTTAGCCGGGCTGTCGTGTTTTCTGGCTCTCGCTTTTCCGAGAAGTATGGAAATTTCGCCCTCCTTTTGTGTTCTTTTATGCTTTTTTTCCCCGGCAGCCCACTCCACCCATCCCACACCCCTTAGTTTTAATAGATTTATATATACATATATCTATATGTGTACGTGTATATGAATATATATGTATATGTGCATCCATTCGAAAGACTTTAAAAAACAAAAAGAGGCCGAAGAGCACGCCCAGAAGCTGCTAATCGCTCAACAATTGGCCGCCGCCGGCGGAGCATCCGGCGCATCCGCCACATCGCCCACATCCAGCAGCAATTACTCGTCGATGGCGGCGGTGGCCTCCTTTGGATCCGGATACGGATCGGGATCAGGTGCTGCTGCTCCTGGTGCCGGCGCTGGCCCAGGTTCCAGCCATGATCCGGTGGACGATCTCACCGAACAGCAGCGCCGTCTGCTCCAGCAATACTCGATATCGCCGCCCAGCGAGACGATGATATCGGCCGATGGCGACCAGATCACCGTCCATCATCCGCGCGAGGAGCCCAAGAAATCCAGATTGAAACTGCGCGATTTTTTCGTCGCCGAGTTTGGTATTACCACTTTCAATCTAAGAACAACCTCCCCTATTGATCACTTTGTCGATGTTTGATGATCATTCATAAGTCCAGTGCAAAAGTAAAAACCATACTGCAGTGGTGGTCACCATGACCATGAGACTTCATACTCTAAGTAGCGTGCTGTCCTCTAAAACCCCCCACCCACCTCCACCACGTCACCAGACCCCTGGCGCTTGTTCTCCTCCGTGCAGCCAAGCCAAGCCAAGCCAATCCAATCCGAAAGCAATCCAATCCCATTCAGCTCTGTTCCAATCAAATGCAACCCACACTTATCACTTTAGGGCCAGCTCACTCGCTTGTCACACGGCTAAAAGCTTGGGAAGTACAAAGGGATTGCAATACCGAACTATTACATATCCCCACTCAATCAGCACTATATCCCTGGGTACACTCAGCAGAACAATGTGAACTTCCTTTGAGTTTCATCATAACGGAAATATGAACGCTATTGATAAGACATTCATAAGCTCATTCTCATGCAGTTCGAAAATCATTGGGGAGGGGGAGTGATAACTCATTCTTTGAAAGTTTAAACTATTTGTAACCGAGTAATCGGGTTTTTATGTAGACCTGGGCCCTTGTTTAACTAATCCATGTACCTAGTAAAGCGGTACAACTTACCCAACTGTTTTTGTTAATTTTCCAATGTAATTGCAATATGTTTGATTGGGGTTTGCAATCGATAGCGCAAACAATATTAACTGGCATATTAACTGGAATCCCATCTGCACTTCACTAGAATAGCTATTGGTAGAAACAATTACATCTGTTTTGGGCCAGAAGAGTTTTATAATATTTATGATTTGGTGGGGGTTACCGTTTACTTTTCCGGAACTGCAATCGCGATGTCAGTGCCAACGCTTGACCAACGCCTGCCCCGATTAGGTACATATAAATATATGGTACTTTACAGATGTGTATCTCTATCTATGTGTGTGTGTATGTCCGTGTGTTATGCAACCACTCCAGCCAATCTCCCCAACCCGTAAAAGCCACAGCCCGCATCGCATCGCCTTCATCTAATTGTTTTCACACCACGCAAAATCCACTATCGTCAAATGTAATGCGAAACAAATTAAATGTATAAAAATCCGAGAAGAATGCGGCAGCAAGGGGTTGCCATTTCTATGGACAGGGATTGGGATTGGGATTCGGATGGGGGAATGATGATGACGTCGGAAGAGGGGGGCAATGGCAATTGTTGTCCAAAAAAGAATCTCGTTGTATGTGACACGCGACATGGCAAACGACTGCAGCACTTCCGGGTGTTAAACAATAATCATAAACTATATCAAAATTGATTGGCGTTGAGTGTGCAGATAGTTACTCTATGTAACAAATCGGGGACTTTGCTATATATAGGGGACTTATATAAGTATTTCTGGTTTCGATTGTCAACAAATTCTTGTGAGTTCTCGGGTTATCTGTTATCTAAACCATCGCAACCTATAGAATCACACGAAACACATATGTATCTATAAGATTAGAAAATAATGTATTATAAACTTGAGTGTAGATTTTTTTATTGGCAAGTTCCTAATCAGGTTGTGTAAAGTACACTAAAAGACATTTAGTTTGCAAAAGTTTGAGTCGAATGCTCAAAAAGCCAAGAGCAACAAGTTACCCTCCAAAATTTCGCAATTATCCTGCCAGAAACCTTAACCCCTGGCCAACAAAATCGTGGAACCTTAACCCCACGCAAGCCTCTATTCTAGTTACATGCTGTTCGGTGTTATTGATTGGCCTGTTGTCCCATATTTTCCCCTCTTTTCGCACGTGCTGCTGCCATGGTAGAGTGTGCCAAGGGTTGGGGGTTTTCACCGCTTTTCCGCCGGAACGGAAAAGTCAGTGCCGAGTGTCATCCTTGTCTCACTGACAGACGCCGTTGTCGTATGTTGGCCCCTCCAAGGGTTCCGTTCCGTGCCTTGACAAATATCCTTCGTTATTTTGATGCATTTCTAATGTTTGTATAATATTTGTATAATTGATTGTAGTTTGTAGATACGCCAGTCTCTCTTATATATATGTTTGTATGTATATATGTAAATACCGTCCAATGGCTTTCCCGTGTGTCGTCGATGTCGCCAAAAGTCGTCGTTCTCGCATGCCAGCCAGGGTTGTCATCGCTCTCGACGTTGTGCGATTACATGCCCTGTAATTGCCCATAAAACTGTGGTATATTTAGTTTATAAACCAGCGGAATATCATTGTGGTTTTCAGCAATAGCCAAAAAAGAGCTTAAAAGTATCACTAAAATGTGATTTTCATTTTATAAGTAGTCTGTTTTTAAGTGATGCACATTAACAGCTGTTATTCTTAATGGGTGTCTGATTGGTCGATTTTGGTCTTGCATCTTTTGTTTTAGAAAAGCGCTCGAGATCTCTTCAAGTTTGTTTGAATTACCGCGCCGCGGCTATTGAAAATCTAATTTGAATGTCATAACCTTCACGTGAGTCAATCAGCGTGGAAAAATAATGATAATAATGGCAAAGGGAACTCGAATCCGCCAGTTGAAAAGAGAAGAAGAGCTGGCAATAGTGGCCCAAAAAACAAATAACGATGGAAAACTGGCACTGCGTGTCTGTGGATTCTGTTAGCAAAGGGCCGTTAGTGTTTTTTCATTTTTGTTTTTTTTGTTTCTTGGTCGATCGGTGGGGAGGTTTCGCTAATGCCTACGTTTCCATTTAAGTGGTTTTTGATTAGCTTTCGCCATCGGCTTTTGGCACATCTGTGGAGGCACTGCGATGTGGCAGGAGGACTCTGATTTAGGGGAATGGATACCAAGCGTAGTAGTGGGTAGGTAATGAGAGCTGCTTGAACTGCAGTCTGGAAAAAGCGTTTTTGCTTTGGCGCAAACACAAAGAATAGGCTAAATCAATAGAAAGGAGCAATAAGCTGGTAATTTCATTTCTTGATGAATGCCAGACGTGGTTACTTGTTTAATTATGGTTAACATACCATACCAGTCCAGGCGAGTGTCATAAATACCGGGAGGGGGCGAAACCAACGAAACAGAAGTTCACAAGCCAACAAACCAACAAAAGAGCAAAAACCAAAAAAAGCTGGCCTGCATCCATAATCGCGTATAAACTAGAGAGCGCAGCGAGATAGATGCGGAAAATGTTGGTGCAAGGGTGCGAGGGTGTGAGGGGGCGAACATCAAAAGTTAGTTCATTTATTTAAATTAAAAAGCGGAGGAAAAAACGACAACAGAACCAGCGCTTCATGCTTGCTTAAGCGCAGTTAAACCAAAGCCAAAATTTCTCGCTTTTCTCTGAATAATGATCTCGAAATGGTACTTAATGATAATGAGTAACTAGCTAGCTAATAATCTATGAATTCTGTCTACAAAGTATGACTTATGCGAAAGTAAAAGAAAGTAGTGCACTGAAATAATGATATTTAAAGGGGAATTATATTGCAATTAAATTACTTAAGTGATGACTACTATATGTGTTGTTTTTCTCGCAGTGTGCGGCAAGTTAGCTACTGGCTGCAGTTAATACTACAACTGCAAGTGTTTTAATTATGGTGTTGCTGCGCTTTCTCCCCTCTTCCTTTTACACGCGGTTCTATTTTTATTTGGCCGTAGGTGCACACGTGCACATATCACGTTATATAATATGACACTATAATTCTCACCAGCGCACAAAGCCACCCACCCACCTGAAAGTCCGCCCACCACCCACCGCCCACGTTTTGTCACATTGCGTGCACTTGGCAAATAAAAACGAGCGGCAAAGAGCAAAAAATGCTCGAAATGGTTGGTGGGCAGGGGGTGGAAAAAAAGGGAGAACGAATTTCCAGTGGCGGAAAATACCAAGAAGAAAAAGAATAAAATGTTTGTATCTAATGACACGTACATACATATGTATGTGTGTGTGGGGGTCCTGGCCAAAGGATACTTGAGGGCTTAACATGATACTCGGCCAAAATTTTGAAGGTTACCACAGCAGAAAGCAGGTGGCATGGAAGGGTCTGGCTGCCAGAACAACCTGACCATTTGACTCAAAAAAAAATAAAAAAAAAAAAATGGGCGAAAAATTCAATTTCTCGTTTACTTTCAGAGAAACACACCCAAGGAACACACACATACACACCCACACAGAGAACCAACTTAATAATACATTTGACCTTTTGGCTTAGTTATTATTTTTTTTTCTGCTTGCTTAATTTTTGCCTTCCATTTTTGCGGGCCATTCTCCAGTTGTTTAGCACTGTAAGTTGTTTTTTATAGTTCGCTCATCTTGGCTGTGCGGAGTTGTAAATGGTTGTTGCATACTTCAAGGGGTTGAATGGGGCGCACAAGGTCCTTGAGCTTGGAATAGTCGGACAATGGCATAATTTCGGCCCAAGGATTGTGAATGGACAGATATATTCAGAATGCGACAATTTGGAATTTATCGCACGGCATTTCATGGCGGGAATATGCTCACACTTTACTGTGGTATCAAATTTCGCAAGGGAGAAAATTGTGGTTTAAGATTGTAAGGGAATGTTATATAGTGATAGTGATTACAACTTCTGAATATAAATATTTAAAGGTATAAAGGATGTTCTTTGAAATTCTTTAAAGTTGTTACTATTTTTGGAGGGCTTTTACAGCTTTTGACTAATGGATTAGCTTCGAATTGCTGACGCAGTTGCCATAATTGCTGACACATTTCAAGAAACTCTTGGCAACCCTTGCAACGCTCCTTGGCGCAATGTCCATTGCATGTAATTTTAATGCCTATTGGCATTACACGACGGCCCCGTGCTCCTTGTGCAATTTTCATGAGCCGGAGAGCCATGAAAGTATAAATCAACAAAGTTTGCTCCAAAGGAACAGTGGCCAAGGGTGAAAGTTAAGGGGTCAGTGGTGTAGCAGTGGCCAAAATGTCGCAATCTGCTGGTGCTGCACAAAACATGACTTTTTGACCCCATGGGAAAAACCGGAGGGAAATTCGCTTTAAGCCTCTTACTTAAAGCAATACCTCAAAGGAAAATTTCGAGTGGAAAGCTAGTAACAAATTGCTTTCCACTCGAAATGGAATAAAGAAAAAAAACACCAGTTAAAATAATACATTGAAAAGGAAAAACTACCTATTTTCCCAGAAAACGAATCCAATTTAGAACGAACAAACTTTTTACTTGCAATACTGGTGTCCTCCACAAATCACTTCTGGGAAACATTACTTAATATCCGTCTTCCCACTTATCACGTTATCAAGCGCCACTTTTCTTCGAGTGTTTATTGTTTTCCAACTAGTTCATCAAGTTTCAGTTACCCAATTTCGGTTTCAATCAACGTTTCCTTTGCCATTTCTGGCCGCCTGTCAGCTATCCTTGCACTAGTTTACCCCAAATTGCTCAACTTTCTGGCCATTCGACTTATTGCCACCCCATCATCCAGATTCACCTTCTACTCGAACTACTTGTGTGCGCGAAGAATTTAAGGTACTTCGCAGCTTTACTCATCTTCTTTTTTTGGGTGAAATAAATTTGCCATGTGCCTTGACCTTTGGACTAACACACCCTAATGCCCAGGAAGGTAATGGAGGTGATGTTGAATGGACAAATGGCAAGCAAATGATGGCCTAAAAACAGATTACTCGGGTTACTTTCCGGCCATAATTGTCGCCAAGTTGCCAAGTATGGTTAACGGACGGATTTAAATACATTTAAATCACATTCAATAAATCTCATTTTATATATCCATTCAAGCATACAGCTTAATCAAAACCGAGCTAAAAGTATTCCCTTTTGATGCCATTTCAAATGTCCTCAATTGCAATATTTAACGCATCAGCCATCAGCGAATATAACTCATACAAATTCAATTAATTTGCGAAAAAGGTCGGAACACCTGCGATGGACAGCTTCAATGCCACCAACAACCTCAACTTTTTCGCTTGATGTTCAAAAATAAACACCCACAAAATTTAATGAATTTAATGAAAAAAGTAGCAAGGCCATGTCACGAACTAAAGCATATCCCAGAACAAAGTGCATACATATAAATAAGTAATAAAAATTATATGACTGGCGGAATTATTAAGTAATATATAATGTAGAGTGTAATAGTATATAGAAAAAATCAAAACTGTCAAGGGAGCGTTTGCACTGGCAATTTTTAAGATATATTGTATCATTTAAAGTTCGAAAATATCTTATTTTCAAAAAGTTAATTTTTTTAATAATTTTTGACAACAAAAAAGTAGTATTTTATGTACAACATTTGAAATACTGGTCTAAAAGTGGAATGTCATACCTCGTTGAATTCGTAGCAAAATTCCCTATCGACCTGTATTCAAAATTTAAAATTAAAAATTTTTGCCATTTTTCGCAAATTTTGACAATGTTACCCCTTATCGAAAATGCGAAAATTTGTAAAAATTTTTATTTATGTGAATCATAAAAATAGTTATAGGGATAGTTAGCTATGCTTATTAGCAGCACAAAACAGTCTTCATTTTAGCGATGATACCTTTTTTGGCCAAGTTTTGTCAAAATCTCGTAGGAAAATATTAGTTTTTAAAAAAATAATTTTTTAGTTTTTTTATGGCAAAATAATCTGTATTTTTTCGATAGCAATTAAAATAGTTGTCCAAAAGTGGAATGTAATACCTCGTTGAATTTGTAACAAAATTTCCTATCCAACAGTATACAAACCTGCAAACTTTTATTTTCGTCCATTTTTCCGAAAATTTTGCTGAAAAATTCGAAAGTTTGGAATTGCAAAAATCAGCAGGAAAGTGACAAGGATAGATAATTCTGTTTATAAACTGCACAAATCAGTCATTGCTGCTGTTATATGACACTTTTTAGCCCAGTAAACCAGAAAATATAAACTACAAACAAATGGAAAACAACTTGACACCAAAACAACTTTCAAGGTAGAATGCAAATTAAATGAAAATAAATAATGTGCTTTTCTTGCCACCCACAAAAACTAGCTGTGCAACGAAAGGAAAGTGCGGTGTTTTTAGGGCGGATCTTGTTATTCTCAATGTTTTTTTCCCTATGATTGTTAATTGGCAAATAGACATTTGCGAATGTTTAAACAATTGCGGCAGGGGCGGCGGTCCAAAGGGATCATAGGCAGTTCAATTGTATAAATACAAATGCTGTTGCGTAATAATCGTGTTTATTTGGAAGATATAGAAATGGAAGATTACTTGAAGCTGGAAGATTTCGCACAATATTCATTTGACATTCCGTTAATGAAAACATTGAAAAAGATCTTCGCGGAAGTGTGGCACATAAACAAAAAAAAAACAGTCTTAAATTGGGTTAATCGACGACCCTCGGTGGAGGAATGTAATGGAATCGAATCGAATCAAGGGAACTGAAATGTACGAACCAAGAAAACTTCAACCACGGCCGGCAAATATGTAGATTAATCATACGCCATGTATGCTCTTCGCTGTCTTTGTTCTTTCCCGTTGACTTGTTGTTGTTTCTCGTATTGTTCTTATTATTGTTGTCGCTGGTGTTGTCAAAATGGAATGGCTATTTTTAAAGTCGCCCGAGATATATACGCATGTGTTTCTTCCAATTATTGGCGATAAGATAAGTTGGAAAAACGCTTACAGCGCGTAAAGGAAAACAAGAAAGATAGGTGTGTTGAAAGCAACGAATTGTGAATACCCTGGCCATAATTAAATTTATCCTGCATTATATACAAATATTTAAAAATGTACTGATTTAAAGCTGATCAACGATCAGAGTTATATACTCGTATACTTTATAGGTTTAGGTAGTGTATATTTTACAGATGTGACCAGAAATATAGAATGCCGTTTGCAAGGGCATAAAAACAAAGACACGGAGGACAAATGCCAAGCCATAAGACAAATGAATCAGCCGCTGAGTGAGGGGTGTTCTCGGGGTATTTTCAGTGGGTGGTTGTTGGGGGGTTTGTGGGTGGCAACAACTGGGGAAAAGCTTCCGCCTTACGACACAATCATAACGAGGCGCTAATTAAGCAAAAGCTTCAAGTAAATAAAATGGAATTTGCACTCGCAGATATAGAAAACAATACGTCGACGTAAATGCTTCGAATCCATTGAGTTGTTAGTTTCCTATATTATATTCGTATGCATGAAAAGTAATTTATATTGTTGTTAAAGTGTTTTGATATTCAGAGCTGTTTCCGTTTAAAAATGTTGGACTATTTATAGCCAGTGCTTACTGCATAAAAGGTGCATCAAATGTGTTCGTTTCGAAAGTGATCTTTATTGGAAATTATTGGTTAAAATTCTGCCAAATACCAAGAACTATTATGTTTGGTTTACGGAAACATAAAAGAGATTTGTAGAAGCAAACACAATACTATCAGATGTTTAAAAGCGGCATAAAGTAATTTCTTTCTTAATAAATTAGATTTGATACATTTTCTGTTATCTTAGTATAATCCGTGATCCTCTAGGTAATTTCTGTCGTCGATCAGTGAAAGTGCTGCTCTCGTTTTCGTTGGCATCCCTGAGCTTGCTTGGTTTTGCAGTTATGTCGCTCGATAAATAGCCAAAGGCGATGACGACGACGACGACCAGTCAAAGCCAAGCCAAATGATTGCAGTTGTTGGAACTTCGGTGGGCTGGTGGGCTGGTGGACTGGCGACCTGGTGGGTTGGTGGGCTGGTTAGTTAGTTATTCGTGTATTCGAGGGAGCTTCTTACAAAATCGATGCCACCGAGAAGGAAGCCCCCCCCCACCACACACACACAACTAGCATGCGAAAGAGGCAGAGGAGTGCCTTCTGTGTGTATATGGCATTTGCAGTGGCTGGCCGAGCGCCATGCTGGCAACCCCCTCCCTCCCGCTGGCCCCCTCCATTTACCGCCCTGCCTTTTGCGTTTTTTGAGTTTTCCATTTTCCATTTTCCAATTTGGCAGGCCAGAGCAGAGAGCAGGCCAGCAGTCGAAAAAATTAAACTAAAGCAACGGCACAGGCACAGGCTGAAGCAGAAGCAGAAGCAGCAATATGCTAAAAATAAATGTTTATTTTATAAGATTCTTTCTGCCTTGCCCCCCTGCTCATCGGTGGTATTGTTGCACGCGTTGGAAACTTTTCCTTTTTCCTTTGCTTTTTCACATTGTCATTGTTTGTTTCTTAAGGAGGCACAAGTGAGGGGGGGAGGAAACTCGAGGGCAGGCAAAAAGGGAAAACGAGCCCGATAAGAAAGAAAATGGAGAGAAAACTGATGCTTCGAGGGGGGAAATGTTGTGTGTTTAAGGTAATCATTCGAAATCGCTGGAATTTAAATAATTGAAGGCATTTTATTTATTTACTCCATAAAATAACCAAAATATACAATGACAACATTATCGCTTTAATCTTGTTCAAAATGGTCATAAAAATCCAAATTCCTATAGAACTAGGAAAACATATTATTGAAAATATGTAGCAAATGGCTGTGCACATGGCCAAAATGCGATGACAGAAGATGTTGTATGTGGAAAATGAAGAGTGAATCCAAACAAAGAAAAGTTAGCCAAGGCAACTTCCTATATGATTCGGCCTTTAACTCTTCTGATTTCAATTGGCGTTCTTAATGCTAGACAGTGCTTTAAACAGTGTTATTTATTTATTTATTTATTTGTTTTGCAACGTTGTTTGCTTTCTGTTTGTTTGCCATTCGGTTCGTTTCTTGGACGCTTCTTTGCTTCATTTTTTTTTCGCTCTTTGGTTTGGTTTGGTTTGGCTGCCAAGGCACAGAAATTGATTTTTATAAATAGCGCGCATACGCAACGTGGTACGCACTGAAGTAGAAAGCACACGCGACTGTACTGCTGTATATTTTCCATTTTCCATGTGCATTTCGGATTTCAGATTTCAGATTTTGGATTCGCCACGGCAACGCACCAACATCTACAATAGATCGCTCCAATGGCCACAGTGAATAGCATAGCAAAAGCTGCACAAATTTGATTTGATTCGATTTGTTCTACGAAATGAGTTGGAAAGCGAAAAACAGGAAGGGTTCCGGGTCAAAGGGCAGAGCTCAAGCAGCAGCGGAGAAACAGCATCCCGTTCGCTTTTACTTTGCTTTTCCTTTTCGATTGAAGAGTTTCCAGCAGATTGCCAACAATTACGAAATATGCGAGCGATTTCCAGGAAATGGAATTCGGTTAACAATTTATGATTATTATTGCGTTTGCTGGCGAATGAAAATTCCTAGTGCGAGTTGATCTATTAATAGGCGGAATGAAATTGTAATCGATTAAAGGGTTGTGCGTGATTTCAATACATTCTGTAAATGAGTTTCTATTCTAGCATGATGATTTCGTTTAGCTTGAATTTTAAAATACTAAAAAATTGTTCGTGTAACAAATTTCCATCGTTTTCTGTGTAATCCACCTAAATACTTCCGTATTTACTCGTGAGTTTTTTATGCTTAATGAATTTTAATTAATCGTAGCATTTGGAAATCGCTTTAAAGTCGATTTTCTTTAGGATTTGTAAACAATCGGCGACTTTTGCATACAAGTGTATTCGTTATTCGAAACGAACTGAATATTTCAGCACTTTGTTGCTTTTTCGTGCGCTTAAACTAATTTGTGCTGCACAAATAAAACGATTTTGTGTGTTTGCTTTAATTTCGCTAACATCTTTTCGACCGCAATTTTGGCTTTGTTTGGATTTGGATTCGAGAAGTTTTCTGCTCAATTTCGTTTAACAATTTCCAGGATTTTTGCGTGATTTAAATATTGCCAGAGATTGCCTTCGGTTCGGTTCGTTGCTCGCTGAATATTTATCCAAACGGATTACGCATACGCCATGTGCGCCCCAACTAAACTTTGCACCATTTGTCGTCAGCAACCCTCAAAAATGTTGCTGCTGTGTGATGTAAACGCCGTTATAATCATCGCTAATGTGCTTAAATGGGGACTTGGGGTAGGGTTTAGTCGCTTCGAGTGCTGAGGGCATGGTGAGGGGAGGGAGGGGGGCATGGTGGTTTAAACTGGGGGTCAGGTGGTTACCCAATGACTGCTGCAGGGATCGCCTTTGTGCAGTTTTTGAGGAAAATGTGTACATATATATGTATATACCAATTAGTTTGGGCCTAACACTAACTACTTCCCTCTGACATTCAACCCCATCCACAAATCCTGCACATCAAGTGGGTCAATGTTGAACGGAAGTATTTACGAATTTTTATTGCACCAATTTGGGTGTTTTTTTTTGTTTAATCACTTGAAACCACGAAGGAGATTTCCGTTTTGGCGATGGTACTTGATATGAAATTGTTTCTCCCGCTTAAGTATAGATTTTTATCAGCTTTGTTCCTTCCGATTTGGATAAATCCACTCACTTCACTTAAATGGAAGTAAGTAAATCTCGTTTACTTAACATTTCCATTTCTCGGGCACGAGAAAGCGATTTGCTGACCAACAAAATGGGTCAATGCAAAACGGAAACAATTACCGATTTGCAAGTGAATTGTTTTTAGTGTTTTTTTTATATTTTTTGTTCTTCTTTTGGTGGCTCAAAAATTTCAAACGATATTTTCCTGCACTCGTCCTTAATCAACTTGGGGCCAAAGGCGTTCATTATTCGATGTTTTGTTGCGGTTGTGTCGGCGTTGTTATCTTTGCTTCATTTGCTCGGATTTCAACTTGAGCACGCAAAGGACGCAGGACGACCTAAGCCATGGTGTACTGGGTGTAATGGGTGTGCTGGTTGTGGTGGATGGGCGTGGCACCCCTAATGGGCAACAATCATTTGGGCATGGAAATATTCTGCTTGCCAGGCATTAAAGCCAAAGGTCGTTGGGCGGTCCAATTACGAAGTAGAGAGCGTCAAAAGAACAAGATTTCGACATTGAACCTCGCCCACGATGGATCCAGCCACATGGCTAGATTACACTGCGGAAAAATATTATTAAATTAAGATATCTATCAATTACATTACGGGTAATTCTTTTAAAGGAATCTTTTATGGTAAAAATCAAACTTTTACCTCTAACTAAAGCTCTAATTAAACGTATACGTTATTTTCTTTACTTCATTTGATAATACAATAATATTATTATATTCAATGCATGATTGTATGAATCACACTTGGTAAATGGTAAAGTGTTGTATGCTATTTGCCCGCAACTTATAGCCTTAATCCACATGGACTTCTAGAGGGGAAGATCGACCACACAGTTAATTAAATTGACAGCTTACCACCTCTGCAAATATCCGATGCAGTCAGATATATAAGATATATGCGCAGTTTGGGGAAGGATTCGTTTGCGGTTGCAACCTGACAGGTTGAGATGGAAACGGGAGGTGATGGGATTTGATTGCTGTTCAATTTGCGGCGTTGCATCCATTCGAGCATGATGGAAATTCAATTTTTCGCTGCAAAACGACTAATATTAAAGGTCAACTTATAACCGGGTTTATAGCAGCTTAAAGTCCGTTCCAAAAAATGTACCATATTTAATGAGAACTTTGGTTTCGGCAAAGTTTTGTGGGATAAACTGAGCAACTTGTCACCCAAAAGTCCTTCTCTTTTGAACTTTGGACCTTTCGCTCACAGCCTTGCTATTATTTTGGGCACAGAATAAAAAATAATTCGCTGCACTTAATTTGATTTAACTCAACTTTTCCGAGCGCCTTATCTTTTCGCCATGCCCTTTTTGCTTTCGTCGGTCGTGTTTATTCGCCTGCTATGTCCACAAACTTTCATCTCGGCACTCGGTAGTTTTTGCTATCTAAATGGCTAAACATTTTCATTCAGCCCTTCCTGCTCGTCAGCTTCCTTTCTTTCAAAGTTTAACTTCTGGCAGCTGCTGCTGCTCCACTTTGGCCAGAGCCATCCGGCTACCAACCAGCTCATCCTCCTGGGAGTTAATCGGGTCATAAAACGTCTGACGCAGACGCTCCTTTGACTCCATCAACTGTCTCCCACGTATCGCAAAATGGTGAATCTCGTGATGGATTCCGTTTCGCCATGTACTCCCTCGCATCTGATGGGTATGCCCTTTGGATATGAGTGAATTACACACAGGTATCTCGCAATATCATAAATTGTTTGAAAGGCTGGGGGATTGTATTGGTGATTATGATGGAAAGTATACAACAGGAAATTTAAGGCAGCTGAGCTGAACTGGCATGAAAGGTCTAACCAAAAAATGATTTATTAATAACGGAAATAACAATATTTAATACTGCCCAAACGAGGGATAATTTTGTTAATGGTTTCGGTGCGATATATGGTTAAATAGCATTTATATGAACGGGTGCATTCTTAGTTGGAAACGCACATCCTATCTGGATGATGATGAGTTGCGCTCAAGTAAGTCATAAACATCACATGCCGACCCAAACCCCATACCAACCCATATGTTTTCTTGCATTTTTAATTTGTCCGCGATGGGGGAGCAGCAGGAGGAGGATGCGGATGAGGATGTGGATGTGGAGATGTGGGCGATAATGAAGGGATGGAAGGGTTGCTTATCCAACTGGCTGTTGACTCCGGCTAAGACTTGTTAATCATGATGAACCAGTTAGATGTGACGGCAGACAGACAGGAAGTTCCCATGCGGAGTGGATTCGGCACGTAGCATGCCCAGATGTCTGCGTTGTATGATGATGGCTCTGCGTCCTCATGTAAAATGCATGATAAACAAACATGCGCGTCTTTTTTGCTTACGCATAATGTTACATCGCCCCCGCATCGTACAAAAACAGAACCACCCACCGCCCCCAAAAGAAAACCACCCACTCCCCTTTTGGGTGATGTCTTCTTTATGCTGACAAATGCCTGACAGCATGCGGGGAGGTGGGCAGCAGTTGTCTGTGGAGTGGAACATTTCGCAAATTTGCATAAAAATGAAAAATAAAGGGCTTCCCTATCACTCCGGTCCGCATCCAACCATCCATCTATATATCTATGTATCTGAACCATCTCCCAGCAGCAGCTTTGTGCCACATGTGTGTCAAAGTGTTGAGCTTAAAGTCGTGCAGATATGTTATGAAGCAAATGACAGCTGTGATGATAATTTGCTGGGTCACCGAATCCCATGTGGCTGCAGAAATGTTGCAGAAAACTTTGATTAATGCCGAAGTGCAGCAAGTGTAGATATATTTTGATTCTATGCCATTTTCCTACATATGAATGATTTTAGAAGTGTAGAGAAGAACTATTGGAAGTTATTTCCTCTATTAAACTATTCAACTTAAATGAAACCTCTTTCCATAAAATCTTTCCGATAAACGTCATATTTTCCCGATCAAACTTAATAATCCCTGCTAAAAGTCGAGCAGATGTTCGCAGCAAATTTATGCACGGGCGGAAGTAATTCTTTGATAAGTTTGAAACCGCAGACGGTAGACCCATTACATAATACGAGTCCAGAAAGTATGCAACAGCTTCGCAGCTTCGGATTCATCAGGAGCCCGGGAACGAGGAGCCAGGAACCCTTTGCATAACTTAAACGGATTCCACTTCTCCGAGTGCATGAACCCATGGCTTGCATAATTCAGTGTATTTATCTTTACCGCCATCAGGTCAGGTCCACATCCCACATCCGCCAGCTGTACTTTGTACATAGTATATATGCTAATGCAATCCCGATGCTAAACACATTCTGGCGAAAGAGAGGGCGGAAAGTTCGCCAAAGAACTTTAGCCCGGGTTTCATTTGATTAACTGACTGTTTTCGGTGGAAAATCATTTAACTTTGATTTTTCCCTCTGGAAATGGAAATTCCTACCAAAAGGTGGAAAAAAAATGCACTTCATTTTCTCGGAAGCCGTGTAATTTGCATAAAGCACTGCATGGATTGTTGATTTGATTATTTTGTTTTATTCTGCGAATGCAGTTAAAATTTGCAAGCAGTTATAAAATAACTCCCACGTCAAACAAAAGCTATAGGAAAATTAATTTTCATTATAAATGAACCAATTAACTGGGTTTAAAAACCCAATTTTTTGGAAAGTGCTGTCAACCCGAAATGCGCAATAAATTAAATTCCCTTTTAGGCTTCCTACACATCGATGTGCGATAACTTTAATTAACCATTACTGAAATCACAGCTGAGCCAAAGTGCAGTGCTGACGTTCCGGGAATTGACTTTGTGTTAGCCAGCTCGTCCATTCGCACCGCAACCCAGTTGGCCATCAGAGCCGGCACCCGCACTCCTTCCTTGATCTACCCCGATTGTTGGGAGCCAGAGAACTGGCTCTCGACCCAAAATCCAGAGTTGGCTCACAACTTCCGGGGCAAGGACGAATGGATGGGGCTTGCCTGCTTTTTGGAGCCAAGCGCTGGGCCAGCATTTTGGTCTATACAAATTTAATTAAATTTTTTGTGCACGCGCACACACACTGACACTGACAGTGGACGACCTACTTGTATTCCCAGGATAAAGGATAGCACTATCATCGTTTTTCCCCGGCTCTGGAGCGTTTTTTGCACAAAATTAATTGCAGGAAGGTGGTGAGATGGCGTTGTGGTGTGGCTTGGACTGGTGGGCTGTGTGTACACGCCCACTTGTAGGCCAAGGTTTCGAGATATGGTCTCTGAACAGGGACAACCTGCAATTATCCCCAAGACCAGGAAGTCCAACCACACACTTGTGCCTTGAGCCATTGTATGACGCCCACGCTAAAAAAAACCTACAGTTGTGGTCACAACACTAGTAATGCAAAAGTAGAATGAACTAGCTAGTCCAATAATTTTTTCTTGGCAACTTATAAATAGAATTGAATTGGTATTTTGTATGTGCTATTATGCTTTTAAACTATGGAAATACCGCTTAGTTATGTGTATTTCATAAATATTATCAAGAACAATACATATGTACCGATGTTTTGAGCTCAAGTGTACCCTCACCTTAGCCTGCACGCAGTTTCGCTAGCGCCTCAAAGTATGCAATCATTTCTTGTGGCATTGTTTTCCCGCCAAAAACCCTCAAATCCTTACCCAACTATGGATTCGTCTCCTCGTGTCTGCGTCGATAGTTACTGTGCTCGTCTGTCGTTCGGTCCGTTGCAAAAGCGTCAAACGTTGGCTAAGCTCTAGTTGACTATGTGTATTTGCCATATCTATCTATTCATGAATCCATCTGCAAGTGGAGTCCACTAACACCCGGTTTACTTGCAGTGCGCAGCTGCCGAACGGGCAAGCAGGTCCAGATGACGGAGGCGGAGGTGCGTGGCCTCTGCCTCAAGTCGCGCGAGATCTTCTTGCAACAGCCCATCCTGCTGGAACTGGAGGCACCGCTGATCATCTGCGGCGACATTCACGGCCAGTACACAGACCTGTTGCGCCTGTTCGAGTACGGCGGATTCCCTCCGGCTGCCAACTACTTGTTCCTCGGCGACTACGTCGATCGGGGCAAGCAGTCCCTGGAGACCATCTGCCTGCTGCTGGCCTACAAGATCAAATATCCGGAGAACTTCTTCTTGTTGCGCGGCAACCACGAGTGCGCCAGTATTAATAGGATATACGGTAAGTCCAAATACACATTAGTTGTTCGAATATACCTTTAATCTTTATCTATTTTACTTAGGCTTCTACGATGAGTGCAAGCGCCGATACAATGTCAAACTGTGGAAGACTTTCACAGATTGTTTCAACTGTTTGCCGGTAGCCGCCATCATTGACGAAAAGATCTTCTGCTGCCACGGCGGCCTCAGTCCCGATCTTCAGGGCATGGAGCAGATCCGACGCCTGATGCGGCCCACAGATGTGCCGGATACCGGGCTACTGTGCGATCTCCTGTGGAGTGATCCCGACAAGGATGTTCAGGGCTGGGGTGAGAACGATCGCGGTGTGAGCTTCACATTCGGCGTGGATGTGGTCTCCAAGTTCTTGAACCGGCACGAGCTGGACTTGATCTGCCGTGCACATCAGGTGGGTGAAAAAAATTCTCGTAATTTGAGTGGATAATTCTAACGAGCTGTTGGTTTTCCAGGTTGTGGAGGATGGCTACGAGTTCTTTGCGCGTCGGCAACTGGTCACGTTGTTCTCGGCGCCCAATTACTGTGGAGAGTTTGACAACGCCGGCGGAATGATGACCGTGGACGACACGCTTATGTGCTCATTCCAGGTGAGATGTCCAATGCATGCTGGCCACGATTTCTACTACAGCTTGATATCTTATTCGATTTGCAGATCCTGAAACCATCCGAGAAGAAGGCCAAGTATCTGTATAGTGGAATGAATTCGTCGCGACCCACAACACCGCAGCGCAGCGCCCCAATGCTTGCGACCAACAAGAAGAAATAATATATCCATCCGCTTCCATTTCCTTAAAGGTTCAACAAACAACAGAAATAAACTTTTACATAGATACACACATATATATACATATAAATGTAACGAAACGATAGAAAAGGAGAGCGTTAGGCGTTAGTAGAGAAAGGGCAAATGATAAATTAAATGTGTGAGCTATTAAAGCAAGCAAAATCGAAGTGCATGAATATCAACATCTATGTGAATCCGTCATAATCTGTAAACATATTGTGGCATCTGTATCCAACTTGATTACCTTATCCGTGTACCTGCTAGTTGCAGCAGGAGCATCAGGAGCAGCAACACCCGCAGCAGCAGCAGAAACATCAGTGAAACACTCAGAGGCCCATAGTTAAGTCGATTCCTGCATTTGAAGATTATCTGTTGAATGGAAATTGTAACAGCAGCTCCCACATCCAAAACTCCCGAAACATGCAGATAAATAAATACATTAAAAGTACAGCGATGTTAAGCAATGAATTTATATATAGGCTTATTAATGTAAACTATATACTATATACTTATATATTCATAACTACAAGAGAGAAACGAAAACCTAAACAACAAGAAATCAAAAAGGGAAAGCAAAGTATCTGGCCGTTGTGCGAATCCTTTGGGGCTCGTGGAGCAAACCACATGGACTAGCTATTACTTTACTTTTCCTTTTGGCCGTGCGCCGAGCTTACAAAATTCGCTGCAAATTGTTCGATTTTTGGTTCTCTTCCTATCGACTAAGTGCGCATTACAAATTTGTCTAACAAAATATTAGGAAAAATCAAAAAATAAGAAACAAAATTATAATAATAATAATGAACGGAAACGAAATGTAACGAAAACCTATATTGTAAGCTTAAAACAGTTCAACTCTGTGTGTGTATTTTATTTATTATGTATCTATAAATATAAATATATGTTCTTTTTGTCATTGTTTAATTAATTTATTGCTTACATTGTATTTATAAAACGCAAAACAATTAATCCCTAACAACTATTTTTTGTCATTATACTCGGTTTAAGTGGCAAAATACTGTTAACGTGTTAATGGGCATTTAACGATTGGGGCTTGTTTTCAATTGCCTAAACTTTACCTAGAAAAACTCCAACCTAACTTAACTTGCCTCACACACAAAAATGAAAATGATATATAAATAAAAGAGTATAAAATTAACGAATTTTGAAAGCATTACTTCGAGTTCTTGAAACACCAATTTTTGTGCATATTTAGTTTATAAATAAGAAACGGAATTCGTTAGGAATCGGTAGAATCGGCGAACAAGTGAATAAGAATATATATGAAAGTATATAAGTATATACAGAAGGAACGAAAGAAAAACTAATTTTTTAATCGTCGTAACTTATTAGATTATAGTGCCTTTTTTGCCTCCCAAATGAAAATTCACAAACGATAACGAGCATGTACACTAACAAATGGTTTATATATACAGATCATATACACATATAAATATACAGCTAACGAAAGCTAATTATGGAGTAAAGAGTACTGCGTTTATTTTGTAACAATTAAAGAAACCACAGCTAATCTAATAGTGTATTATAATCCCATTTATTTTAGAGAGAATTTAAATTAATTTAAAAATTGTTATTCCTCCAACAAATGTAAGCATATATTGTCTTTTCTTTTAGGTTTCAATTGATTTGAGCGAAATTAAATTAAACGAAATTAGAAGCTTTAAAATGATGGGGATAAAAGTGATTTCTTATTATTTCGTCAAGAGTACGTTGTGGTTTTGAATCAATACGCATCGAAAAAGAATGCTGGCGGCAAACAAGTCAATTAATTGCATTACGAGTAAACCGATATAGAAATGATTGAAAATGTGAGAAAAACTGAAACTGTGGAACGATCTAGCATTTTAGCTTTGAGCTGTTGTTTTAACACTAACTATTTGTTGTTATTCCCGATTATTAGCAATCACAATTCCCAATTATCAGCATCAGTTTTGTGTGTGTGAGGTATACATATGTGTGTGTGTGAGCTGCATTCGCATACTAGTTTTCATATTAATACACACACATGCAAACATAAGAGAACTTATATATATGTAAATATATATATATGAACATGAAATAAATAAACGTAACGAAATATACAAAGTACTACAGTGAGAAACCCATGCGAAGAAGTGTAGAGAGAGAAAAAGCAATACGAAAACACAAAACGTATAACAGATAAATATATTTATTATTAAAAATCAAATAAAAATTAATTAAAACTTAATGTGAATTGTGTCTTTAAAGTATGGGTGGAATTGTTTAAAATAGTTGAGTTATAATTTTACGTTTGATTTGAAAATTAATGCATTTTTACTGATGAAAGCTTTCAGGAAACGCTAGCAAATTAACTGAGAAACAAAAGCTTTTTTAAGCCTGGTTTTGGTTTAATCCCGCATAGAACTTGGTCTTGCGAGCTTTAGAAAGCTGCCAGTTTCCTGGCTCTATTACCATAGCTTTTCTTAACCATTAACTCCGAAAAGCTTCCTGTGGCCAAGAACTTAACTTGCCATGTTAATCAACAGGGTCCGATGCCTGTGAAATCTGGCTAGCTGAGTGGGTGATGGGGTTGGTAAAAGGGGGCGTTAAGACTTGTGGACAGCTCCATGCTGATTGCCAGGAGGGACAAGCCATGTTAGCCAGCTAGGTCGCTTAATGGTTGGCCCAAAGAGCCAAATATCTTGGACCACCTGCTGGGAACCGCGTCTTCCATTCCATTCTCCTGCGCCCCAAGCAAACGGAAAGAAAACAATCCCCCCATCGCCATGCTGAGAATGAAAACAAGCGAGAATTTTGTGATATTTTATGTTTAACATTTATTTCATTAAATTCTCAGATGTTCCAGGACGGCCTGTCTGCCCCCAGAGTCCACCGCGCAGTATCCATGGTTATGGTAGGAGTTCCACCCACTTTCGATTGCTGACCATGGCCAGGATTCATCATTAATCAATTGGCTGTGCTGCTCTGGAGCTCCGGAGACAGAAAGGACAACGGAATCGAATGGGATAGGAGGGGAACCGAAATGTTTGCGCAATCCTTGGCTGCGATTAGAGTCCAGCTCTTAAAGTAAAGGGAATGCGGTTGCGGATCGAGAGTCTTAATACTAAATAGCCATCGGATACAGTGTATACATATATGATTGTATATAGGGTTATGTATTCATTTAGTGTATTCATAGAAATGCATCACATTTAAGTTTATTTTTTCGCCTTTGCGTTAGTGTAGCGTTCTTTTTGTTTTTTGGTTTCGAAATTGAAGTAGTAGCTTGGCTTGTCAAAGCAACACCCACATAAATATATATATATAATTCTATTTAGATTTAAATGTCTATATCAATCAGGATGTCGATCTGCACACAGATTGCGTAAGCCGAGCATAGCGATTGCCTAATCGTGTTGCATTCATAAATTCATCATTATTCAGTGTGTTTCAATGTTGCACATTAACTCTAGACACATATACACATAAATACTATTAATATTGTTGTCAGTTTTCCATTTTCATTATCCCCTTCTCATCATCGTAGTATTCATGTGGATTTTTCGTACAGCTAACATTAAAAATCTTCGATATCATAGGTTCTCATTTCTTGGTGGTTTAAGTTTGTCCCGCTTTCAAACAGGATATTTCCACAATTTATTCAAAACACCTTAGGTATCTGGATCCCCGACCTTATCATTCACATATACTAGGTGTCTCAATACGATTTAAAAAACTATAGCTATAGTGTCGATCCTTCGTGGGTGTTTACCATACTGTTCGGAACTTTGTCGTTAGAATTAGTTCTTCCACAATCATATAGAATCACCCTTAGCGAGTGACACCTGTCTGCTTAATTCAGCTAATTTGACCATAGATTTAAATCAATACATTGCGACAGTAATACATTGTAGTTGGCAACAAAAGCCAGAAAACCCACAGATATGTGTTGTGTTTGTCATTTTGTGTTTTTTTTAGTTGGTTGGTTGGTTGATTACTTGTAAATACGTTTTGTCAGCTTGAAACCGCAACGAGATTTTTACACCCAATTTTGTGTGTGTGTGTGTATTTGCCTGTGCCTTTGGCCTCTGTAATATATTTCCTTGTCGTCTTGTAAATACACATCAAACATTTAATATTCAGTAAATACATGATTATTTAGATAGTGGTGACATCTGTGCGATTTGAAAAATGGGCTTTCAATTGGCATTTTCGTGTACTTCTTATTGTAAATTAATGCTTAGTTGTATATCGAACTCATTTGAACCACACTCACTTACGATCTATGTAAATATATATGTTTTGACTTTGCTTTGGGTTGGCTTGCCTTTCAATTTCAATACTGTTGATGCCGTTTTATAACATTGCTACACTATCCTGCCAATCCACGCAAAATATCATCAATTTCAACGCATTGCATGGCTAATATCAAATAATAAATCTTAACTATATCTACGACTACCTCAATTTCAACTGCTTCGTCGCAACTCGTTCACATCCGTTTTAATCAAACTGCAAAAATTTCACCTCAATTCATTGTCTAATTCCTAGGGAATGCCGTTGCCACCTAATTAATTTTTGGATTTCTATCTCTCCGATTTTGGAAACCATCTACTTTTTAATACCTATAGACCCCTTTCGAATTGCCCACCCCTCATAATGGGTACTGTACCTATCTTCTAACTCCTGACATTTGACTGCTGAAACCGAAACTGAATGGTTATTCATTAAAATTTACAGTGGCCGCAACTACGAGAGTTGGTGCTTATACTTTAAAAACGTTTTAAAACATTTCAAGCAGCTTAAGTCGAAAACTTCTATTTTTAAAATGCTGCTGAATTGAAAAATCTAAAGTGTCTTTATTTAACAATTTCAAACCTGCAATTCAATAGACATACGTTATATTATTTGTCACAAATGAATAGTTTTTGGACGTTTGAATTTTTCTATTTCTAGAGCACAAAACTGTTTAACAGTCTTAAAAAAGAAGAACAGGAAACTGCTCTAGAAAATGTAACCAAAATATAAATAAAATAGTTGATCGGTTTAAGAACGAAAAAAAACTGTATTGTCCGATCGATTTTCGCGTCCTGGGAAATGGTAATTGGACATTGGACTATTCCTATACTACCAGCTGGGGAATCCGGTACTACGGCTTCCTCTTGCGTTTGGCAAACATCTGCGACCACAATCAGAATCACACATTCGAAGACTTGGGGACTGCGCCGGTCTCGGCTCCGGGTGCGTGGCTCACCTGCTCCTCCTGCACACGCTCCTCCTGCTGCACTTCGTCCCTGTCCGGTGACACCTGCTCCAAGTGGATCTGAACGATGTGGTCCTCTTCCTCGGGCATCGGACCATGCTCCTCGTGCTCCTCCAGATCACGGGCCAAGGTCTCGCTGCGCTGCAAACGCCGCTTATGGGAGCCGTTCCTTGGCACCGGAACCCTGATGTTGAACTCATCGTCCAGGCTCTCAATCATGTCCAGATGCCCGCCTGACTTCCCGGAGGATTGGGTGGCTGATTTTGCAGCAGCGGCTGCAGCGGCGGCAGCCGCACTGGTGGAGGGTCCATCTCCGATCTCCGCGGAAGTCGGCTGTGCCTGGCGTCGACCATTACGCTTGCCCACGGGTGCATCATGTAGGGCCAGACGCTCCATCTCCATACGCAGCTCGCCCAGCGTAGCGGAGGCGAATCCCGGACGCTGGGTCTCATCCACATGGACCAGGACGAAGGGCAACTTCAGCGACAGCTCGCCACCCATGCCGCTCAGGGTGAGCTTCACCTTGACGTAGTAGGACACATAGATGGCGAACACGTTGCGCTCCTCATTGCCGCCGCCGGAGTTGGGATTACCCGGCTGACCCTGACCTTGCGAGCCCGGCTGCCAGAGGTGTGGATGTGGGGTAACCAGGGCCGGACTGCCCAACGGATGGCCGCAACCGCCCAACAGCTGGGCGTTCTGCATCACAAAGTGAGGCGAGCGGATGGCCGAAGCAGCGATGGCGCCAGTGATCTCCTCCGGCTCGGTGCTCCGCTGCAATGTGTCCTCCAGGGCGATCCAGTTCTTGGTGGGACCGCGTTGCGGACGGAGCGTCAACGTGGTATTTAACGAGGCTCCAGCGGCCACTGTGCGATCCACCGGCGGTGTTACATTATCCGAATCGGCCACCACATTCTTGAACTTGCCGTTGTTGAACATGCAAACGTCGACGTGCTGGATGGCGCAGACCTGTTCGGGGTGAGCCCCAAAAGAAAATCCAGGAAAAGAGACATATATTAATGGAAGACAAGTGGGTGAAAAGTGGAGCAGGGAATGGCCAAAAGGTGACGGGTGTGTGTAATTGGAGAAGACAATTTCTGTGGGTTACGCCCCACAATTTTGGCAAAAGCGCATAACCTGAACACACAATAATCCAATAGAAAAGTACTCTACACTACTCTAAGATACACTGTTCTCAGAAGTTTCCCAGTAGAGTATTGTCTAGTCAGCGAAATTCCATTAGTTAACCTCTTGGCATCTGTTTGTTTTTGGACAAGCTCAAACGATGTTCAGCATTATTTTATGGCTGCGGACAAAATGTCCCTGGTCGAAATCTTCCAGCCAATCTGAGATAATGCACTCAATTACCGTCCATTCAAGTGGTCGTGTAAGAATGGCCATGCGGGAAAATGGAAAAAACCAAAGAGGGAAGGCAAAATCAAAGGAAATAGCTGAAATAATAAATAAAGCCCAGGCCAGGACTCACATATTGGCAGCTCATCAGTGTCGATTTTTCGTTGCGAGATTTCACCGCTTTTTATCGGCAATCTAGGCTTCATTTATTTTTTTGGTATTCCCCTATGTGGCCAACAAACAAATGCTACCATTTGGGGACATCGAAGTGTTATAAAATTGCCACACAATAGGCGTTTTTTTATGAAAGAATTAAGCTTATACTTATACACATCCAAAAATTGATCATCCGCCATGTTGGCCCAAGAAGAATTACGTCACATTAAATCGGGTATTTATTTCATAATTATTTCATAATTCAATTCAAACTTTCTCAGTGCAGCATATACATGGGCCTATATTGGTTTGATTTTTGTATTCAAGAGTCCGTGAAAATCGTACTCGCACTCGCGCCAATCGAAATGAGCAATCAAAATCTACCATCGAGCCGTTCAGTTCACAGTTTTCAATTCCGTATAGCATTTAAATGGTCGTCATCTGAGTCGCCGTTTTCCTTTGTGCGACTGCTGGGCGACTTTCAATTGGCTTTGGGGCCAAAGGACTTTCGTCCGCCTAAGGACTTGTTGCTGGCACCCAGCTCGTTCAATCGCTCCACACCAACAATGCCACCTCCACAGCGACGATGGAAATTGGGGAACAGATGTCCAAGTTACCCTAGAACCCAAGGTAACTTTTGACATTTGCTGCCTGCCTTTGGTTGACTACAAAAAAATAAAGCAGAAAGCAAGTACAAAGCAATCTCGGCATTCAGAATCGCACACACACACACACACAAAAAGAAACGTACATATTTAATAAGGCGCAAAGTGCACGATGAAAATAAAATAAATGAGCTGGAGGACCAGGCGGTCCTTTTGCCCACAAGAAATCTCAGTTTGGTATCAACATTTAGACTCTCTTGCTGGGGCTCAAAAAGTACAAAACGGGCGTGAGGTGCACGGAAAAGGCCATCAAATCAAATCGAATTATGCGATTGCATAAAAGATGGCAGAAACTTGTCACAAATGGACAAGGACTCTGGCTAGGGGCTCAGAGCGAGTAGAAAGGACGCAAGGACTCTCCCTTTGCCGACCAAAACTGCAACAAATGGAACAAAGCGAAGCACAACCAATTGAGAATATTATTTACTGCTTTTAACCAATGCCCTGAGCCATTTGAGAATTGAAATTTGACATAAACAGGAAATTTGGCAGGTCCTTTAAATTATGCAGACCAAATGTTGGCTAGTTTTCCGGTTCAGAATATGTGATTCTTTAAATGCTGCTGCATTCCACTGAGTTCGGCGAATGACAAACCGAAAAATATGTTATTCTTAATAAATATAAATATTTTAAACATCTCACAAGTGCTTGCTATAATTCCACACATTTCTGTTCACTTCGTTGGAATCAACCCAAATTTCTTATTAATTTTCAAACTGAAAAAAAATATCTGGCGAGTATTAAAATACAAAATCGAATTGCTCAGATTTCTTTTTATGTGCAGCCCATGTCAGCAGCAATCAATCAAATGTTCGCCTTTTCACAAAACAGCCGATTATCCCAAATGGTAATATGCATTAGTTAACTCTTTGATTGGCTTCGTTATGAATGCCTTGACCTTTTTTCTGTCTTTTTCCTAAGGTTTCTGTTAGCTTAATGGCCGTTTCTCTATGCCGAAAAAAGGACTTCAACAAAATACTAAGTTAAATATGCATTTTTCAGTTGGAAAAATGTAGGCCTCAAATGCTAACAGATATAATTCACTTGATAAATATATGTATATGTGCACATAACCTTGTCATCAGTTCAGCTCTAAAATAGAGAGAAGAGTGTGTGCCATGTGTAAGTGTCATAACTTGTATCTGTCGACGACTGTACTTGTAGTGTTCTATTCTATTCATTATTGAACAATGTGCTGTGAAAATAATGGGGCTACAATAAAAATAAACAATAACAATTGACGACAGGCGACAGGCAGCAGGATAGAACATATTGCATTTCGTTCTAAAGTCCTGAAGTACTTCTACGATTGAGTTGTGCTCGCCATATGCATATTGCAGTAGTCTCGAGTTCCATTTTCTTGTATTTAGATGCATTCCAGTTTGTCGACCAAGTGAGAGTAAGGATTGCTCCAGCTACGGCCCCATGCCCCAGCCGGGGTAATATCCGGCCCGTAATTAAATGGCGATTCAATGCTCCAGAGGGCCAACTGATTCTTTCCCTTTCATTCCTCCTTGTATGACATCGGCAGTCAATTTGCAGCCACTCAGCCATAAGGCCGGAACCAGCTTACTCCGTCGTCCGGCCACTCGTACACATTTGTATCGGTTGGACAATAAAATATTTGCATAACACATAAAAATCAAACAAAATAATAATATAGCTAAAATTCGGATATTTACTAACGGTGTTTTCTTCATAACTTGGCCAAAAAAGGTATCATCGCTAAAATGAAGACTGTTTTGTGCTGCTAATAAGCATAGCTAACTATCCCTATAATTATTTTTATGATTCACATAAATAAAAATTTTGCCATATTTTCGCATTTTCCATCATCAAAATTCGCGAAAAATGGCAAAAAATTTGAATTTCCACTTTTGAATACAGGTCGATAGGGAATTTTGTCACGAATTCAACGAGGTATGGCATTCCAATTTCGGACCTGTTTTTTTGTTGCTATCGAAAAAATAGTCATTATTTTTATCAAAAAATTGCAAAAAGAAAAAGTTTTTTGCCAAATTTTCGCATTTTCGATAAGGGGTAACATCATCAAAATTTGCGAAAAATGGCAAAAAATTTTATTTTTAAATTTTGAATACAGGTCGATAGGAAATTTTACTACGAATTCAACGAGGTATGCCATTCCACTTTTGGGCAACTACTATTTTGCTATCGAAGAAATAGTGATTATTTCTTACCCAAAGATAAATGTAAAAAATCTGATATTTTAATACTGAGCATAGTCCATAACTTTGCCAAAACAGGTGGCACAGCTAAAATGAAGAAAATGAATGGCTAACAGGGCCAACTACCCATATGATTTACTGTTGGTTTTTAAATACATATATACATATATATATTTTTTAAATTTAGGCTAATAAAATATAAAAAGAGGCTGCAGTACTAACTCAATAATCTATTGCTACATTAAGTCGTTTTTCATCTTCGCGTTCTTTGAGTACGTGATCGGGGAACGTTGATGGTTAATCTGGAGTAGATACGGAAAAAAAAGGATACAAAAAAAGAAATAGGAAGGGGAGGGTTGGGCACGGATTAGGCATAGCACGGCACAATGTAAAACTACAGCACACTTTTGTGCGCTCCATTTCCCGTTAAATACAGTCTGCCTTTTACGGTAGGCGTCGTCGTGTTTGTAGGCGTGGCATGGTGGCGGGCTGGCAGGCGTGAACACATGGAGGCTCTATGAATGCCAAAGGAACCAGAAGAAAGGTGTGTGCGGCTCACATAGAAAGGCCTTCGGGGCACAATAAAAAGTCAAGCTGAAAAACAGGGGGGGAGGAGTTGGTGGTGGGTGGAATAAAGCCCATAAAATGTATAAACACAATTTTCACTTTAACTGCGTCTTTTGCCAGCCTTTCAGATCCTTTTCCTCCTTCCCCCTTGAGCAATCTGTGCGGGAAGGGTGCTGAGTGTCCTTCGCTTGACAATTTCATTCGGCTAAGCGCAATTTGCATATGTGCGTGAGTGGGTGTGCTTAAGGAATCAACTGCCTGTCTTAGAGTCCTGGAGTCCTGGAGCCCTTGGACCCATGGGATCCTTTCGATTTGTCGCCACCCCCACTTTCTGTCCACCTGTCTTTCTGTCTGTCATTCCCTTCATTTCGGGGCAACACCAGGTGCGTGGGTAATCTTTCCATTACCCCACAGCGATTAGCACGCGATGTCGGGTAAGGAAGAAATTCCAAGGTTTTGCATATGATAATATTAAAATAATAGAGCTTGAAGGAGTTCAGCATGCTGGGTTAAAATGTCAAGTAAATCGCAGCCAAATCAATCAATTCCTTAGAATTCTAGGCATAAGAACATCTTCAACTCTTTTTCTAAGGTTTTTAACCATATTTTTTCGTTAAACGGGAGTCTCTAATTGAATCACATTCAATGGGCATGCAGTAATTTGAAAATTATCTTTGGTAATTGCTATATTTCATTAGAATAGTGCTTGAGGTGGAAATAGGTGTGTGTGTGGATGAGTGTTACAGGAACGGACCAAGCAAAAGACAATGGAAAGTCCAGGAAGCTCCCGTCTCGAATAACCCAGTAAGCTGCAAATCAATCCCCATCGTTATTCATTTGGCATCGAGACTCATTGCTATTGGAAGGGTGGAGCTAAGCAACTCACAATCAGCTTAACTAGAAGTGCCTGGCCCAAGGGAGCGTTTGATTAACTGTCATAACTTGCAGCAAGTCCTTGCAGACACAAATCACAATTGACACTTAACATCACTGACTGAACAACGGGCTGCCTGCTTATGTGATTAAATATATGTATGTTTTCATTTAATTAATAACGCTCCTTTCTCTCCCTCGAAAACTTTGAACCCAACATCAAATTTGATTTAATAAATTTAAGATGTTCCCAGTTTCAGGCACACCCGCCCAGTAATGGATATCAAAACCTCCTGGCTTTTTCCTGATCCCAAACCCCTCTTGTTTGCATAGACGAAGTGCCAATGCAGATTATGTACCGCAGTGAGTGTGTGGTTGTGTGTGTCTGTATCCTAGGAATAAAGTCGACTACGATGAATATAGTTTTCGCTGCTCGTTGCCAAGCAGGGGCATGCAACTTAAATCAGTGGCGCCGACCGTTAAGTTCCTAACAGGGACACTAATCCTCTAAACAAAAGCCAATTACTGACCTAATCGACGACCCGCCGACTAATGCGACTATTGTTTTCTAAATTACACCATTTGTACTAAGTACTTTAGTAATTGCCGCTTTGAATCACTATTGTTTAAGGTTTCTACAAAACGTTTTAAGACCAATCAAATTAATTCGTTTTCCATTTACCTAGGCACACCCCTGGCTTTTCACCAGCCACCTTAGATATTTCCCACAAAAGCCTGCATTCCAGGTGAAACCTAAAAGCAACAGTTTGTCAGCCTTCGCCTCGACTGCACCACGTTGCGTATGCGTTATGGCATTCAAATGATTGCCTGCATAACCAGAGAAATGGTTGAGGAATGGCCGAGGCATCTGGGAGAATGGGTAACTCCTGGGTAACTCCATTGCAACTTACCCGTACTTTACGGACCGTCTTGCGGCTATCGTTGCGTATATTGACGGTCACCTGAACGTCCTCGCCGTGTGTATACCAGCCCTTGTCCAAGCTGGCCCTCAATCCCACCCGGCCGTCGTGCAGCAGGAAGGGCTTGTCCACGGATCCTTGAGGACCGCCACAGGGACCCACACTGACGCCACCGATGCCGCCGGTGACCCCGGCTCCAGTGTGCGGCGGCAGCATGCTGTCGCAGTGCTGAAAGTCGGGAAAGGTTGTTCGAATAGGCACACTATCACATGCAATTTAAACTCACCTCCTGGAAGGACTTGCTGTAGCTGTGGAAAGGATCATTGGGACACTTTTCGATCTCGCTCTTGCTGCGCCCGAAACGACCGCTGAATCGAAAGGATTTCGGCGAGAGACGCAACTTGGGGAAGGAGTCACCGCGCTCGGACTTCGTCTTGTGCTTGGATCCGCTAGTGGGCTGCGATTGCGATTGCTGATGGGTGTGGGTGGTGTGCTGCTCGCCGCCCTCGCCGCATGACGGGGGCGTGGCACTGGCCGGCGGCGATTGGGCGTTATTTTGACGCCCTGCGAAGGCGGCATACTGCTCCGGCGCCAAGTGCTGATGAAAGACATCCGTGCGATAGATGACCCGTACGCCCATCTTGACCGAAGCCCGGCGATGGAATTTCTCATCCGTTTTGTCCGCTGAACCGTCAGTTGGAAAATAGACAGAGAACGAAAGAGGTGGACGAGAAATTGATTAATTGATTTAGGTATGAGAATTCAGAAGTTCGTTTGCCGCTGCCGTTGCCGTCGCCGACGCTTGCGAAAGCTTTTCAATTGTTGCTAGGACTTTCTAGGCGAAATATCCTTATAATTTTGCTGGTGTTTTAAAATTTTTGTTTTTGCAGTCCTGGTCCGTCGATCGTCCGAATGGCAAGTGATCATGAGATTCGTTATTATATTTTCGATTACCTCAGGCAGGCAGCCGGCCACTTGAACGGATAGCAAACACACTCAACATGAAACAAATGAAGGTGGAGCACACAGAAATGGCGTGAAAGATACACATGAAAGTGGTAAATGGGTAGATGGATAGATGCAAGTCGAAGGAAGGACACAATACGGGGTTCTAACGGGTGGGCTATATCGAACAGCAAAAGAGATGGAGCACAACAACGGAAGGGAACGGGTGGAGGCTAGCGAAGTGTTGGGAGCTCATCTTTAATGTAACCTCCATAAAATCTCATAAAAATGATAATGGGAGATTATATTTTAGAAATCAGGCTAAAATAATATATTTAAATGAATAATTTTCCCAACACTAAAAGGGGGGTGTACAAAAAAGAGATAAAGACAGGGACAGGGAGAGAGAGTGAAAGATAGAACAGAAACGGAAACAGATGTAGAAACGGAAACGGAAATGGAAAGGAGCACGATCACGAGCAGCAACAGGACAAAGACGACACCGATAGCATGGCCGATCCGATCGGATTCGATTCGACTTGAACCGATCCAATCCAATCCAATCCAATTCAATCCAATCCGATGCGATTCGATCCGGAATCGATGTCCACATTCCACACAACCATTTCACAATCAGATCAATCAGATATTGCCTCATATACCTTGGTCGGGCGCCGTGCACATACAGGCACAGCAGCCGCGCCAGCAGAGCCGGGAGACCCACCTGGCCAGCGGATTGGGGCGCTTGATCTTGGCTTCTGCTCACGTTGGCTCGTCGTCGCTCAGAAGCTCTATGGGATTGGATACGGGGGCGATACGAACGATACGGGATGAGGGGCGTGCGATCATGATAATGGGGCTTTAAGTTATAGTAGGTGTATTGTGCATATGTTGTCCATATCAGTGATTTTCAAAATCCAGTGAATTGGGTTGTCAATTTGATACAGATCTCTTAATTATCTTATCAAAATGTTATAGTATTTTTATCATTGTTCTTATTCTTTTACTTATCGGTTTATATGTAATGCTTTAAACATTTCACGTTTAAATATTAATTATATAAATATATAATATAAATTTACAAAGAATTGTGGATTTAAGGTGGCCCTTTGCTCTCTTGTAATCGTTTCCATTTTAAGCTGCCACGTAAATTACAATAATTATATCATCAATAATAATTGATTGAAATATGCCCTACAAATTATCAAATTACAAATAACGCATTCAATTTCCGTTTGCCCCTTCTAACTTCGAAGCTCCTAGTTAAACAAGGTAAATAACGAAATTAATGAATTTGGAATTAGGAATTGAAATCGGCTGGCAATCAGTCCAGATTAATTACTGCAACTCCTTGATTCAACCGGTTGTCATGGAGTGCTGCTTTTCTTTTTCTCGATCAAACAATAAAACAATATGTTCGGATACGCTTACTCATCCTCATCCTGACCATTAATTTCCCATTTTCCATTGTAAGTTGTGCAGCGAACCACATTGCCCCAAACCTGCTGGCCATGTGGCGGAATAGGGATTCTGGTCCAGCAACCGGCTGATATCGTGTAATTATAGAGCCACAGAGGCATCAGCAGCAGCGGCAGCTGGAGCAGGACCTGTCCATGTCCCGGCCACCCCAAGGCCCCCGTTTCTGCCCAGGATGTCCTGCGTCCTGTGTCCTGCGTGGGTTGCCCGGGGCAACCGCAGTTGGGCTTTGCATGCCATATTCAACAATTGTACGAGTGCTGGAGACAGAGGCGTTGGCTGGCACTCAGAAGTGGAAAGTGGCAGTGAGGATGGGTGCTGGGAAGTTGGACAGAGTTTCGTCTTGGCTGGCGGCACTGGCCAAAACGCACAGTTTCATCTGACAGGATATTACATGGCACACAGTGCGTATATTCCGACCAAAAAAAATATATGGAATCACGGACATATTCGTATTTACCCTCGGGCGCCACTGAGCGACTAAAATAATATCAACAGAATCTCAAACTGGATCCAAATCTGTATCTGTATCTGATCCTGAATCCGAGCCGACGGCTTTTGATATTGATTTTATTACACACTTGCACAGGGGACTTATTATGTTGCTGACAAGTTTTTAAGCCTATTTGCACTCGCAGCATTCGATAAAAATATATACCCCATTTTGTTTTTAAAACTAACGAGTTTAATTGGATTTTTTTGTTTCGTAATATAAGCGGCAAGGGTGTGTCAAATTGGATTTATAAAAATAACTTTCCTTCGCGCGTTTATATTAACTGGGGCTGTCCCTTTTCGAGACGCCCCCCGTCAAATAAAAAAAAAAAAAACAAAACAAAATTAAAAAACAAAAAGTGAAAATAAAAAATCAATCACAAATCCCCCTTGCAATGACGTCAGCGATGAATTCGATTCGATTCGATTTGAGGGAAGGCAGATTGTTGGAGGCGGGCCCATTGGTGTTTAAATGGATATTTATACACATATAATTGAGCGCTGGAAATCGACGTGATTGTTAGAGTCCAAGTCACCCACTGGATTCAGTTGGCGACGATGTCTGGATCTTTGATGGCGCTTCAATTGGGTTTGATTGGGCGGGTGTGAGGTGTGCGTTGTGAGTTGTGTCAGGTGGTTTCTGTGGGAGATGCCAGCAATGCGGGTGAGTGCTTCAGGTGAAGCCAGATGTCCGTCAATTGACCCAGTCCCAAGACACTCCACTCCACGCCAGACCACTTTTGTAGTCAGCGCGTGTGTACTTAAACATGACCAGGACTTCAAGGCTAGGTTGGGCCTTTTCAGTAATAACTTGTAAGCAATTTCATATTTTTCGACTTAATATTTAGTAGCTAGCTAGACGAGCAGTTTCGTGTTTTCCTCCTCTAGAAGTGTTGAGATTCAATTCAGATGTATTTATATATGTATTCTATATTCAAAGGATTCATTTCATAGCTTCCCCTCTATATAATGCTTGCGTCCCAGGCGATCCCAAGACTTACCGATGAAGCAGCGGACATCGTAGCTGGTGCCAATGGGTGCTCCGTAGTAGCGCTTGGCGGGCACCAACTGGACACTGGGTGGGGCGTAGGAGGATAGCGAGAGGGTGAAGGGATGGGCTCCATCGCCAAGGCGCTTCATCAAGGCCTCCTGAAATGAGAAGAGGCAAATGAATGGGGGCATGGCGCAGCTTAGCATTTCGATTTCAGCCGAAACTCGATACCAGGATTGGCATAATTGATTCTCTTACTTATTCGCCGGGCAAGAATATAATGTTTTTATTTATTTATCATTTGGCTTTATTTTAGCTTCTCCTTTTTTGTGTACTTTTTCATTTGCATTTGATTATGCACATCTGTAACTATGTAGGCACTTTAGAGTGGACCCTTTTTTGCGCCGGCATGTATTTAACTGAGAGCTAAAGGCAGTTTCCTCTGCCAAGGTATTTACGTGATAATCTATTGATTTTCCCCAAGGCTTGTACAATTTGTTAAGCCCTTAAATGCGGTAATTAAGAAGTTCGTTTAACAGTTCGTTTTAACATGTATACGTATCGCATAAAGTGCTCATTGCTCACTCAAATGAATATTTATAAAAGTTTAATCATTTGCGCGTGTTCTCTCAGGTTGCTCGGGACAACGAAAGCGTGTCCTTCAGGCACTCGTTGTCCTGGAAATGGGATGTCAGGAACAAATAAATTATTCCATGTCAAATTTAATAAAAATGCGAAAAGTTGAATTCGAAAGTTTTCGGTCAGCCGTCCAAAGAGTGCTCGAAGAACCCATAGAAATCTCGCGCAAGGGCCTGAAACAATGCACAAAGCATTCGGCGAGGCAATGGCAAACATTTGTTTGGCTTTTAGTTAAATGAAATTGATTTTCAATTGGTTTAAGTGCACCAAACTGCCCGAAGGCACTACACTTCCGAGGAACAACGGCACCCATCATGTTGTGTCCATTATACACATGCGAGTATACCTACGGTGTACGACGTACACATATCCAAGGGCGCACGTGAGATGTCAGCATCCGGATACGGGATTCCGGACGGATTCCGGACGGATTGCCAGACGAACGGACGGACGAACGGACTCAACGTGCTGCTCATAAAAATCCGTGGGGCAGGGCAAACAAGTGGCTAAGGGGCTTGGAATGCTGATCTGAAGTGGGGTTTCAAGGGGAAACCAAATCATTGAAACAGTTCGTCATCCAGACAGTTAAACATTACCACTCACGAAATTCAAAAGGGGTTTAAATCAAGCAGAGCTATAAGTCAAGTCTGGGACAATAAAATAGACATAAGGAAGCAAGGTGAATATCTGGTTACAAAGGGTACCATTTGTAGCTATATTCAATATATCTTTATAAAATATAATGTACCTTGGATAGAATTTTGAATATTGTTTGGATATTATGTTCGCTGAATGTGCATTAGCTTAACGTCTAACAAAAGTAATGTGTGGCCCCATCGGTTAAATAATCAAGGCTAAAGTTGTGGCTGTGAACTGCTGCTGTTGGCCAGGAAGAATCCTGCCAAAGTCCTGCTGAAATTTCATATGCCCCCCAATCGGGGGACGCCGAGGTGCCAAATGATGGCGTTGCAAGTCCCAGCAAATTGTCCAATTATTTATGGTCTTGTGCACTGAGCCGTTTTCCCCTGTCGCATTGATGGAGCTGATTCTCCGGTTTGGGTAGCGCGATTTTGGGGAGTGGGGCTAGTGAGAAAGGCGAGGATGGGGCGGTGGGAACGGATTGCGGATGGGGAGAATCGAGAGCTCTCCTCCGCAACGTCATCAATTGTTAATGCCAAAGTTGGACAGCTCACCCTTCAACTGTCGGTCAAGGACCCGTCATATTCGCGCACAGAAGTGTTAGCGCAAGAAGGACGAAGGACTTCGAACCTGAAATCCCCGGAACCCCTCATGCATAATTCCATGGGATTACCTGCAGTGGACTGAGGGACTCGGGCGTGGGCTCCTCGAGTCGTGGCCAAATCTGGTGCAGCGACATGATGGCCTCGTTGCAGAATCGCAGACCCATCACCTCCTCATCCTCGCGGCCATACCTAAAGTAGGAATGGAAAAATCGGCAAAATTTGAGCAAGCCAGAACCATTAACGGGTTGACCATTACGAGGAATGAAGAGAGGGCGTAAACTCACCGGAACGTCAGCGTCAGCTGGGCGTATACGCGATATCCCTGGATGGCCTTCGGATCCACGTAGACGATGCCCCTCAAAACGGACGGATTATTTCCGGTGAGTGTTATCTCGCGAGTGGGTAAATATAAAGTCAGCACACAATTTGGCGAGGTCTTCTTGTAAACACGCTGCGTTCCAAACTCATCACGATGAGTGGATCTGGGTGAAAAGGGAAAATATTCAGATTTCAACAAGGAAACCAACTTATCACATAATAAGATGATGCAAAATACGTAATATGCATACCTTAGTAAACGCTATATTTTGTGGCTTAATTACGTATGTTAATATTTATACGAGCTATCAAAATAACTAAAATGGCCAACAACCAAATATTTATTCTTGGCAACTTTAGCCAAGCCAATCAACTCAACTCCAACTGGCTTGCTTTAAAATGGCTTTATTTGGAGTGCACAAATACCAATGACTTCCGTTTGGTCGAACGTGTGCAATTCAGGCCTCATTAATCATTGATGCACTAAGGGGCCAATTGTGTGGCATGACTGCCACCCCGGCCACCCCAAAGCGAAATCCCAGACCCTTTCGATAACCGCAACATGCTGCCTGCCCCTTCACACGTCGGTCAGTAATAGGTTCAGAAATTTAATTTCCTTTCCGCAGAAGCCTTGTGGCTGAAATTAGAATGCAGTCAATTTGGCAAATTATCGCCCCTACAAATCGAGAAGTCGAAATGAGGAGGAGGAGGTGAGTCCAGTTCTGGTCCTCTTCTTCGATTTCACCCACACATTTTCGAAGGGCAAAGAACGTGGAGTTCTTGGGCCTGGTCGGCACAACCCGGGACGACAATCAACTTGTCACTGGTCCGCAAGTCAGGCCAACCGACCTGGCTGAAAGTGCGGTTTGCCAACATTTTCCAGCCACCCACACGGGCGACCTTTTGGGCCACCAACGAAGACACTGCGAGAAAATAAGCAACTTAACAAGTTATGAGGTCAATGCCATGTTAAATATGTTTTTTTATAAATAGAAAGCTAAATATGTTCTTCTTTATATTTATATTTTTGTATAATTTTGTACTGTGTTTTCTGTATTTTTTTTTTCAGTGCTCTTTCACCTGGCTGCTTGTGACAGGTGGGCAATTAGCAGGTGCTGCATCTGCAATCAGCGCACCACTATTCGCAGTCGTATTACCGCTCCCGTTCCCATTTCGACTACTATTTCCCCAGCCGTGTTGCATTTGAGGTCCGGATCCTTAGTTCTTGGCTTAGCAACCAAATGCCAGACCAGAAATGTGCAATTAAAATTCGTGCCGTGCGAAATAAAGATACTGCTCGCAACAAGGACCTTCCCAAAGAAGGGTCCATCAGTCCTTCGGTCCTTCAGCGTGTAGCTGTCATATGCCAAATGGCCCACAGCTCTTCAAGCTGAGTGTTTTAATTTGTTTCATTTTCATCATTTGCCCTCAAAGCGCAGAGAATTTATGTTCAACCAAATGCCCAAGGGACAGGTGGTCGTGTATTTCCGGAAAAATACTTTCGGATACAAACATATCCAAGGAAAACAAATGGTGGCTTCAATAATTAATTCAATGTATAATTAATGCTTATTATTGTCTGCCATTATGTATTGGCACGTTTGCTAGATATACTAATTGTAATTTTTATGAAGTAGAGCAAAACCATTTTGCCTTCAGGATGAAAGCTGATATGATTACATATTTTTGGAACATGAAGGAGTGTAGTTATGCAACAATGGCACAAGTGCTGGCTATATGAGCTGACTTGAAAGAACGCACTTTACCCAGATTATAGTTAAAATTTAATGAGCAAACGACTTCACTAACGTTTTCCGCCGGGACAAAGAGGTGAGAAAACAAGGGGGCGAAAGTGGCAAAAGTTTAATTTTACAGCGTATGGCTTGCGGCTTTTTGCAGATTTGCGTGCGGGGTTCGAAAACCAAATAATTCACATTTCGCAGCGAAATCTGTGAAATTCTGTGGGATACGGCGGAGGGTGTGGCTTGATTAAAACTGCAATCCGAGATTGCCGATGCAACAGCATCACCACAAATTCTATTTTTGCATAATGCTCTTCGTTGCCGAATAACAAACCATTGATATTGCCATAATAATAGAGCCGAAATACATTCTGAATGCAAGCACAAGACTTAATTAAACTGAAATTTATATATATATATATATAGCCTGAGAACTTTTTGAATAAGAGTAAGTACACAGGCAAGCAGGAAAAGTTCTTCAACTCGGTATCAAGTTTCAGCTTTTCAATATTCAGAAATTCCATTCTTGGAAAGGGATTTCGTATCGAATTACACCAAATGGTTGACAGCCAAGGAATAACATACTTGCAATAAATATAATACGAATTAAGGCTTTTCCAAGAGGATTTTGAAACATATTAAGTTGCATACCATATGTTGCACAAAAATGTACGAAGCTCACAGCTCGTTTGAATGCATTTTTATTAAATAACAAGATGAGAACACACTTATTCAATTTGTGATTTTATCAAGGCTTATGCTGTTTCTTATATTCCCAATTTTTGTGTGGTAAATATAAATAGTCTATCCAATCAATATCTAAATCCAAACTCAGGGTTTCTCTTTCTTTTGATTAGCTTTGCATTTCAACGAAATTGCATTTACGAAAGAAAACCAGATTTTGCGAAAGAGAATAAATGCATGTTTATGCTATGAAAAATGAATACCTACATATTATTTGCTTAATTGAGAATGCGATCTACTGTATATTTATCATTCAGTTGACTGCAGTCATTTGCTGATTTCCGTTTGGCATAATTAAAAAATCAGTAAGCCGTCTTTGAGTATCGATTAATTTTTCATTTTCATTTTATAAGTCCGCTTACCGATTACGGCAAATGACCATAGAAACTTGGTTACGCAGCTGCCGAAGGACCCACTATGTGTATTTCTTTCAGAAACTAATGCCCAACTTCATTCCCGTTGGCACTCGATTACTTTCAGGTGATTTACTAGATGAAGATGGAGCGAAATGACAGCAATCTCGATTTAATGACACCAACTTGAAAACGCAATCGCCGAACGATGAAAGAGGCGCTTTTTCTGATTAAACGTGAACTACCAGACACCTGTTAATCCAAAGCTATGACAGCGGCTGATCGATGGGACTCGCGATTGGACAGTGGAAAATAGCTATCGGTGGATATAGCTCTCGGCACCGCCACCTGCGGCCATTGTGATGCAATTAACGGCCCAAGGCCAATGCCAGCCAATGCCAACCAATGCCAATGTCAGTGCATCAAGGATAATGCAGGCAGTCGGCTGCGGGGATGCAGGATGCAGGATGAGGGATGCAGAAAATAAAATCGCATTCGCAATGGGTAAGAAGGCAAATCGAATGAGCGCAATGTCAACAAGCGGCAAGGTCAGGTAATTTGCACTCAATGCAGGTGGTGTCCATTGTCAGGAGCCAGGGAGCCAGGGTATGGGGGATCAGGGATCGGAATCCACATTCTTCCCTGCGATTAATTGCATTGCCATGTATGGTCAATAGTGACCAAGTGACCGGTCATCTACGTAAATGGAAAACGAATGCGGCGGCATCTCCATCGCTGCGCTAATTCAATTCATACACTTGGCAGTTGCGTGGGCATGCTGAGTTCCTAAATCAAATACATTATTCAGCCGCTATTCATCAGCTGCCGCTGGTTAGTAATTAATTAATTTGCCGCATGTCGTCGTGATTGATGGAGCGGTAAGCCGCAGAGGAAGTGTCAAATGCTAAACGGGGACATTTCAATCCGTTCAATCCGAGTAAACACCCAAACATGCACCTCATTGTGTGCAATAACAATTAGGTGAGCTGAGTTAATCATGAACTGATAAACGGAAGTGCAGAGCTAACGGGGGTTCGTTGTCAATTTGATGAATAAATTATAAATAGTATTAAAGGTGCAAGTGTTTAATACTTATTAATATTATTACATTTAAATGAAATGATGTTGTACGTTTATCATGAACATATCTAGGTTCTTAGTAGTAAAACAGTAATAAACTTAAGCTTGCTTAATTGCTTGCCACCTGGACTGAATAGCTTAATTACCTAATTTTCAGGGAAATCGAAATTTAATTTGGCTTGGTGTAACACACCTAGTTGGGCGTTAAAGTGGGCGGTCAACCGATGCCACTTAATCCACTTATCTGCAATGCGAATTCTAATCCCGATCCCCCATTGCCACAAAGTTGTTTCGCGTGCCTAAGTATCGAGAATCGAGTATGAGTATGAGTACGAGTATGACTACGAGTGCGGGTAGAAGACCCAAATGGGTATTTCGGTTGCCCCAAATCTTCATTTATACTCTGATTTCTGGACAGCCGTATTGTTTTATTGATATTAAGTGCGGTATTGTTGTCGTGATTTGAGAAGGGTCTTATTCACTTTCGCATGCAAAGATTGTGCACATAATTCAATCGGGGCCTGGCATCTTTAAGTGGACGCACCGTCAAGGTTTTTCTCGTGGAATGGCATTTTAAATATTTACTCATTAAACATGCCTAGCACAGCATTCTGTATCAGATTTTACTACTTAAGGTAACATCGCCTCTGATTTCTGCACGGCGATAAATGACATAAGTGAAATTTGTCATTTAACATCTTATATCTAATCGAGGAGAGTTTTTTTTTAATTAAAAGAGATTTTTTTGTTATGTTAGTATGAGACAATAAAAAAATGATGAAGACAGTGAAATGGAAAACTGCTAAATATATTCTGTCATAAAAGCATGGTCATTAAATTTTTGAGGACCTTTAAACAAACAATTACTGTATTTAAATTTCGAACTCCTCTTGTTTTTTGTCAGTGCATGGCCATCCACTTGTCAGCTGAATATTTAGCTCGCCGTTTTTATTGTTTTTTCCTTTATTATGCTGCTCCTTGCTGCTTAGCAGGACATTAAGTATGCGCCCGAGTGGCCCAAGCAGCATCTGTGCAGCAGGCGTTCGCGTTTGCAAGTGTGTGTGTGTGAGTGTTGGTTGGGGTGTGTGCGTGTGTTAGTTGGTATGTTGTTTACTGAAGGACCAACTACCTGTGCGGATCATGGAACTCCTCGCCGGTCTCCACGTCCAGGAACAGCTCCTCGCTGAGAAAGCTCACGGAGCGGCGAAGATTGTCGCCAGCAGAAGTCACCTCCAGCTGCGAACTGCTGGGATTCAGGCTGCTCAGCGACGAGGACATTGATGCTTGATTTTGATACTGATTCGGACTCGGATTCAGGCTCTGATTCTGGTACTGGTACTGTTTCTGGTTGTGGCCTTGTGGCGCCCCCGGTGTGCCCAGTTTGGCCGAGCTTGAACTGAGCCCTCCCAGGGGCAGGCGGTCCATTAGCTGTGTGAAGCGATTCTGGCGCTTGTGGTTGGTGTTTATGTGGATGCTACTGCTGTTTGGACTTCGTTGGGCAATAAAATATAATCAGTGTATCATAATCATCATTGGAATCATCATCATCGTCAGTAGGAGGAGGAGCAGGAACAGGAGCAGGGGGCAAAAGTCGGACACGTCGGAGGTGAAGAAATGACAGAAAGTTGGTTATACAGGTGTGCATTACATATGTACGCTGCCAAAATGGATGTATATGGGTTTTGGGGAATATATATATATCTATTTATATATGTACATATCTCAACTGTGTACCTGGACATCTGATGAGCGTATTTCATTTCGTTTCATTTGATTTCGGTGTGAGCGCAGTTCGAGTTTTTATTGCCTTAAACGACTGGGGTGTGTATATATATTTAGTGTTTTTTAGTATTATATATCTGTTTGTTTTCTTTGTTTGCACGACTGTTTATTTGTTTGTTTGTTTACTTTGGCCCCTTGTATGTTGCTGTCTATTGATGCAGTCTGGTTCTTTTTTTTTGTTTTGTTCGCGTTCATGATTTGGTCCCGGTTTTATGCCATTTCACTTTTTACGACCTTTTCGTTCATTTTTACATATTTGCAGCATATTTGGTAGCGTTTCGTTAATCTTGGCAGTTAATAGAAGCCTGGCACAGGGTATAGGGATCAGGAAGGATCTAAACTTCGAGTTTTTTTCTGGTTTCGATTTGGCAAAATGTCGGAGGGCACTCGTTCAATACACAGGACATTGGAAAACTTGGCATTTTGTACATTAAATTTACAGTTGACCACAGGCCTTTTAATTAAATCAAAATAAATAAGTACATGTTTACAGGTAAATATGAGCAAATAACATAATTATTTGCTGAAACGTATTTGCAGTTTGTATTGTTATTTTGTTACCGCATTTGATTGACTCTATTGTTCAATATTTACAAATGATATTTACACATTGGGGGAATAAGCGTAAAAAGTCCAAATTAAATTGACACGTTTGTTTGGGGTTTTCACATCCGCTCATTTTATAAATTATTTCAAATATGCAACCGCTGTCGAGATTCGTGGAACAACTTGATGGCGCTTTTTGTTTTCATGAATATTTGCACAGTGGCCTCAATAAGCGAGCAGATACTGAAATTTAATTTAATTCCCCCGCTTCCAGGAACTCTTTGTATTATCCACCATTTACCCTCAACCTCAGTGATTTTTTTCGAACGCATAAAATAAAGAACATGAATATTAATGTTTAAGTATTGCAAAATATAACAAAGTGGTACAAATAATAAGTGAATTTTGACTGGAAAAATGAGAATAATTGTGAGCTATTAAATTACTTTCTGTTTACGTGGCTTTCAACCTTAAATGTTTATTCCCGTCCTCAACTTAGTGCTGACTACGATTTACCGAAATTCTTGCTCAAGGATTCTTATGTCGAGATTTATGTGTATTTCCGGTGTGTCCTTTTGCCTTGACTGTGCGTATGTGTGTCTTTGTGTCTGTGCGATATTATTTTTATTGTAATTTAATGAGTTCTGAGCCCAGGGCAGCTTCTTCGGCGGAGGAATTGAGAAATGGATTTGAGCAAGAAGTGTGTATACGTGAGTGTATGTGTGTTAGTGGCTTTGGGGGATTTTTGTACGAGTATTTTGCGGCAACTGGCAAAACCCATCATCATCAGCAGCTGAGACAGCTTCCAATTGCGCCTTAATCAGTCAGTTGTCTCCTGCCCCGCCCACTTGGTCGACATCCCCTGACTCCTGGCCATCCCCTCCCACTTCATCCTGTTTATTCTGTGACCTACTGATAAAAATATAGGACTCCTGGCTGGCTTGTTTGTTGACAGCTGCTGGTGACGGAATTCAAGATGACTGAATGTGAGTTTGAACAAACGTAAGTATCCCGAAGCCACAAATTAATCCTTTTATTAAAATCCAGTGTCTCTAAAAGTGAGATTACCCCAATTTCGCACAGTAGAAGTCGTCTTTAATGTTGAAATGATTATGTACTCATATTTTCTTCAGTTTATTACGTTTAGCAGGAATCGATTCAAAGTACTGCATTCATCTATAAGCATACGTACACCATTCTAGATCTACCATCTATCTTTGAGGATACCTTCTTCCATTTGAATGCCACTAAGAAGAGGAGTTCTCAGCAAACAAAAAGCACACATACGTTCGTACATATATGGGTATTCCGGTGAAGGCTTGCAACCTTTATGGAAAAATAAGAGAGAGTGGGTTTTCCCAGAGAAAACGTATGGAAATTAAGAAAAAAAAGTATGAACGAAAGAAAGGTAGTTCTCGTGCATGTAAATCAATAAGCTATCAATTACTTGGCCAGAGTAAATATTGATGTGAACCTAAACGAGTGTATGGCACATGCCCCTGTGTGCGACACTCTGTTTATTAATAACTCAAAATGCCAGCCGCCTCAGAAAATGGAACAAACTTGTTAGCCAAGCTGAAAGACTTCGGGCCACAAAGCGAATTTCCCGGTAATGGAGTCCGATTGTATACATGTTGCTTGCTCACCCACAGACACCCCCTTACTCACACTCACTCACACACGCATATACGCACTCATTAAATGGCAATTTATGCGTTAGCCTGGCGCCCTCATGTATATTTAACGACAGTGGCCCCGTTTATCGCCAAAACGAGTACGAAACTGCCAACTGCCAATTGCCAACGGCCAACGGCCAACAAATGAGAGCGAAAGTTTTTCAGCACTTGAACTTGGCCAGAATTCTGGCGAGCTCTACACATTATCGATTTACATCAGGTTCTGGCCATTTAACTTAGTTAACAGGTTGTCAGTGGTGCGAAATTTGATGCATTTTAATAACACTTGACCTAAACACTCTCAAAAGATAAGTTCGTAATTACTTTTAGAAGTTTTTAGTATGCTCTTGAAGCGTTGAAACCAGTTTTGTTTACTGTTTAATAGTAAACTTGAAAGGCATACTTAATTAATAGTTAATTGTAGTATTAAAAAGGCTATCCGCTCTGGAACACATTTTTGTTGTGGTTAAACAAACTAGTTTCCCCGTACTAGCCATCGATTTAATCTGATTTGAGGCATATAATGCGCATATTGATTAGATTGTCCTGCCCGCATAAGTAGGCAATAGTCCCAAGTGAGTCTCATCCCGCCAGCCGGGTGTTTCCGGTTTAATTATGTTTGGCCACCCAGAGGCCGAAACTCTCCAACCTCCCACTTTTGTCAACATTTTCGTCTGGCCTTGGAAAAACAAATGGCACCGGGTAGCTGTCTGAACAGCTGACGGGCTGGGCAAAGGATGCGGGAGTAAATGCAGGGGTTGGCTCAAGTCAAATTAGCAAACATTTTGGAAAATATTTACGCACAAAGTCCTTTGTCAATTGGCCAAAACCCGACGATCAAATGAGCCGCAGCTGTGTACACACGGCTATACGTGTGTGTATGTGTGCAGGATGTCGCATCCTGTCTTCCGGTGTTTGTGTCCCTGTGTGTGTGTTTGTCTGAAAAAGGGCCTTCAGGCTTTTCGGTTAGAAGTTGGAAGTTTACCGCGGTAGAAGTTTTTTTGGAAAAGGCAGAATGTGTGCCAACAACTTAGAAACAGCTTTGAAAAACGACAAAGTCGACTGTTTTGTGTGTTGTGGTTTGCAATTAGACTTTCCATCAGCTTGGTTACATTTCATTTCTCGAAGCTAAGAAAAAATGCAGGCGGAGAAATCATCGTTTACCTTGGAGATTTGTCAGGCTTTTCACTAAGCTAATGTTACCAAACTTCTACACAGTATTTTGGACCAATGTCATGCTTAAAGCAAAGCTCTCTCGAGGATTTAATATGTATGTAAAATGGTCAAGGCAATACGCACGGGAAGTCAGTTAAATCATCTATCGGAAGGGGAAAAAATGAATTTAAAGCAGTGCAAAAAATTGCGGCAAAAGAAACAGCCATCAATAAATAAAAACAGTTGCCAATTCAATCCTGTCAACAAATGTAAAACCGCATAACAATATAATTGTCGCTTGTAAACTGGTGACTATAAAAAAACCTCTAAAATGTGCCGAACAAATAACGAACTCAATCTGTCACACTTTAACCATGAAAAGGATACCGCAAACAGAGAAAAAGGGGCCGGATATGTGTATACATATATATTATATATATATTGATATGCACGATGACATGAAATGATTCGCAAAAATCCTTCGATGCTAACCCAATTTGCACTTCAGTTGGGCGCTGACCCGGCGATTGTCACGCATCGAATGCAGCGGCACGTGTCCTGGATAACGCCCCTTCGTGGCCATACCTCCCCCTTCCCCCTGGAAAATCACCGCCCCGCCACGCCCCACGGCAGCTTAGCAAATGCTTAGCCAAGAGCAAAGTATAACAAAATCTGTGGCAGCAACATCAAGTAGCCGCCAGCGCGCCCTCGCTCACCGCCTCTCTCTTCGCCATGCTTTCTCCTTTCTTCTTCTTCGTTTCCGCTTCCGCCGGCCAGGTTGGCCATGTTGTTTGTGTGTGTGTGTACCAGAGAACTGCAGCCCGCCACTGTCACTCTACGTCCACCCGATAAACACTCGGTACTCTAGGCCCCCCTGTGTTTTTTGACTCAACACAAAATACTCGAGTGTTTTACCAACGTGGTGTTATTGTTACGAATAAAAACCACCCGAGGCCTGCTGCGCAATAACCGTTTGGGTGAGTGGATCAACGATCGGCCGCACGTCATTTTTTGTATGCGGGCTGCAGTTCTCTGGTCATTTTTTGTACGCCTAAAATTTGTATGGGTGAAAGCGCGACGGGTATAAGAAATGAAGGGTAAAAGGGAATACCCAAGAAAAATTTCGTGCTCATGTCTTTGCTCTTTGATGTACTCAATGGGTGCCACCCGTTTCGAATCATTGCCTTATTAATGATTAATGATAATAATGAGTATTAGCTGAATACTCTAATGACAAATATTCTTATATAAAGTCATTTTTGAAATGAATTTTGTGACATTATGTACTATTATTTTTACTATCATCTATATTTAAATAATAATAACGGTAATAATATATATAATATATAATAATATATAATATAATATATATAATTATATAATATAAAATAATATATAATATAATATACATATATATATATATATATAATATAATAATTAAATTACATATATATATATATTAATAATATATAATATAATATATATAATTATAATAATATATAATAATAAGATGAAGGGCATATTTTACAAAGTATTCGACAAAGTCTAGAGCCACGCCGAAAGAATAGTGTATGGAGTGTAAAACGTATGGAGTTACGCATCTTGTCTGTGACTCGACTATCTACAAGACCACCCGAGTATTTTTAGAAACACCAGAGTATTTTTGGAAACACCCATGTGTTTAACGGTAAACCCACAAGTGTTTTTGTCACTCATCCCTTTTTAGGCATTTGTCTTTTTGAGACTGTTTGTCTTCTCTACCCTCCGTTATGGGTGCTGAGTGTGATCGGCACCCGCGACGCAGAGCACCGTATTGATTCGGGTGCGCGCACAACGGGGTGTCTTGTCTGCATGTTCAGATTTATACTGTGTGTTTGTAAGTACCCGCGATGTGCGTGGCGGGTAGCACCCGCACACAAAATTGTAGGGTGTGAGTCGAGTGGCAAAAAATGCCACCCTTGCAGTTCTCTGGTGTGTACCAGTGCGTGTCTGAGCACGTTAAGTGTGTGTGCTTTGAAGTTTTTATATCTACATACAAATACAGATGCGTGCCCTCCTTTTTCGGGGTAGTGTGTTTGCTTTGCGTTTTGTTTTGTTTGCGTTAAACCAAAAACGCTAAAAAGCAAAAAAAAAGAGGGCGAGTGGTAGGCAGCGCTCTCTAATACACTCGCTACGGAGGCTCTGAGTTTTCGAAAAGCCATCAAAAGTCGTGGCTTTTTTTCGTGCGCTCTCTTCTGCAGAATTTTATACTGCGGCAGAGTCTGCTTGTTTGCTTTAGTCGAGTTTGAGTTAGTACTTTCTACGTTTTCTAGATTAGTTTGGACTGGGTTATAAATAATGGCGCACACTAAAAGTAATTAGTAATAGTCCCTGAACAGAACAAGTGATGCTACCACATCAATTGTTCGGCATGTTTAAGGAATGTTTGGGGACGTTTAATGGAACTTCAAATGGTTTATACTCCGCCAACTAACGAGCATTTCATTAAAATTGGAGATCTAGTCGAAACGAAAAACTCAAAACCTCTGCACGGCTCAAAGGCATTGCTTCCCATGGGCTAAACTTGGATTCCTTGTGAAATGCTAACGTGGTAAACACTTAAACAAAAATATATATAAGAATATATTTAAATATGCCTTATATTTCCTGTCAAAAATTTTAAATTGTTAAAATAATATTTCAGAACACATATGTTACTTGTTTGACAACCATTTCCAATAATGCGACTTAATTTAGTTTTTTTTTTTTTAAGTGTAAGAAAAAGCAAAAACGAGCTCTGCTTTATACCCCTTGTGTTCCCTACCCTTTCGTATGAGTTCTTTGTGTTGATTTCGTTTCATGTTTGCATTCAGTTTCGTTGGTTACTTTTCCATTTCTTTTGCTACTATTCGGCTTTCGGTTTACGAAAAGCAACGGCCATAAGGGTCAGTCGAAGGGTCCTGCCAAGTAAATTAACCTACGCCTATGGCTTGAATGCGGGCCGAGTTTAACGCCCCGGCGAGAATTTTGCGTTAGTTCGACAGAACATTTTGAGCAAAGGCAATTGCATTCCGCTCCTGTCGCGCGTCTAATTTGCTATGAATACAAATTGAAAATTGATTTGAGAAATGGCTCAAATAAAGACACATAAATGAAAACGATTTGCGAGGTGTGTTCGTGAGCCTGGCCAAACAGGAATTCACCTGCCGTCGTCGTTGCCATTTTTTTTCTCTCACTTTTTTTCACGTTTTTACAGCCCTCAAGCAGCGAGCTATTGATTTTGTTTCTCTGACCCAAATCCAGGACTCACGGACGGAGGTCTGTTCCGCATAGCATGCATAATTCACGCGCCTTAAATTGTGCTTCAAGCATGATTGAAGTGGCAGGGTAAGGGTCCTGGGAACTCGGATAGCAGGCAAGGTCTGTGTTTCGCGCCAAATTAGTTTATCTTTTGATTTAAATTCCAATTAGGTTCATTCTTTGCGGCTTTCGGACATATTTACTTTGCCATTGGGCCACAGGGCGTATGTGGAACGTTTAGTGTGTGCAGGGTTTTATTAGTTTACCCCTGTCATCGGCCGACACTAAGGGTGAATCAGTACTCTGACAAAATCTTTGGAAATACGGGTTTAAATACAGCATTTAATAACTCGTTGAACTCGTAATTAGAACTCGTAATTTGGTATTTTGATCAAAACATTGGAAATATTGACCCAAATATGGAATGTCATACCTCGTTGAGTTTGTTTTTTAAGTCCCAATCGATTTGCATTCAAGTTTGGAAATTCTAGGATTTTTTAATTTTTCGAAAATTTTGATGATGGTACCCCTTACAAAAAACGCGAAAATTTTGACAAAAATTAATTTTACCAAATCCGTTTAAAAGTGAAATGTGTGGTTAGTATTGGTTATAAGGAGTATAAAATGGTAATTCTTTTTGCTGTCTGACCATTTTTAGTCAAGTTATAGCCAAAAAGGACAACTTGAAAATTAAGTTTTTTGCCAAAAATAATTTTCCAGATTTTTGTCAATAAAATAATCAGTATTTTGATCACACCATTGAAAATAATGACCCAAATACGGAATGTCATACCTCGTTGAGTTCGTTACTTAAATCCCAATCGATTTGCATTCAAGTTTGGGAATTCTAGGATTTTTCAATTTTTGCAAATTTTGATGATGGTACCCCTTACAAAAAACGCGAAAATTTTGACAAAAATTAATTTTACCAAATCCGTTTAAAAGTGAAATGTGTGGTTAGTATTGGTTACAAGGAGTGTAAAATGGTACTTTTTTTTGATCTGCGACCATTTTTAGTCAAGTTATAGCCAAAATAGCCAACCTGAAAATTAATTTTTTTGCCAAAAATAGTTTCTCAGATTTTTTGTGAAAAAAATATTTGGTATTTTGATCACAACATTGAAAATAATGACCCAAATACGGAATGTCATACCTCGTTGAGTTCGTTACTTAAATCCCAATCGATTTGCATTCAAATTTGGGATTTCTAGGATTTTTCAATTTTTGGCAAATTTTGATGATGGTACCCCTTACAAAAAATGCGAAAATTTGGCCAAAAATTAACTTTACCAAATCCGTTTAAAAGTGAAATGTGTGGTTAGTATTGGTTATAAGGAGTATAAAATGGTAATTCTTTTTGCTGTCTGACCATTTTTAGTCAAGTTATAGCCAAAAAGGACAACTTGAAAATTAAGTTTTTTGCCAAAAATAATTTTCCAGATTTTTTGTCAATAAAATAATCAGTATTTTGATCACAACATTGAAAATAATGACCCAAATACGGAATGTCATACCTCGTTGAGTTCGTTACTTAAATCCCAATCGATTTGCATTCAAATTTGGGATTTCTAGGATTTTTCAATTTTTGGCAAATTTTGATGATGGTACCCCTTACAAAAAATGCGAAAATTTGGCCAAAAATTAACTTTACCAAATCCGTTTAAAAGTGAAATGTGTGGTTAGTATTGGTTATAAGGAGTATAAAATGGTAATTCTTTTTGCTGTCTGACCATTTTTAGTCAAGTTATAGCCAAAAAGGACAACTTGAAAATTAAGTTTTTTGCCAAAAATAATTTTCCAGATTTTTGTCAATAAAATAATCAGTATTTTGATCACACCATTGAAAATAATGACCCAAATACGGAATGTCATACCTCGTTGAGTTCGTTACTTAAATCCCAATCGATTTGCATTCAAGTTTGGGAATTCTAGGATTTTTCAATTTTTGCAAATTTTGATGATGGTACCCCTTACAAAAAACGCGAAAATTTTGACAAAAATTAATTTTACCAAATCCGTTTAAAAGTGAAATGTGTGGTTAGTATTGGTTACAAGGAGTGTAAAATGGTACTTTTTTTTGATCTGCGACCATTTTTAGTCAAGTTATAGCCAAAATAGCCAACCTGAAAATTAATTTTTTTGCCAAAAATAGTTTCTCAGATTTTTTGTGAAAAAAATATTTGGTATTTTGATCACAACATTGAAAATAATGACCCAAATACGGAATGTCATACCTCGTTGAGTTCGTTACTTAAATCCCAATCGATTTGCATTCAAATTTGGGATTTCTAGGATTTTTCAATTTTTGGCAAATTTTGATGATGGTACCCCTTACAAAAAATGCGAAAATTTGGCCAAAAATTAACTTTACCAAATCCGTTTAAAAGTGAAATGTGTGGTTAGTATTGGTTATAAGGAGTATAAAATGGTAATTCTTTTTGCTGTCTGACCATTTTTAGTCAAGTTATAGCCAAAAAGGACAACTTGAAAATTAAGTTTTTTGCCAAAAATAATTTTCCAGATTTTTTGTCAATAAAATAATCAGTATTTTGATCACAACATTGAAAATAATGACCCAAATACGGAATGTCATACCTCGTTGAGTTCGTTATTTAAGTCCCAATCGATTTGCATTCAAGTTTCGAAATTCTAGGATTTTTTAATTTTTCGAAAATTTTGATGATGGTACCCCTTACAAAAAACGCGAAAATTTTGACAAAAATTAATTTTATCAAATCAGTTTAAAAGTGAAAGGGGTGGTTAGTATTGGTTACAAGGAGTGTAAAATGGTACTTCTTTTTGATCTGCGACCATTTTTAGTCAAGTTATAGCCAAAATAGCCAACCTGAAAATTAATTTTTTTGCCAAAAATAGTTTCCAAGATTTTTTGTGAAAAAAATATTTGGTATTTTGATCAAAACATTGGAAATATTGTCCCAAATATGGAATGTCATACCTCGTTGAGTTCGTTACTTAAATCCCAATCGATTTGCATTCAAGTTTGGGATTTCTAGGATTTTTCAATTTTTGGCAAATTTTGATGATGGTACCCTTACAAAAAATGCGGAAATTTGTCCAAAAATTAACTTTACCAAATCCGTTTAAAAGTGAAATGTGTGGTTAGTATTGGTTATAAGGAGTATAAAATGGTAATTCTTTTTGCTGTCTGACCATTTTTAGTCAAGTTATAGCCAAAAAGGACAACTTGAAAATTAAGTTTTTTGCCAAAAATAATTTTCCAGATTTTTTGTCAATAAAATAATCAGTATTTTGATCACAACATTGAAAATAATGACCCAAATACGGAATGTCATACCTCGTTGAGTTCGTTACTTAAATCCCAATCGATTTGCATTCAAGTTTGGGATTTCTAGGATTTTTCAATTTTTGGCAAATTTCGATGATGGTACGTACCCTTACAAAAAATGCGAAAATTTGGCCAAAAATTTACTTTACCAAATCCGTTTAAAAGTGAAATGTGTGGTTAGTATTGGTTATAAGGAGTATAAAATGGTAATTCTTTTTGCTGTCTGACCATTTTTAGTCAAGTTATAGCCAAAAAGGACAACTTGAAAATTAAGTTTTTTGCCAAAAATAATTTTCCAGATTTTTTGTCAATAAAATAATCAGTATTTTGATCACAACATTGAAAATAATGACCCAAATACGGAATGTCATACCTCGTTGAGTTCGTTACTTAAATCCCAATCGATTTGCATTCAAATTTGGGATTTCTAGGATTTTTCAATTTTTGGCAAATTTTGATGATGGTACCCCTTACAAAAAATGCGAAAATTTGACCAAAAATTAACTTTACCAAATCCGTTTAAAAGTGAAATGTGTGGTTAGTATTGGTTATTAGGAGTATAAAATGGTAATTCTTTTTGCTGTCTGACCATTTTTAGTCAAGTTATAGCCAAAAAGGACAACTTGAAAATTAAGTTTTTTGCCAAAAATAATTTTCCAGATTTTTGTCAATAAAATAATCAGTATTTTGATCACAACATTGAAAATAATGACCCAAATACGGAATGTCATACCTCGTTGAGTTCGTTACTTAAATCCCAATCGATTTGCATTCAAGTTTGGGATTTCTAGGATTTTTCAATTTTTGGCAAATTTCGATGATGGTACCCTTACAAAAAATGCGAAAATTTGGCCAAAAATTAACTTTACCAAATCCGTTTAAAAGTGAAATGTGTGGTTAGTATTGGTTATAAGGAGTATAAAATGGTAATTCTTTTTGCTGTCTGACCATTTTTAGTCAAGTTATAGCCAAAAAGGACAACTTGAAAATTAAGTTTTTTGCCAAAAATAATTTTCCAGATTTTTTGTCAATAAAATAATCAGTATTTTGATCACAACATTGAAAATAATGACCCAAATACGGAATGTCATACCTCGTTGAGTTCTTTACTTAAATCCCAATCGATTTGCATTAAAGTTTGGGAATTCTAGGATTTTTCAATTTTTGGCAAATTTTGATGATGGTACCCCTTACAAAAAATGCGAAAATTTGGCCAAAAATTAACTTTACCAAATCCGTTTAAAAGTGAAATGTGTGGTTAGTATTGGTTATTAGGAGTATAAAATGGTAATTCTTTTTGCTGTCTGACCATTTTTAGTCAAGTTATAGCCAAAAAGGACAACTTGAAAATTAAGTTTTTTGCCAAAAATAATTTTCCAGATTTTTGTCAATAAAATAATCAGTATTTTGATCACAACATTGAAAATAATGACCCAAATACGGAATGTCATACCTCGTTGAGTTCGTTACTTAAATCCCAATCGATTTGCATTCAAGTTTGGGATTTCTAGGATTTTTTAATTTTTCGAAAATTTTTACAAAAAACGCGAAAATTTTTTTTTTTGATCTGCGACCATTTTTAGTCAAGTTATAGCCAAAATAGCCAACCTGAAAATTAATTTTTTTGCCAAAAATAGTTTCTCAGATTTTTTGTGAAAAAAATATTTGGTATTTTGATCACAACATTGAAAATAATGACCCAAATACGGAATGTCATACCTCGTTGAGTTCGTTACTTAAATCCCAATCGATTTGCATTCAAGTTTGGGATTTCTAGGATTTTTCAATTTTTGGCAAATTTTGATGATGGTACCCTTACAAAAAATGCGAAAATTTGGCCAAAAATTAACTTTACCAAATCCGTTTAAAAGTGAAATGTGTGGTTAGTATTGGTTATAAGGAGTATAAAATGGTAATTCTTTTTGCTGTCTGACCATTTTTAGTCAAGTTATAGCCAAAAAGGACAACTTGAAAATTAAGTTTTTTGCCAAAAATAATTTTCCAGATTTTTTGTCAATGAAATAATCAGTATTTTGATCACAACATTGAAAATAATGACCCAAATACGGAATGTCATACCTCGTTGAGTTCGTTACTTAAATCCCAATCGATTTGCATTCAAGTTTGGGAATTCTAGGATTTTTCAATTTTTGGCAAATTTTGATGATGGTACCCCTTACAAAAAATGCGAAAATTTGGCCAAAAATTAACTTTACCAAATCCGTTTAAAAGTGAAATGTGTGGTTAGTATTGGTTATAAGGAGTATAAAATGGTAATTCTTTTTGCTGTCTGACCATTTTTAGTCAAGTTATAGCCAAAAAGGACAACTTGAAAATTAAGTTTTTTGCCAAAAATAATTTTCCAGATTTTTTGTCAATAAAATAATCAGTATTTTGATCACAACATTGAAAATAATGACCCAAATACGGAATGTCATACCTCGTTGAGTTCGTTATTTAAGTCCCAATCGATTTGCATTCAAGTTTGGGATTTCTAGGATTTTTCAATTTTTGGCAAATTTTGATAAAATGCGAAAATTTGGCCAAAAATTAACTTTACCAAATCCGTTTAAAAGTGAAATGTGTGGTTAGTATTGGTTATAAGGAGTATAAAATGGTAATTCTTTTTGCTGTCTGACCATTTTTAGTCAAGTTATAGCCAAAAAGGACAACTTGAAAATTAAGTTTTTTGCCAAAAATAATTTTCCAGATTTTTTGTCAATAAAATAATCAGTATTTTGATCACAACATTGAAAATAATGACCCAAATACGGAATGGCATACCTCGCTGAGTTCGTTATTTAAGTCCCAATCGATTTGCATTCAAGTTTCGAAATTCTAGGATTTTTTAATTTTTCGAAAATTTTGATGATGGTACCCCTTACAAAAAACGCGAAAATTTTGACAAAAATTAATTTTACCAAATCAGTTTAAAAGTGAAAGGGGTGGTTAGTATTGGTTACAAGGAGTGTAAAATGGTACTTCTATTTGATCTGCGACCATTTTTAGTCAAGTTATAGCCAAAATAGCCAACCTGAAAATTAATTTTTTTGCCAAAAATAGTTTCTCAGATTTTTTGTGAAAAAAATATTTGGTATTTTGATCAAAACATTGGAAATATTGACCCAAATATGTAATGTCATACCTCGTTGAGTTCGTTACTTAAATCCCAATCGATTTGCATTCAAGTTTGGGATTTCTAGGATTTTTCAATTTTTGGCAAATTTTGATGATGGTACCCCTTACAAAAAATGCGAAAATTTGGCCAAAAATTAACTTTACCAAATCCGTTTAAAAGTGAAATGTGTGGTTAGTATTGGTTATTAGGAGTATAAAATGGTAATTCTTTTTGCTGTCTGACCATTTTTAGTCAAGTTATAGCCAAAAAGGACAACTTGAAAATTAAGTTTTTTGCCAAAAATAATTTTCCAGATTTTTGTCAATAAAATAATCAGTATTTTGATCACAACATTGAAAATAATGACCCAAATACGGAATGTCATACCTCGTTGAGTTCGTTACTTAAATCCCAATCGATTTGCATTCAAGTTTGGGATTTCTAGGATTTTTCAATTTTTGGCAAATTTTGATGATGGTACCCTTACAAAAAATGCGAAAATTTGGCCAAAAATTAACTTTACCAAATCCGTTTAAAAGTGAAATGTGTGGTTAGTATTGGTTATAAGGAGTATAAAATGGCAATTCTTTTTGCTGTCTGACCATTTTTAGTCAAGTTATAGCCAAAAAGGACAACTTGAAAATTAAGTTTTTTGCCAAAAATAATTTTCCAGATTTTTTGTCAATAAAATAATCAGTATTTTGATCACAACATTGAAAATAATGACCCAAATACGGAATGTCATACCTCGTTGAGTTCGTTATTTAAGTCCCAATCGATTTGCATTCAAGTTTCGAAATTCTAGGATTTTTTAATTTTTCGAAAATTTTGATGATGGTACCCCTTAAAAAAACGCGAAAATTTTGACAAAAATTAATTTTACCAAATCAGTTTAAAAGTGAAAGGGGTGGTTAGTATTGGTTACAAGGAGTGTAAAATGGTACTTCTATTTGATCTGCGACCATTTTTAGTCAAGTTATAGCCAAAATAGCCAACCTGAAAATTAATTTTTTTGCCAAAAATAGTTTCTCAGATTTTTTGTGAAAAAAATATTTGGTATTTTGATCAAAACATTGGAAATATTGACCCAAATATGTAATGTCATACCTCGTTGAGTTCGTTACTTAAATCCCAATCGATTTGCATTCAAGTTTGGGATTTCTAGGATTTTTCAATTTTTCGAAAATTTTGATGATGGTACCCCTTACAAAAAATGCGAAAATTTTGACAAAAATTAATTTTACCAAATCCGTTTAAAAGTGAAATGTGTGGTTAGTATTGGTTATTAGGAGTATAAAATGGTAATTCTTTTTGCTGTCTGACCATTTTTAGTCAAGTTATAGCCAAAAAGGACAACTTGAAAATTAAGTTTTTTGCCAAAAATAATTTTCCAGATTTTTGTCAATAAAATAATCAGTATTTTGATCACACCATTGAAAATAATGACCCAAATACGGAATGTCATACCTCGTTGAGTTCGTTACTTAAATCCCAATCGATTTGCATTCAAGTTTGGGAATTCTAGGATTTTTCAATTTTTGCAAATTTTGATGATGGTACCCTTACAAAAAAAACGAAAATTTGGCAAAAAATTTACTTTACCAAATCCGTTTAAAAGTGAAATGTGTGGTTAGTATTGGTTACAAGGAGTGTAAAATGGTACTTCTTTTTGATCTGCGACCATTTTTAGTCAAGTTATAGCCAAAATAGCCAACCTGAAAATTAATTTTTTTGCCAAAAATAGTTTCCAAGATTTTTTGTGAAAAAAATATTTGGTATTTTGATCAAAACATTGGAAATATTGACCCAAATATGGAATGTCATACCTCGTTGAGTTTGTTTTTTAAGTCCCAATCGATTTGCATTCAAGTTTGGAAATTCTAGGATTTTTTAATTTTTCGAAAATTTTGATGATGGTACCCCTTACAAAAAACGCGAAAATTTTGACAAAAATTAATTTTACCAAATCCGTTTAAAAGTGAAATGTGTGGTTAGTATTGGTTATAAGGAGTATAAAATGGTAATTCTTTTTGCTGTCTGACCATTTTTAGTCAAGTTATAGCCAAAAAGGACAACTTGAAAATTAAGTTTTTTGCCAAAAATAATTTTCCAGATTTTTTGTCAATAAAATAATCAGTATTTTGATCACAACATTGAAAATAATGACCCAAATACGGAATGTCATACCTCGTTGAGTTCGTTACTTAAATCCCAATCGATTTGCATTCAAGTTTGGGAATTCTAGGCTTTTTCAATTTTTGGCAAATTTTGATGATGGTACCCTTACAAAAAATGCGAAAATTTGGCCAAAAATTAACTTTACCAAATCCGTTTAAAAGTGAAATGTGTGGTTAGTATTGGTTATAAGGAGTATAAAATGGTAATTCTTTTTGCTGTCTGACCATTTTTAGTCAAGTTATAGCCAAAAAGGACAACTTGAAAATTAAGTTTTTTGCCAAAAAGAATTTTCCAGATTTTTTGTCAATAAAATAATCAGTATTTTGATCACAACATTGAAAATAATGACCCAAATACGGAATGTCATACCTCGTTGAGTTCGTTATTTAAGTCCCAATCGATTTGCATTCAAGTTTGGGATTTCTAGGATTTTTCAATTTTTGGCAAATTTTGATGATGGTACCCTTACAAAAAATGCGAAAATTTTGACAAAAATTAATTTTACCAAATCAGTTTAAAAGTGAAAGGGGTGGTTAGTATTGGTTACAAGGAGTGTAAAATGGTACTTCTATTTGATCTGCGACCATTTTTAGTCAAGTTATAGCCAAAATAGCCAACCTGAAAATTAATTTTTTTGCCAAAAATAGTTTCTCAGATTTTTTGTGAAAAAAATATTTGGTATTTTGATCAAAACATTGGAAATATTGACCCAAATATGTAATGTCATACCTCGTTGAGTTCGTTACTTAAATCCCAATCGATTTGCATTCAAGTTTGGGAATTCTAGGCTTTTTCAATTTTTGGCAAATTTTGATGATGGTACCCTTACAAAAAATGCGAAAATTTGGCCAAAAATTAACTTTACCAAATCCGTTTAAAAGTGAAATGTGTGGTTAGTATTGGTTATAAGGAGTATAAAATGGTAATTCTTTTTGCTGTCTGACCATTTTTAGTCAAGTTATAGCCAAAAAGGACAACTTGAAAATTAAGTTTTTTGCCAAAAAGAATTTTCCAGATTTTTTGTCAATAAAATAATCAGTATTTTGATCACAACATTGAAAATAATGACCCAAATACGGAATGTCATACCTCGTTGAGTTCGTTATTTAAGTCCCAATCGATTTGCATTCAAGTTTGGGATTTCTAGGATTTTTCAATTTTTGGCAAATTTTGATGATGGTACCCTTACAAAAAATGCGAAAATGTGGCCAAAAATTAACTTTACCAAATCCGTTTAAAAGTGAAATGTGTGGTTAGTATTGGTTATAAGGAGTATAAAATGGTAATTCTTTTTGCTGTCTGACCATTTTTAGTCAAGTTATAGCCAAAAAGGACAACTTGAAAATTAAGTTTTTTGCCAAAAATAATTTTCCAGATTTTTTGTCAATAAAATAATCAGTATTTTGATCACAACATTGAAAATAATGACCCAAATACGGAATGTCATACCTCGTTGAGTTCGTTACTTAAATCCCAATCGATTTGCATTCAAGTTTGGGATTTCTAGGATTTTTCAATTTTTGGCAAATTTTGATGATGGTACCCTTACAAAAAATGCGAAAATTTGGCCAAAAATTAACTTTACCAAATCCGTTTAAAAGTGAAATGTGTGGTTAGTATTGGTTATAAGGAGTATAAAATGGTAATTCTTTTTGCTGTCTGACCATTTTTAGTCAAGTTATAGCCAAAAAGGACAACTTGAAAATTAAGTTTTTTGCCAAAAAGAATTTTCCAGATTTTTTGTCAATAAAATAATCAGTATTTTGATCACAACATTGAAAATAATGACCCAAATACGGAATGTCATACCTCGTTGAGTTCGTTATTTAAGTCCCAATCGATTTGCATTCAAGTTTGGGATTTCTAGGATTTTTCAATTTTTGGCAAATTTTGATGATGGTACCCTTACAAAAAATGCGAAAATTTTGACAAAAATTAATTTTACCAAATCCGTTTAAAAGTGAAATGTGTGGTTAGTATTGGTTACAAGGAGTGTAAAATGGTACTTCTTTTTGATCTGCGACCATTTTTAGTCAAGTTATAGCCAAAATAGCCAACCTGAAAATTAATTTTTTTGCCAAAAATAGTTTCCCAGATTTTTGGTGAAAAAAATATTTGGTATTTTGATCAAAACATTGGAAATATTGACCCAAATATGGAATGTCATACCTCGTTGAGTTCGTTACTTAAATCCCAATCGATTTGCATTCAAGTTTGGGATTTCTAGGATTTTTCAATTTTTCGAAAATTTTGATGATGGTACCCCTTACAAAAAACGCGAAAATTTGGCCAAAAATTAACTTTACCAAATCCGTTTAAAAGTGAAATGTGTGGTTAGTATTGGTTATTAGGAGTATAAAATGGTAATTCTTTTTGCTGTCTGACCATTTTTAGTCAAGTTATAGCATTCAAGTTTGGGATTTCTAGGATTTTTCAATTTTTGGCAAATCTAAGATTTTTTAATTTTTCGAAAATTATTATAACAAAAAATGCGAAAATTGACAAACATTTTTTGTTCATTATTCGTTATTCTCTTTGCTATACGACAATTTTTAGACAAGTTATTATAAAAATTCCCTTGGAAAATTTTGAGTATTTGCCTTAAGCCATTTTCCGAATTTTCGGAAAGTTGACCATGGTACACGGATCAATTTAGTTTTGGTTACCTACGAAAGTATAAATCACATTTGAATAAAATGATTTTGTGTTGTGTTAATTTAAGCTTCACTGCAGGTAAAATAATTCCAGAAGGGCGTTGCGCGATTATTGCATTCCCATGGGGGAAACACCTACGCAAACATGTTGACTATGATTAAGGGCTAATTATGTTAGCACTCGTGTTAAAATACTCGGCGCTATCATTACATCCACCAAGTTAGCACATACAGTTGTGAGTGCGAGTGTTTGCATGTGAGCGTGCAGCAGGTGAGACCCCAAGGATAAGGATATAAGGATAACGGATAGAGCCAGGAGTTGGCTGACTGATTTTAATCTCAACTGCAACGCACTCAGAGCACCAATTAATTACACAATTAGCAAACCGAATGATAGTGATAATTTAAAAGGAATATCAGGTGGATGCACTTTAAATGAAATAATTAAAGATAGTGGCTTAAAATGGCAATTAGAATGCTCAGATACATTTAGTATGCCGGAATTATTTCAATGTACATCATAAAAATCCTAATGACAAGTGCCCGAGGAGCCGTGAGCTAAATAGAGTTGAACATCCATGCGAAAATGGCTAATAACTTTTATTGGCAGGGAAGGAATCTTTATGACCTAAGTCAAAAATACGAAGGATCCCTAAACACTCGCTCAACAAAAGAAATCATGATGTGGAAGTACACCTAAGTATGAACTTTAATTTGCCGACCAGCTGCTTTGGAAGCCCAAAAAGGACGAAGCGCTAGGATATGCAATGCTATAACATTTTCATAGCACACTTGGCAGCGCCTTTAATTGCCGGACTAAGTCCAATTCATTGCCACTCTGCTCAACTCATCATTCCGCTGCTGCTGATGCTGCTGCTGTTGTCCTGGCGACGTCGGAAAGGTCCTAGGTCCTAGGTCCTGTTTCCTGTTTCCTGGTTACTGGCTGACAGGCTGAGCCTTTTTTTGGACAGCTTCCGCTTGGCAGCATTTTGGCTTTCGCCCGCTCGCCCACTGTGCCGGCGAATTGTTGTGGAGCACTAAGCCCTTTGAGGGCTTTGCTCGAATCCAAAAACGATTATGCAAAATGTGGTGCAATGAAATGGGGGATCCTGGATTCTGGTTCCAAAATGCTCGAATCCCGGAATCCTGGCGAAACTATTGCCGTATACTAGGCTTTTGTTACCGCCACGTCAGAGCCCATGGGAAATAATAATGGACACCAGAGAACTGCAAGGGTGGCATTTTTTGCCACTCGACTCACACCCTACAATTTTGTGTGCGGGTGCTACACGCCACGCACATCGCGGGTACTTACAAACACACAGTATAAATCTGAACATGCAGACAAGACACCCCGTTGTGCGCGCACCCGAATCAATACGGTGCTCTGCGTCGCGGGTGCCGATCACACTCAGCACCCATAACGGAGGGTAGAGAAGACAAACAGTCTGAAAAAGACAAATGCCTAAAAAGGGATGAGTGACAAAAACACTTGTGGGTTTACCGTTAAACACATGGGTGTTTCCAAAAATACTCGGGTGTTTCTAAAAATACTCGGGTGGTCTTGTAGATAGTCGAGTCACAGACAAGATGCGTAACTCCATACGTTTTACACTCCATACACTATTCTTTCGGCGTGGCTCTAGACTTTGTCGAATACTTTGTAAAATATGCCCTTCATCTTATTATTATATATTATTATAATTATATATATTATATTATATATTATTAATATATATATATATGTAATTTAATTATTATTTTATATATATATATATATGTATATTATATTATATATTATTATATATTATATATATTATTAACGTTATTATTATTTAAATATAGATTTTAGTAAAAATAATAGTACATAATGTCACAAAATTCATTTCAAAAATGACTTTATATAAGAATATTTGTCATTAGAGTATTCAGCTAGCGACGCGTGAAAAATTAATAAGGCAATGATTCGAAACGGGTGGCACCCATTGAGTACATCAAAGAGCAAAGACATGAGCACAAAAATTTTCTTGGGTATTCCCTTTTACCCTTCATTTCTTATACCCGTCACGCTTCCACCCATACAAATTTTAGGCGTACAAAAAATGACCAGAGAACTGCAGCCCGCATACAAAAAATGACGTGCGGCCGATCGTTGATCCACTCACCCAAACGGTTATTGCGCAGCAGGCCTCGGGTGGTTTTTTTACTCGTAACAATAACACCACGTTGGTAAAACACTCGAGTATTTTGTGTTGCCGCAAGTAGGGTGTCAAAAAACACAGGGGTGCCTAGAGTACCGAGTGTTTATCGGGTGGACGTAGAGTGCCAGTGGCGGGCTGCAGTTCTCTGATGGACACAACAATATCAACACACATAGCCACACACACACACATAGGCACACACACTCACACATAGCCACTACTGTCACACAGACAATCGCGCGTTGATGCATTGCATTATAATGATGCTGCTCGGCTGTTG